>NC_137200.1:30646473-30898777 GCF_960531495.2 Zeus faber | reverse complement strand
AAACCAACATTTTAACTGAAGGTTAATTCAATTCTTATAAACCAAACCTTAGTGCCAATGGCAAATACCACAAGGCATCCTGACCACGGTTGGAATCTAAAGTAAAAACATTGTGTATTTCTAATGTGGACACATAAGGAGACACTGTGCATAACACCCATTCCTGACAGCCAGTAAAGACAGCCAGACAGGCAAAGACAGACAGTCAAAGACAGACAGGCAAAGACAGACAGGCAAAGACAGCCGTATTTGCACCCTAACACTGTGGGATAGGGTGAAAATATGCCTTTCAGAGTGGCTTTTAACCACTTTCTTCCAGTAGCTGCTGTGGCAAAAACGCAAGCAAATGTGAAGTTTCTGCTTTCCTCAGTCACTAATATAATTCTAACAACGCAGGAATTTGCAGGGCGCATATTAAGTTATAGTCACGGCGGGATTAAAACAGGGCTTGTGAAAATATTTGAACTTGAAATTCTAAATCAAAACTCCGTTCCTCCCAGTGAGTACAGTAAGTAGGCAACTACAACAGCCTGATGAATTCCTCATGTGGTCACCCATGGAGAATAATTGCCCACCCCTGTCAATAGATTCACTTCTCCAGAGATTGGGATATTTATTAATGAATAGATTTTTTATCCAACCGCCCAAAATACACTGCGGCTCACCAGCACCGCTCTGGGCCTGTGCATATGTCATTTCCTTTTCTATGCCAGTGAGTATATGTTTTGACTTCATGAGTTATAGTTGAAAAATTGTGCTCATAGTAGGTCTTCTCATCAGTTGAGTCAAAATAGTAGATCCTCATCCTGTAAAAAAGTGGGCAGCCCTGGTCTACACAGGAGAATGTGTACAGTTCACTGATCACTGATCAGATCTAATCTGATCTCTGGTTATTGATCATGGATCCAACATGGCTGCACCTCCGACACTATGGTGGAGAGGAACTCGTTGCGCTCGTAGCTCCACCCATCCAGACAGGGCTCCGTCTGCAGGGAGGAGCGGGTGGAGTTCAGGGGGGTGGAGTTCAGCAGCAGCTGCCACTGGGGCTCCTTGTACCTAAATATATGTCACATATGACACAGATTATCTGGTGTAATCCAAAATAATTGATCAAATCTAAAATAATCCCATCTAATCTTTCCTTCCTTCCTACTTTTCTTCCTTCCTTCCTACTTTCCTTCCTTCCCTTCATCCCTCTTACCTTCCCCTTCCTTCCTTCCTTCCTTCTTTCCTTCCATCCTTCCTTTGTACATCCCTATCTTCCTCCCTCCCTCCTTTCCTTCCTTCCCTCCCTTCATCCCTCTTACCTTCCCCCCTTCTTTCCGTCCTTCCTTCCTTCCTTAGTTCCTTTCTTTGTACATACCTTTCTTCCTTCATCCCTCCCTCCCTCCCTCCCTTGCTTCCTACCTCCTACATTTATCCAGGTTTCCAGCAGGATCCAAAGGGATGAAAACTCGAAGCAGCTGCATGTCGTCGACCTGCAACACATTAATTTATATCACAGAGACAGACAGGCAGACAGGTAGAGAAACAGGCAGGCAGACAGAAAGACAGACAGACAGGTTACCGCAACAGCAGACAGGTTGGTGTGGTTGGAGGGCAAAGAGCAGCGGTGAACTGGCATCCCTGCGGTGAAGTTGTTGAGCAGGTTCTGACTAGCCATGAGGAGCCCGGGCAGGGAGATCAGGGTCACATGGAACCACTGGAACTTGCCAAAGCCGCCCACCTGCCAAGGACCAGGACAGGGGCACGTCAGAACAGGACCACACCACTTCCTGTGGTCAGACACCACTTCCTGTCCTGCTAAACCATGTCCTGGCCTCCCTTCTTGTTCTCCTACAGCACTTCCTGTCCCCCTGGACCACTTCATGTTCTCCTGGACCATCCCATGTCCTCCTAACCCTCTCCCTGTCTCCATGGACCACCTCCTGTCCTCCTTAACAACTTCCTGTCCTCCAAAATAACTTCCTGTTCGCCTTGACCACTTCCTGTCCCACTAAACAACTTCCTGTCCTCCTGAATGCCCTATCCTCCTACACCACTTTCTTTAATCTTAAACCAATTCCGGTTATCCTAAGTCACTTCCTGTCACCCTACACCACTTCATGTTCTCCTAGCACAACTTCCTGTCTTCATATACCACTTCCTGTCCTCCTTAACCACTTCCCGTCCTCCTCTATTTATTATTAAAGGGGCATTATGGGATGTTTTGTGGTTCTCCGCACCTGATCCAGGAGGTCGGCGAAGCCCATCTGTCCTGCAGGAAGATCTCAACTGTCCTGGTCCAAGTGTCGGTTCTGGAACTGGATGAGGTCAAAGAGTCAGTTGTGAAACTCTGGTTAAAACCCGGGTTTTTACTTGTTAAACTTTGGTTTGAACTGGGTAAACCCTCATTTAAACTGGTTGAAGCCTGGGGCCGGTTCTAGGCATGGGCACGGGGGAGAAATGCCCCACCAAAAGCTCCGCCAAGTGTCCCCCTTCACCCCAAATTGCAAAAATAAAAAGTATTTAGTTTTGTCCTCGTAGCCTAGCTTGCTGAGTGACTCAGTCTGGGGGATTTGGTGCCATTGGCGGAACCAAGGAGTGCATGGGCTGACGGCTGCCACCCCATCTCCCCCTCAGATTTCACATTGCATCGTCACTTTCTTGTGGAAGTTGCATGTACTGGATGTAGGATGTTATTTCAGACCATGGGCTGGTTACAGCAAGTTCTGTATGCCCAGAGGTTTAATTCTACAGGAAGGTTGTAGAATTTTGTTGAACCCTTTGCTGGACAGCATAACAACCATCGCCTTGTTTCCATTTAAAGAAAGCTGAGTCTTAAACTGTATTAATATATTGTGTATGATAATCTGATCTCTCGCTCTTTTTAGTCTGTGAACTGAGGAATGTTTGAAGTCATATGGAGTTGCTATGATTTAGCAATCTGTTAGTGAGTGTGTGCTCAGCAGTGGTGTAAAGTAACAAAGTAAAAATTGTTACTGTACTTAAGTATTTTTTGGGGGGTATCTGTTGTACCTACTTGAGTTATAATATTTCTGTTGACTTTTACTTTTACTGAGCTACATTTAGTCCCCAAAAAAGTGTACTTTTACTCCAATACATTTCCCCTGAACACCTTCTTTACTCACTACAAAATAAAATGGGAGGAAACCCAGTCGCCAATGATGTTGCTGGTTCATGTTCCAATCAAGGGTCATATCCAGCAGCAAGCTGAGTAAACAAAAACTCTCAGCCTGTGTTCAGAGTTGCCAGGTTCGCGACTTTCCCACAGAAATGGGCCACTTTTTAAGGTTTGATGCAAGTTGGGTTCTTTTGTCCGCTGGTTGGGGGGGGTGGTTGGGTTTGTCATGGAGACCTGGCAACCGTGCCCGGTTTTTTTCAGCGTTGCCACTGAACAAGCACAGGCGTGTCACAGAGAGACACAACTAGAGCAGCGTGTTGGAGAATGACGGCCTCCTCCAGCAGTGATGCTGCCCCACCTGCACCTGCACCTGCACCTGCACCTGCACCTGCGTACCTATTATGTCACCTATTTTAAGACTTTTACTCAAGTGGTATTCTAATGAGTACTTTAACCCGAGTAGTTTTGTTAGTACCAGTAGTATCTCTACCTTTACCCTTGTGTGGCTTTCCACTACTTTTTCCACCCCTGGTGCTCAGTAGGCTATTTTGACATAATCCAGGCATGTACTTGCTATGGGATTATAGTGATAGACTGTAGGAATGTATTCCTTCTTAGGTGAATAAACCGTATACAAACATATTTTGAGTCACAGAACCCTAAAAAAAACAAAGACAAAAACACTTATAATATAAAAAAACACAAAATATAAAAATACACAAAAAAAACACAAAACACAAGAAGAATCTTGATTAAATAATTTGATTGTATTGTAATATGTTATATGTCAATATGAAAATAAAGGTATAAACTTGTAACACTACAACACGATGTCAGATTCCATGTAGGATTAGATAATAATGACATATAACTGGGCATTTATAAAGCTGTCCTCCTATGAGAAGGTTTAAAATTGACATGACGGAAGGTAGTTAATCTTGAATACACCAGTATCCATGTAACAATAAATCATTTGATATAATTGGGCATAGATAAAGTCGTACTTCGATAAGAGGTGGTGGAGGTGGTGGAGGTTTAAAGTTAAATTAACTATGGGCTTATATTACAAACCCCAATTCCAATGAAGTTTTGATGTTGTGTAAAACGTAAATAAAAACAGAATACAATGATTTGCAAATCCTTTTCAACCCATATTCAATTGAATACACTACAAAGACAAGATATTTAATGTTCAAACTGATTTGCAAATATTTACTCATTTTGAATGTGATGCCTGCAACACCTTCCAAAAAAGCTGCGCTTCATAATGCGCCACACACTTTCAATGGGAGGCAGGTCTGAACTGCAGGCAGGGCAGTGTGGTAGCTTCACTCCTTCACTAGGAACCAGGCTGTAGTAGCACATGCAGAGTGTGGCTTGACATCGTCCTTTGAAATGAGCAGGACGTCCCTGGAAAGACGTTGCTTGGATGCAGCAGACGTTGCTCCAAAACCTGTTTCTACCTGTTTCTACCTGTTTCTACCTTTCAGCCTTAATGCTAAAAGTTACCACTTGCACCCCCCACACCATCAGAGATGCTGGCTGTTGGGCTCTGCGCTGGTAACAACCTGGATGTTCCCTTTCCTCTTGACAAAAACCATTTGAAATGTGGACTCGTCAGACCACAGCACACTTTTCCACTTTGCGTCAGTCCATCTCAGACCAGCTGGGCCCAGAGAAGCAGGCGGCCTTTCTGCCTGTTGTTGACATATGGCTTTGTCTTTGCAAGGTGGAGTTTTAACTTGCACTTGTAGACGTAGCGTGGAGCTGTGTGACCTGACGGTGCTTTTACCAAGTGTTTCCTGAGCCCTCCTGCTAACATCCTGTACTGAGTGATGTCGCTTTAGCTTTAGATAAGACATAAAACAGTGCACGATATAGCGTTCAGTAAAAAACACTCATATCAACACATAAAGTCATTGGTGACCGACCCACATCTCTTATTGCCCCCATTCAACAGTGTAGAACTGGCCGATGAACGCTGTTAAACATGTATTCGAACTGCGTAAACTCTGGTTTAATCAGCTTAAACGCTGGTTAAACTCTGGGTTATACTGGTTACACCCTGGGTTAAACTGGTTAAACCCCAGTTTAAATTGAATAAACCCTGGTTTGAACTGGTTAAACTCTGGTTTAAACTCATTAAACCCCAGTGTAAATTTGTTAAAACCTGATTTTAGCTGTTTTAACGGTAATTGCAGCTGTGTAGTAAGTTATCATCATAAAAGAAGAAAGTAACTAGCACAGTGAGAGTTCATTTACCTACTAGGATAGTAGTCAGTGTAAGGTAGGCTGAACAAACCATTGTAGACCGGTAGGTTAGCAGTCAGTGTCAGGTAGGTTGACTAGTAGGTTGGTGTCCTGGTAGTAAATAGTTAGTTCTACTTGTGGACCAGCTGACTGACCTATAAACTTGCTGAACTCCAACTAGCCGGTTGACAGGCAGTAAACAGTTTCTAAGTAGATTAGGCAAAAAAAACTTCTTACCGGATTAGTTTGTTCTGGAAAAGCAGAACGAGAGTTTTAAAAACTTGTAAAAAGGAGAAAAATAAACAAGTTTCGACTGAGTCTGAGAGGAGGAGAAGACGGAGAGAGAGACAGGTCTGGGGTTTTAAAGTTCCCTCCCCCTCCCTCCCTCCCTCCCTCCCTCCCTCCCTCCCTCTCTCTCTCTTTCCTATCTATCTCTACATCTCCCTCTCTCTCATTCTCCCTCTCTCTTACTCTCCCTCCGTCTCTTTCCCACCTCTCTCTGTCTCTCTCTCTCTGTCTCTCTCTCTCTGTCTCTCTCTCTCTGTCTCTCTCTCTGTCTCTCTCTCTCTGTCTCTCTCTGTCTCTCTCTCTGTCTCTCTCTCTCTCTTTCTCTCCCTCTCCCCCCCTCTCTCTCTCTAAAAATGACTTGTCATCCTTGTTGAACATTACAATGATAATTAACAATCAGTTGTTGTTTCTGTTAATGGTTGTTGAAGGTTACACCAAGGTTCTACAGTATCTGTCTCTGTCACTCTGTTTCTTCCCATCTCTCCATTCTCTCCTCTATAATCAAGAAAGACAAGTTACTAGGTTCCAATAGATATAGTATATCTTCATGTAGTGATATATTTGGCCTTATATAGTGATATACTGAATGTGGTCTATATGCAGTTATACTGTATGTACAGTCTACAACGATCAGCCACAACATTAAAACCTGTGACAGGTGAAGTCAATAACATCATCTGGTTCCAGTGTCACCTGTCAAGGGCTGGGATGTATGAGGCAGCAGGTGAAAAGTCAGTTGTTGAAGTTGATGTGTTGAAGCAGCGTAAGGATCTGAGCCACTTTGACAAGGAGCACATTGTGATGCTGGATGACTGGGTCAGAGCATCTTCACAAGCACAGGTCTTGTGGCTGTTCCCGCTACGCAGTGTTACTACCAAAAGTGTCCAAGGAAGGACGACCGGTGAACCGGCCACAGGGTCACGGGGCCCAAGGCTCATTGATGCACGTGGGGAGTGAAGTCTAGTCTCTTCGATCCCACAGAAGAACTACTGCAGCACAAATAGCTGAAAAAGTTAATGCTACACAGTGCATGGCAGCTTGCTGCGTATGGGAGCTCACAGTGTCCATGCTGACCCCTGTCCACCCCTGAAAGCACCTACAATGGACACGTGAGCGTCACAACTGGACCATGGAGCAATGGAGGAAGGTGGAGGTCTGATGAATCATGTTTTTACATCCCGTTTACATTTTAGGAGACGCTTTTATCCAAAGCAACTTACAATTATTCAAACACCGATGGACGCAGCCATCAGGAGCAATTAGGGGTTAAGTGTCTTGCTCAAGGACACTACAGCATGCTAGCAGGAGGAGCCTGGGATCGAACCAGCAACCTTTAGATCACTAGACCACTAGCTCCACCTCCTGAGATACCAATTTATGGTTGTTAAGTGAATTGGTCGGTAACTGAGGAGGTGTAATTTCATGGTAAGGGGGCGTGGCTGGAATAAATAGTGTATATAGTATATAAAGTGTTATTTCATGGTAAGGAGGCGTGGCTGGAATAAATAGTGTATATAGTATATAAAGTGTTATTTCATGGTAAGGAGGCGTGGCTGGAATAAATAGTGTATATAGTATAAAAAGTGTTATTTCATTTTAAGGGGGGTGTGGCATGGGGAATACTGACAGACTGTGGGAACGAGACCAAGAACCGTGATGAGATGAGATATATACAGTTTATATAGTATATAGTGTATATAGTATATATAGTAGACAGTATATAGTGTATATTGTACGGTCATACGGTCATAGAGATTATTTGTCACATTCATATACATACCGTCATACATATATGCAGTGAAATGTCATGACACCCAGTGATTACGCACAATAAATTCTATAAGCTCTGAAAATACTAAAATGACTAAAATGTGTGTAATCAACACGCAGTGCTCGTGCAGGCGTCAGCAAGCGGCGGCGCCACAATCACGATTCTGGCTTCTATAATTATATAATATGAGTAATTGTTGTTGTATTAAATATCCATTTTAATCCTCCTAAATTAAACTTACCTTAACTTACCTCCAGTACCATATATAGTATATATAGTGTATATAGTATTTATACTATATATAGTGTATATAGTATATAAAGGGTGATGAGATGCTTGGTATTGTACAGTGTACCATACAGACTGGTCAGAGAGCTGGTTCTAAGTCCCAGCGGTGGTTCAACAGGTAGGTTGTTAAACAGGTAGGTTGTTAGATAGGTAGGTTGTTAAGTGAGGACTACCTGTATACTGTATGTAGTGGTATGTACGGTCTATATGTCGTGATATGTACAGTATACAGTATATGTAGTTGTATGTACAGTCCATATGTAGTGAAATGCACAGTCTATATATGTTGATATGTACAGTCTATACAGTATGTAGTTGTATGTAAGGTCTATGGTAATATGTACAGTCTATATGTAGTGATATATACTGTACAGTATATATGTAGTGGTATGTACAACCTATATATAGTGACATGTACAGTATATATCAGTATGTATAAGTATAAAATGTGGTGTTATGTACGACTGGTTTGTTTTCTGTCCTGGTTCCTGCTGAAACTTCACTTTGAAACAACAACAAACAGAGCGACGGGTTCTGAGATCCAAGAGATCCCACTGAGAGCCTATCTGTCTGCCTGCCTGTCTGTCTGTCTATCTGATTGTCTCTGACTGTCTGTGTGTCTGTCTGTGTGTCTGCCTGTCTGCCTGCCTGCCTGACTGCCTGCCTGCCTGCCTGCCTGCTCCCTGCACCCCAACCACAGCAACATCTCTGCTGTCGGGTAACCTCTGTCTGCCGACTTGCCGGTCTGCCTGTCTGTCTGTCTGTCTGCCTGGCTGTCTGTCTGCCTGTCTCACCATAAATATGGTCTGTCCCACATTGAAGCTGTGTCTTCAATTGTATCTCCACTTCTGCCTGCCTGCCTGTCTGTCTGTCCGTCTGTCTGTCTCACCATAAGCAGGGTGAACATGGTCTCTCCCACAGCTGTGTCTCCAGTTGTGTCTCTAGTTCTGCCTGCCTGTCCTTCTGTCTGCCTCCCGGAGGAAGGACGAACAGGAATGAGTGAAAAGCAGAGAACAGGTTTCACGTTCCACCATTGGAAGTGTGTGTTGGTCGCCAAATGAAGAATCTTGAGGCTGGGCTTGTTCCTGATGTTTGTGAAACCACTGCTGAACAAACCACACTGGGACTGTGGGGTCCAAGGTAACTACAGGCCCATATCAAACCTTCCTTTTTAAGGTACTTGAGAAAGTAGTCTGTAATCAAGTTTACAACTTTCTAATTGTGTCAGGTTTCAGAGCCAATCACAGCACAGAAACTGCTCTCACCAAAATAATTACTGATTTTAGACTAAGCACAGATGTCAACAAGGTTTCAGTTCTGGTTCTTTTGGACCTGAGCGCAGCGTTTGACACCATTGATCACAATATTCTCACAGATTTCCTGAAGAACTGGGTCTGTTTGAATGTGTCCTGAAGTGCTTTAGAACTTACATTACAGGGAGAAAGTTTCAAAGATCATGTATCACAGAAACATGACATAACTTCTGGTGTTACACAAAGGAGCTGCCTTGGGCCCTTACCTTTCTCACTTTACATGCTTCCAAAAGGCGATATTTTCAAAGAACACAATGTCAATTTCTATCGCTATTCAGATGATACACAACTGTATATTTCCGTGGAGCCAAATCTTTCAGATGCCAAGTCCTATCAGTACTTGTCTACTTGCAATAAACTTGCAATATATATCACGTATATATATATGCAGTATATATATATATATATATATATATATATATATATATATATATATATATATAGTCAAATTAAACTATATTACCAAGTTTGACTCCAACTTCCTCCCGTAATTCCATCGAGGCAAGTCTGTCAACAAAGCTAAACAATGCAATCGCTAAATGGATCGCCACTGACTGCAGGCCTATCAACATTGTTGAAGAGCAGGGGCTTCAAAGCATTATCAAGATCAACTCAGGTGACCCATCATACAAGCCACCTTCGAGTGGAACTATTGTCAAAATAATTCATAAATTGTATGGCAGTGAAAAGGGAATGAAAGTGGAGCAGTTGGCACCATCTACATTTATTGCAAAAAGTTTTCTCCTACATCACGTGGATGTGTGTAAGGGTCTGATCCGAAGGAGCATCTGTGGGATGTGCTGGATCAAGCCCTATCCATGGGGGTCCCACCTCCAACTTCCAGGACTTAAAGGATCTGCTGCCGACGTCTTGGTGCCAGATACCACAGAACACCTTCAGAGTCTGGTGGAGTCCATGCCTCGACGGGTCGGAGCTGTTTTGGCAGCACCAGGGGGAGCTACACAATATTAGTGGTTATTAGTGGTGGTTTTAATAGATTCTAACTGTTATTCAGAAATCATCCAAACTGAGAAGAGGTGTTATAATAAACTAAAACCAAAAACTCTGATTCCTCGAACCCGTTTGTCATGCTTTTTTTCTTCACCTCTCCAATGTCTTAATGCTTCTGATGTTTTATGTAAAGCACTTTGAATTGTCTTGTTGTTGAAATGTGAATACTAGTGGCTTCGTGCGCACTGTATTATAATGGCTTCGGCCCATTTGAAACAGCAATTTCAGACAACTGAAAAGTTCTCCGGAGCTAGGATATCGCCTTGACAAGGTAAGACACTGTGGTGTGGGGATGGTCTTGTTTGAGCAGCCACACCTGACCTGGATCTAGGTGACTGGGCTCAGAGTGGCTGCATACCTGTTTCCCGTTGGTTGGTCTAACAAGCAGCAGGTAAAACCCCCATCCCCTCACACACTTAGGATAGGAGCCCTGTCGTGACACATGTCTATCTGCTCCTGGCTAATTCCAACTGGCCAACTCTCTACAATAAACTGTGTATCTACAACCCTGTCTTCTGTGTCTCTGGGCAGGAGGTCAAAAAGCAAAATTATTGTTAACAAAGAGTAAAACGAGATTTCTTTGATTAATTTCTTGCACTGCACTGTAACTTTTATGCATTGTATGTATTCTATTGTTTTACTTTGTGCTTTTATGTCCTTTTATACTGTGTTTCTTTTACACTTTGTCTTAATGATTTTGATGTTTAAGGTAAATCACTCAGAATTTACTTGTTGTTGAAATGTGCTATATATATAAACTTGCCCTGCCTTGCCCCAAAAAAATAGAACTAAATTCTAGTATTTTAAACTTGTGATTAATCATGATTGATCACAGTCTATTATTGTAATTAACATTTTAATCGATTGACAGCACTAATGCAGTGTTGGGGTAACGCACTACAACGTAATGCGATGGACTAGTCAGATTACTTTTTTGTTGTAATGAGTATGGTGTGGGGGTGGTGTGGTTTAAGCAGCCACACTAATGGTGGGTCTAGGTAATCAAGAGTTCAACAAGCAAACGGTAAATCATCCATCCCCACACACACACAGGGCGAACATCTGTCATGACATGCGTCCATCTGCTCCCCGTCTCTCTTCGTATGAGCTCTGAAAAACCTCAAGGCAATGTATTTTGAAGTCTACGTAACATACAAAAAAGGCTATTGTCCTATATAAAACATGTAAAACATCATTCAAAGAATTGATCATCTGCTTTTTTCTCTCACATAAATTTATTTCCTGAGGTTGCCAAGCTCCTAAGGTTAGACAGTTTTTTTTTCATTTAGAAGACAAGTCTTTTGTTGCACCAAAAATAGAAAAAGAAAATCCAGACACAAAAGATGGTGCCTATCCATGTGTCCTGGAAAATGTCAATGTCCTGGACAAATGGGAGTAATTCCGTTCAAATATTATCTGTGTTTATTGAGCTTAAAAACAATTCTTAGGCAGACTATATAGAGAATGACCTCATCAAGGCATTACAGTATAATATATTTTATTGAACGTAGGCTACTTCTACTCGACTTTTGCTTCTACACTATATTCCAAATAAAATAAGTCCCATCGATAGACTTATGTCCATCCATCCATCCATTTTCCTCCGCTTATCCGGGGCCGGGTCGCGGTGGCAGCAGGCTGAGCAAGGAGCTCCAGGCCCCCTTCTCCCCGGCCACGTTTTCCAGTTCCTCCTGGGGGACCCGAGGCGTTCCCAGGCCAGCTGGGATATGTAATCCCTCCAGCGTGTTCTGGGTCTACCCCGTGGTCTCCTACCAGTTGACGTGCCCGGAAAATCTCCAAAGGAAGGCGCCCAGGAGGCATCCTGATCAGATGCCCCAACCACCTCAACTGGCTCCTTTCGACGCGAAGGAGCAGCGGCTCTACTCCGAGCTGAAAAACAGAATCGGGGACAGGGGGCAACCTTGGCGGAGTCCAACACCCACTGAGAACGTGTTTGACTTTGTGCCGAGAATAGGAACACAGCTCTCACTTTGGTTGTACGGTCGAAAGCCTTCTCCAGGTCCACAAAACATATGTAGACTGGATGGGCAAACTCCCACGACCCCCCCAGCAACCCTGCAAGGGTAAAGAGCTGGTCCACTGGTCCACTGTTCCACGTCCAGCACGGAATCCGCATTGCTCCTCCTGAATCTGAGGTTCGACAATCGGCAGGAGCCTACTTTACAGCACCCTGGAGTAAACTTTTCCGGGGAGGCTGAGTAGTGTGATACCCCTATAATTGGAGCACACCGTCCGGTCCCCTTTTTCTCCGGTCCCCCACTCCACAGGTTCTGTACCCATCACCCACGCGACACTAAAGAAGCGTGTCACCCAAGACAGCCCAACAATGTCCAGAGCCTTCAGCATCTCAGGGCAAATCTCATCCACCCCCGGCGCCTTGCCCCCGAGGAGCTTTTTAACTGCCTCAGAGACCTCTGGCAGGCATATGAACAAGACTTCAGACTCTGCCTCTTCCCCTGAGGACGTATTGGTCGGGTTCAGGAGTTCCTCAAAGAGCTCTTTCCACCACCTGACAATATCCCCAGTCCGGGTCAGCAGTTCTTCTCCCCGGCTGAACACAGCCTGAGCCAAGCCCTGCTTTCCCTTTCTGAGTCACCGAACAGTTTTCCAGAACTTCCTTGAGGCCAGCCAAAGGTCGTTCTCCATAGCCTCCCAAACTCCTCCCACACCGGGTTTTTCCTTCAGTGACCGCCAATGCCGCAGCCCTTCTAGCCTGCCGGTACCTGTCTGCTGCCTCGGGAGACCCCTAGGAAGAAGAAGAAGAATCTTTAATTATCACACAACACAACACATGCATACACACACTTTTGGATGGTGGCCGGTGGGGTCCTTGGGGTCCGATGGGGTCCTTACTGACGTTAGGTGGAGGAAACCCCATGTGAGCATGAGGAGAACCACGGGGAGACCCCTGGGAAAAAGAAGAAGAATCTTTAATCATCACACAACACACCACAACACAAGCATACACACACTTTTGGATGGTGGCCGGTGGGGTCCTACTGACGTTAGGTGGAGGAAACCCCATGTGAGCACGGGGAGAACATGCAAACTCCACACAGAAAGGCTCCTATTTGGGAGATAACCCGCCCAGAGCACGGTGCCAACAGCGCCCCAGGCGGGAATTGAACCCAGAACCTTCTTGCTGTGCAATGCACTGCGCTACCGGTTCAACCAAGCCCTTTCACCATGTTTGCCAAACATAAACTTTGTTGGACCAGTTAATTCGGCCATCTGTTTTAATTCTATCACCCATATAATTTTATATTATATTATATATAAATATATAAAGATATAATGTTATTTATCAACCTGCATTCGTTCCCATATGGTTTTAGGACAATCCCTGATTGTGTTTTTAAATATTCCTTGTTGGAATATTTTTCTTTAGGTCTTGAGGTCTTTTCTTTTCTTACGGGTACACTTACTGGTGGCTTTGGCCCAAAGGAATCCCTTAGGATCATCTCAAAGCCTGTGAGTACTCCTCCAGACTCCTGGAGCCTTCACGTCTGGACCAGGTTTCTCATAGGCTGGCAGCACTCAGGTTAGTGATCCATCCTCGTCGCCAGGGTGTTGCGGAATTCTTAGATGTTCAATTCCAAGAAGCTGGAGTGGAGAATTGTTGGTGGAGCAGGGGGAAGTGAAACAGTGAAGCCCGGATTAAGCCAGGGTTACACCTTTGCATGGGCGGGGCGCCTTGCGCCACCCAGGCAGAGCGCACAGGGAGTTTATAGCTGGCACATTCTCTATTGCAGTGTTATAAGAAACCATGGATAGCAGTAGAGAGAAAGTATTGCGTGAGGCTGGAAGTACTAAACAAAGAAGGAGGAGGAATTGCTGTTCATGGTGGTTGAACTGACAAAAGCGCCGAAAAGGGAGTTGGTTTGTCCGCTGGTTCCATGCAGAGACAGAAGAGGGGGTTTGGACCCATGTCCTGCTCAGCATTTTATTAAAGATGAACCTGCTGAACTATAGAACAGCGTCACTATGTGTAAATACTCTCCCTCACTGCAAGATTCTCTAAAAAGAAACTGCACAGTAATACCATTAAAAACGTTAGCTTTTACTTGTAAACGTCTTGCAGGTCCCCAAGCCCCATGGCGCCACTCCCTGGTCACATCATTTGTGTCGCATGCCGCGTCGCGTCCTCGCGCTTGGGGCAGGTATGAACTAGGCTGAAGTTGCTTCGAAGTCTTGGTCAGTCCGTCAGATTTTCAGTGAATGGACATCCGTCCAACACCAAGGTCTCAAATACGGGCTCACCCCAACTGGATTCAAATTTGTTTAAACAGGATTCAAATACCATCTATCAAATTTAAAGTTTGATTTAAACTGGAATCAAATATTGTCCTGTCCTCCTGCTTTTTAAAAAAAGATTTTAAAAAAGATGATGCCCTGACAAGATAATTATTAAATAGGGGCGTAGATATCTGGTCTACACTCCAACATAATAGGTGGTGGTGATGCACCTTAAAGGCCCTGTAAGGAAAAATAATTAAATATGTGTTCTGTTTGTCATGCCACAGAGCAACTCCATGTTTAAACGTGTTGAACCTGGTCCTCCTGCCGGCTCACTCACACTTAAACAACGTCATGTTGTTAGATACACGATTGTCTCCCATCGCACGTAAATAATATTAAATATATATAATATACTGTTTATATCGATAGCTCGATTCTCTCTCCTTTCCTCGTTCCATTGCTTTTATCTGTTGGTTTCTCTATTGATGTCTTTATATAGATATTTCTATTCATCAACTCATGCATTTTAATTAACTTTTGATTCAAGACTTTACTCTGTAACTGTAAAAGTTGTAATATTCGATTTATTTGATTAGTTTATATTTATTGTGTTGTACACATCGGAGTCGTCAGGGGGCGCCGCTCCGTGGCGCCACCACTTCTTACTTACCGGAAGTGGACGTGCCGGCTCCGGTGCGCCTGCGCAGTGTCTGAGTAGGAACCAGCGCCGAAACCCTGAGATCGACAAGGTAGAGTTGAATAAACTGATTCATTACCTGATTGTTCTGTCGTTATGATATTATTATATTATATTTTACAGTTGAACATGTTTTATTCATGTTAATATTAATATTAGCGTAAAAAAAAACCCGGTTTGAAGCGGGTCATTGGCGCGTTCTGCGGCTCGAGGCCCGGGAGGCTTTGTGTCCGAGTTTAAAGTGAATTAAAATGATGATTTAAAGCGACGGCAAAGCAGCTTGAACCGGGTTGAAACACTCGATTGAAATAGAATTGAATCTAGATTTAAATGTGGTTCAAACTGGATTCAAGTATGACTTAAGCTGGATTTAAATATAATGTTCACTTGATTCAAATATATTTTCAAACTGGATTCAAATACTGGACCAAAATAGAGTTAAATAAAGAGTTCAAAGTGGATTAAAACACTGGATTGAAAGAGTTTGAACTGGATTCAAATATCCTTTCAACTGGATTCAAATACCATCTATCATCTTAAAAGTTTGATTTCAACTGGAATCAATATTCAATTTCAATCCAGTTATATCAAATATAAATTAATTCTATAATCAAGTTTTTAAAATAAAACTTGATTCAAAAAGTTTTAACTGCATTCAAATCGAATTTAAAATGGATTAAAATCGAATTTAAACTGGATTCAAATTTGTTTAAACAGGATTCAAATACCATCTATCAAATTTAAAGTTTGATTTAAACTGGAATCAAATATTCAATTTCACTCCAGTTATATCAATTATAATTTCAATGTATAGCCCAGTGGATTAAAATATATTTTAGTTCAAAAAACTTAAAACTGTATCAAAATATGATTTTAAAATGCATTAAATACGGATTCAATATAATTGTTATATATTGTTAGTGTAACAGTCTTATCTTGAAGAAAGGATGGATTCTCTGAATGGAGGAGTGTCAACTCTGCCCACCCCCCAACCCCACAACCCTGTCCCGTCCCGTTGTTCCTCCTCCTGTCCAGCGGGCGCAGCAGAGATCATGACTGATGAAGGTTACGTGGCACGGGTGCGAGGCCTGCCCTGGTCCTGCTCCGTGGATGAGGTGCAGCGCTTCTTCTCAGGTACTATAGGCCACTAGCTACACTACTGACAGAGTACCACGACTACTGACAGAGTACCACGACTACTGACAGAGTACCACTACTAGTAAAGTTCTTCCATTACTACTAATTTGTCTCAGATATTACTGTGATGTGTTTGCTGTGTTCCAGAGAGTAAGCTAGCCAACGGCGATAGCAGCATTCACTTCACCTTTACCAGAGAAGGTCGGCCGAGCGGAGAAGCTTTTCTGGAGCTGGAGACAGAAGAGGATCTGAAACTGGCACTGAAGAAAGACCGAGAGACCCTGGGACACAGATATGTGGAGGGTGAGAGAGGAATGGTAGAATTAGAGCTAACGCGCTGAGCCACTAACGAGTAGTGGCCGATAAGAGTTGGGTCGATTTACAGTTTTTCCGGTGTCCGCCTAAACGGATCTGATTTCATGCAAACCGACTGAACCGGAATTGGTCATTATGAGACGTTCTGGTAAATTAAAAAGTAGCCTACATCAGCAACCTGTGCCGATGGCGTCACGGCGCTCAGTCCAACTTGTATTGTATTAGTAATGAGCAATATGACAACGTGATTAACAGAATATTATGCTTGTTTTAGGGATGCTAATTCAGAATTTCTGTTCTGACCAGTAGCCGACCCTCTTTAACCGATCATTTACCATTATCAGACCAGATTAAAATGTACTATTTAGAATGGACGAATGTCTTTGAGTCACAGACATTCGTCCAGTCATTGGTTGATATGCGTATGGTGGAAATTACTTACTCGCCGCCAAGTCAGTCAAAAACATATTCCGTGTTTGTGTGTGTTTCACACATGGAATTTGCCTGCAGCAACAGGTCTGAATAGTGTCCGTTATATTTATGTCTCAAAGGTTTATAAAGATGATGAAATGTCTCTGAGGGCTTTCACATCTGTGGAACTGTGGAACCAGGAGTGATTTCCTCCCACAGGGATGCCGTGAGGCAGGACTCTGTTGACTTTCTTTTATTTGAGGACAGGTAGTAAACAGACTGCTACCTTTTAACTTTTAGGATAAAGTTTATCAGCTCTTATAGTGATCTCTCTGTCATATGTATCCTCCTCCAGCCATGTGCAAACAGGGCTCCTACATTACCCACAATGCAATGTCTTAAAGCTACAGGCCCTGTCTTGGAATTGTTTTTAAAAAGACAGGCAGAAATACAACAGACATTAGTTATTTTGAATTGCCATTTTTATTTATATAATTGCTTAAGTTGTTTTCCCCAAGATATTTTTATTTCAAGAGATGTTTTTGTTAACTTTCGAAGAAACCCGGATGGAATAAGTGCGGTCGTCGGGCAGTGCGTTCCGTCCCTCTCCTCTGCGGCTGGCTTGTGGACATTATGTCCGGTCCCATACGCCGATCCCTTAGAGACAAACATTTAGAAGCTTCCTGCCCCAAATCAGACCAACCAGCCACTCTTTGCCACTCATTCGGCCAATTCGGGACAGCTGTGGGACTGCGGGAAGGAAACCGTGCTGCTGTCTGCAGCCACGGCTCGACCACTGCCCTTGGTCCGCCACATAGGTAGTCCATTCCGGTGTTTGGCTTCATATCAAAAATTGATATGAGAATGTTTACACCCGCCCAACCTAGTATTACAAAATGGCTGATGCCTTTATAAACAACACCGAAATGTTCCATTTTCACTTTCACAGAATTAGTACCTGCGCTGTGTACAGTGTATTGAATATAATGTGTACTGTGTGTGTGTACTCTAGTGTTCCGGTCCACCAGCGTGGAGATGGACTGGGTCCTGAAGCACACAGGGCCTGGGGGGGCAGAGCCTGAGGGGGAGGGGCTGGTCCGCCTGCGTGGTCTTCCCTTCGGCTGCAGCAAGGAGGAGATTGTCCAGTTCTTCTCTGGTGGGGATGACTTCACTTCATGTCTGCTGACACGCTACTTCCTGTCTGAGGCAACTTATTATCTCACAACACCACTTCCTGTCTGGCTCCATTCCACATTCTGTCTGCTCACACACAATTTTGCGAATGTATTTTCTATATATATATGCGGATTAGACATTAAATCCACTTACAGGCAAAGTAAAAAAACATCTGGTTCCAATCTCTATACCATATGATTAAGAACACTACCCCACTGGCTAATAACGCTAGAGGCTAAACAAGGCTCTGTGTTTGTACGACGTCTACTCTGTGTGTACGACGTCTACTCTGTGTGTACGACGTCTACTCTGTGTGTACGACGTCTACTCTGTGTGTACGACGTCTACTCTGTGTGTACGACGTCTACTCTGTGTGTACGACGTCTACTCTGCGTGTACGATGTATACTCTGCGTGTACGATGTATATTCTGCGTGTACGATGTATACTCTGTGTGTACTCAGGCCTAACGATCGTGCCTAACGGCATCACCCTGGCGGTTGACCACCACGGGCGCAGCAGTGGCGAAGCCTTTGTCCAGTTTTCTAACCAGGAAGTAGCAGAGCGAGCGCTGAAGAAGCACAAGGAGAGGATTGGACACAGGTACACACTGCTTCCAGGGCTCCAGCCTCTTTTACATTGGTGGCACCAGCACATAATTTATGTGCACCCCACATAAATCATTCAGGTCAGGACCATCTAGGACTGGGGACAGGGGAGGCGGTTGGAATGGTTACCTCCGCCAATGATGTCAGGTCTGGGCTGGTCCTTTCAGGGCAGGGGACAAGTTTGACGGGCATCGCAGCATTTTTCTTGGCGAAAAATATAATATAATATATAATTGTAGGGGTTCTTATATTATAATATAACAACCCCTGCAATTATATATTATATTTGTAGGGGTGTGCATCTCTCCCTTATAAGACGATCTGATGCATATCTGGATACATGAGCAACAATGCGATTCAGAGAGAATACATTTTAATTCGGAATGAATTTAATTCGGTGAGATGCGACGCAATCTGATACAGTTCTTAATTAGATCCCTGAGTTTCTTTTGTCGAGTTCAGACTGTAGATTTTGGCCTGGTTTTTCACTCACCGACAGGTTTTTGGAGATCACCGAGCAAAGCCCCAGGTCGGAGGAAAATCATAGTGCGCTCCAGTGAGCAACGGGCGTGTGGTATGAACAGCTCAGAGCGCGATCTGACTGCTCGCCGAGCTCTCGCAAAAGCTGGCGAGAAATCAAGCATGTTTAAAATTCAGCTTTTATTCTTTTTTTTTTTTTTTTTACAGTGATTAAGGATCTAAATAAATATAAATAGTCTTATCGCTGCAAGTGTTGGACTTTAAGAACACGATGTAACTTTTTAAACTTAAAATAACAGCTTCAGAATCATTTTGATGGTACACTGACTTATAATTTGGAGAATGACACCGGTTTCATTTCCACTCATCCCCTCAAACGCCTGTTCTTGCACGATGTAACTTCTGTGTTCGGGTACGAAACCACGGGAAAGGTGTGTTAAAGTTTACGGCACTACGTCACTTCCTTGAAGTTTGGCTCTGTTAATTAGTCTTGATGCCTGGGAAAAAAAACCCGCAATATATTATAAACTTGCCGATACAAAACGTGGCCTCTCCACCTCCCCAACGGCGCGGATGAGACAGGCCAGTGGTGCGGCCCGTACATCAGCCGGCGTGCTACGGCACTCGAGTTCACTGTGCCACAGGGTTTGTTTCACCCTTTCACCTGCACCGGTAGCAGGGGGCCCATCCCTGCGCCCTCTTTCCCCGAGCACCCAGTCCAAGGCTCTGGGAAGCAGCGAGGTCTGTGCAAGGGGTGCTGTAACCTCGTGTACTTTATATCTGCCTTTGTAACATAGACTATTATTGGAAAATCTTTCAGGTAAAAGACTTTATTTCCAGACCCCGGACCGAGTTTTATGACAGTGGTGTAAAGTGCAATTGCACTGGCAATGAATCCCCAAAACCAAAAGTTACATATTGCTGCTTTGTTGGGACGTGTGATTGTGTCGCTACTGCAGCAGCAGCTACAACAGTCTGTTAAAGGAAAGGTTCAAAAATGTTCAAGTCTGTGTTAAAACAACAGTCAGTCATATGAACAGTGAACGAGGTTTTCCTGGCTGTAATCATTCCTCCTGTACTGGCTATTTGTTGAATATCATTGTACAGTTTTGTAGAGTTATTTAATAAATATTTCAATAATTTGAAAAAAACTTATAATAATTTATAACTTAATAATTTTAAACAATACCTAATGCCTGTGCGTGCGCGTGCGTGCGCGTGCGCGCGCGTGTGTGTGTGTGTGTGTGTGTGTGTGTGTGTGTGTGTGTGTGTGTGTGTGTGTGTGTGTGTGTGTGTGCACACACATGTACACACACAGTATATCATATATAATGTGTACTCTGTGTATACTTTGCAGGTACATAGAGATCTTCCAGTCCAGTCGGGCAGAGGTGTGTGCTCAGTACGAACCTCAGCGCAAATCGCTGGTTTCTATGCAGCGTCCAGGACCCTACGACCGGCCAGGGGGCCGGGTGGGGGGCTATAGCTCCAGTCGAGGGGGGGCCTACGACCGGAGGAGGGGGGGGCATTCAGGTAGGAGGAGCAGACAGACGGGTAGCGAGACAGACAGTGCAGCTAGAGGGGTTAGGTAGTTAACTGCGTCAGACTGTTTGCAGAAACATTGCAACTAGCTTGCTAGCTAATACCTGCTTACTAGCTTCAGCTAGTTGGTGGGGGTCAGGGTAAGCTAGCTGCAGCTAGTTAGGGGGAGGGGGTAAGCTAGCTAGCTGGTGTACATTCTGTTCTGATGACCTCACTTATTTTCCAGTGGGAGCAGATCGCTACAGCGACAGCAGCTCCAGCTTCCAGAGCACGACAGGTCACTGTGTCCACATGAGGGGACTACCGTACCGCGCTACGGAGACAGACATCTACAATGTAACACACTGAAACACACACAGCAACACACTGTACACTGTGACACGCTGAAACACGCGCTGTAACATGCGCTGTAACACGCGCTGTAACACATTCTGAAACACCCGCTGTAACGCTGAAACACACGCTGAAACACACTCTGTAACACACGCTGTAACACACTCACACGCTGTAACACATTCTGAAACACCCGCTGTAACGCTGTAACACACTCTGTAACACACGCTTTAACACACGCTGTAACACACTCACACTCTGTAACACACGCTGTACCACCTGCTGTAACACATTCTGAAACACCCGCCCTAACACACGCCCTAACACACGCCCTAACACACGCCCTAACACACGCCCTAACACACGCCCTAACACCCGCTGTAACACTCTGTAACAAGCTGTAACACTCTGTAACACGCTGTAACACACGCTGTAACACACTCACACTCTGTAACACGCTGTAACACACGCTGTAACACACTCACACTCTGTAACACGCTGTAACACACGCTGTAACACACTCACACTCTCTAACACGCTGTAACACACGCTGTAACACATTCTGAAACACCTGCTGTAACACACTCTGTAACACGCTGTAACACACGCTGTAACACACACACTCTGTAACACGCTGTAACACATGCTGTAACACACTCTGTAACACATGCTGTAACACATGCTGTAACACACTCTGTAACACACTCTGTAACACTCTCTGTAACACTCTCTGTAACACTCTCTGTAACACTCTCTGTAACACAGTTGTAACACTCTCTGTAACACTCTCTGTAACACTCTCTGTAACACTCTCTGTAACACTCTCTGTAACACTCTCTGTAACACACGCTGTAACACATGCTGTAACACACTCACACACACTGTAACACACTCTGTAACACACTCTGTAACGCACTCTGTAACACTCTCTGTAACACACGCTGTAACACACTCACACTCTGTAACACACGCTGTAACACATGCTGTAACACATTCTGAAACACCCGCTGTAACACACGCTGTAACACACTCACACTGTAACACTCTCTGTAACACTCTCTGTAACACTCTCTGTAACACACGCTGTAACACTCTCTGTAACACACGCTGTAACACACGCTGTAACACACGCTGTAACACACGCTGTAACACACGCTGTAACAAACTAACACTAACACACTCTGTAACACACTCTGTAACACACTCTAACACACGCTGTAACACACGCTGTAACAAACTAACACTAACACACTCTGTAACACACTCTGTAACACACTCTAACACACGCTGTAACACACGCTGTAACACACTCACACTGTGTAACACTCTCTGTAACACTCGCTGTAACACACGCTGTAACACACGCTGTAACACACTCACACTGTGTAACACTCTCTGTAACACTCGCTGTAACACACGCTGTAACACACGCTGTAACACACTAACACTAACACACTCTGTAACACACTCTGTAACACACGCTGTAACACACGCTGTGACTCTGTTCCCCTGTAAACCCCCCACACAGTTCTTCTCTCCATTGAACCCGGTGCGTGTCCACCTGGACGTCGGCCATGACGGGCGGGTGACGGGTGAAGCTGACGTAGAGTTCGCTACGCACGAGGATGCTGTGGCTGCCATGAGCAAGGACAAGGCTAACATGCGTATGTAGTTAACACCACCCAACCTACACCCATTTCCACCCTCCACTACATGAGCAAGGACATGGCTAAATCCTGGATAATGCTTATCCTAACGTACGTGTAAACGTCTGTGCGCCGCTGTTCTGTATTGTCCACCTTCCTGTCTGGAGGTGTGTTCAAAACGGAAATACATTTTAACAGATAGAAACCTTTTGGATACTAGCATACACCATCCACACCACCCAACCTATACCCTACACCACCCAACCTACACCCAGAACTGCGCAACATGTGCAAGGACAAAGCTAACATGCGTACACAGCATTAGGGTTGGGCGATATGTGTTGCGATAAGTGTTCCTATCGGCAACCGTCAGCCCAACAACCGGCGATAGTTGATATATTTGTCGGGGGCAGCAGCGTAGAGGGAACCCCTCCAATGCAATCTCCCTCTCCGTCTGCAATTCTACATGGGATTATTTTGGTTTTTAATCTGATGCAGCGGCAAGCTGAAGGACGTAAAATAAATAATTTGCAGTCTTTGCAAACACGTCCCTGGATAGAGCACCAGGTTTCACCGGCCGCAGCGTGGAGGTTTGGTTCGGCATTTCAAAAGGATAGCAGAATAAAAAAGAATGACCTGGAAACAGGTTTTAAGGTGATTTATTTCTTCTTTTTGAGGATTTCTCCAGATGGGGAGAAAAGCACTGGCCGTTGTAAAAGCGGTGACGCGGAATACCAGTTCCTATTCAGCATGCTCTGAATTGTGCTAGATACGTTATTAAATTAGAAAAATAAAAGGACACACACATATATACAGTGGGGCAAAAAAGTATTTAGTCAGCCACCAATTGTGCAAGTTCTCCCACTTTAAAAGATGAGAGAGGCCTGTTATTTTCATCATAGTTATACCTCAACTATGAGAGACAAAATGAGAAAAAAAAATCCAGAACATCACCTTGTCTGATTTTTAAAGAATTTATTTGCAAATTATGGTGGAAAATAAGTATTTGGTCAATAACAAAAGTTCAACTCAATACTTTGTTATATACCCTTTGTTTGCAATGACAGAGGTCGATCGTTTTCTGTAAGTCTTCACAAAGTTTTCACACACTGTTGCTGGTATTTTGGCCCATTCCTCCATGCAGATCTCCTCTAGAGCAGTGATGTTTTGGGGCTGTCGCTGGGCAACACGGACTTTCAACTCCCTCCAAGGATTTTCTATGGGGTTGAGATCTGGAGACTAGCTAGGCCACTCCAGGACCTTGAAATGCTTCTTACGAAGCCACTCCTTCGTTGCCCGGGCGGTGTGTTTGGGATCATTGTCATGCTGAAAGACCTAGCCATGTTTCATCTTCAATGCCCTTGCTGATGGAAGGAGGTTTTCACTCAAAATCTCACGATACATGGCCCCATTCATTCTTTCCTTTACACGGATCAGTCGTCCTGCTCCCTTTGCAGAAAAACAGCCCCAAAGCATGATGTTTCCACCCCCATGCTTCACAGTAGGTATGGTGTTCTTTGGATGCAACTCAGCTTTCTTTCTCCTCCAAACACGACAAGTTGTTTTTACCAAAAAGTTCTATTTTGGTTTCATCTGACCATATGACATTCTCCCAATCCTCTTCTGGATCATCCAAATGCTCTCTAGCAAACTTCAGACGGGCCTGGACATGTACTGGCTTAAGCAGGGGGACATGTCTGGCACTGCAGGATTTGAGTCCCTGGCGGCGTAGTGTGTTACTGATGGTAGCCTTTGTTACTTTGGTCCCAGCTCTCTGCAGGTCATTCACTAGGTCCCCCCGTGTGGTTCTGGGATGTTTGCTCACCGTTCTTGTGATCATTTTGACCCCACGGGGTGAGATCTTGCGTGGAGCCCCAGATCAAGGGAGATTATCAGTGGTCTTGTATGTCTTCCATTTTCTAATAATTGCTCCCACAGTTGATTTCTTCACAACAAGCTGCTTACCTACTGCAGATTCAGTCTTCCCAGCCTGGTGCAGGTCTACAATTTTGTTTCTGGTGTCCTTTGACAGCTCTTTGGTCTTGGCCATAGTGGAGTTTGGAGTGTGACTGTTTGAGGTTGTGGACAGGTGTCTTTTATACTGATAACAAGTTCAAACAGGTGCCATTAATACAGGTAACGAGTGGAGGACAGAGGAGCCTCTTAAAGAAAAAGTTACAGGTCTGTGAAAACCAGAAATCTTGCTTGTTTGTAGGTGACCAAATACTTATTTTACAGAGGAATTTACCAATGAATTCATTAAAAATCCTACAATGTGATTTCCTGGATTCTTTCCCCCCATTTTGTCTCTCATAGTGGAAGTGAACCTATGATGAAAATAACAGGCCTCTCTCATCTTTTTAAGTGGGAGAACTTGCACAGTTGGTGGCTGACTAAATACTTTTTTGCCCCACTGTGTATATATATATATATATATATATATAATTGTGACTTAATTACAAGAGGAAAAAATCACTACTAATATTTCAAGGTATTTCAATGACCTCCCTTGAATTAGACCGGATGCTACGACCTTGTGGTTCCGTAACCCCACCCCACCCACTTAACATCCACTGATATGCGGCGGTACTTTATTATCCTTAATCCTCTTGGCGTTTTTCAAGCTAAAGGTATCTGGAACACGACAATCGCACTGTGCACAGACATGGTTGAGGTCTCGTTGGAACCGGGATGTTTCAGACGTCGTGTCGTTTGAGTTTGATCAATAATGATTTACATTTGGAGCAGAAATTAGTGGGAAAAACTCGTTATTTTACTGGAAGGAGATGATTCGGGAGGGGCCTGCTTTGTGACATCATCATCCCAAGTTATAAAAGTCCAAGCTTTGTCTGAGAACTCAATCATATCTAACCACTTGGATACGTAGATAGTTGGGATATTAACAATTAATTGACGGTCGATCAATTGCTCATAAGAATATAACCGATCTAATGTTTTATCGATAAAAACAAACTTATTACTAACTAATAACCGATGGAGTCATTTAAATGCCAAGGAGACTCCCTGTCACTCTCTTGTGGTATTTAAAATATTTCCCCAAGGTTGACAGGTTTGTTGTAAATGCCGCACCTCCTCCTCCACAGAGCACCGCTACGTGGAGCTGTTCCTCAACTCCACAGCAGGGGGCAGCGGAGGCTACGGCCAGATGATGGGTGAGTTCCACATCGCATCATCGAATTCAGTGGAATATGATCGGTTTTCTTTACTGCTGTAAAATTGAAAATTCCCCAGAGAAAGGATCATTTAATATAAAGTGATCAAATACAATCTGGTGTAATCTGATCCGACGTGGTGAGATCTCATTTGATATGATCAGGTCCAGTGTAATGTGATTTGATCTAAATCAAACTAATATAATTGGTTTAAATTTATAATGATATTTTTGTATAATCACGACTGACAAATACCATTTCATGCGATTCAATTAATATAATCTGATAATAGCCAATCTGAAGTGCTGTAAACCGGTGTGATGTGTTGTGTGTTGCAGGCAGCCAGTCGTCCTACTCCAACCAGGGAGGGGGGGGCTACTCTGGCATGGGGGGGGCAGGATACAGCGACTACAGTAAGACACAGATACACACTTTACTACACACTTTACTACACACTGTAGCACCGGCATGACACACCACATGTGATGATCAATCTGCTTATTCTGACTAATCCCAGCGCTGGGCTCAGTCGCGCTGGGCTCCTTCCGGTCCTTCAGGGTGAGAGAAGGGAGCCCGTCCAGTTAAGTTCTCTACTTGGAAAAGCTTTTCTCATCTTCCTTGTATTTTGATCTGCCGGCGATTCTAAAAGCAAACAAATAGATCAAATATAATAGGAAGGTTTGGTATCTCGTTGGTTGGACTCTTTGGAACAGACTCAGAACACCTGGACTTGTCCTGCTCCAGCACCACCTCTGCCCAGCCAACCTGAGCCATCGTCGCTGCCGCTGACCAGCTGACTTTTCCCCGGTCCCCAGCCGCCCAATGGAAAGCTACGATGCTGATGACACAGTCATGGCAAACGTTTTACGCCAGTGCTCTGCACCTGCCTGTATTATGAATGATCAGTCTTCAATTTTAACTCCAGATAATTGTCCGACAGGATTCAAAGTGTAAATGTAAAATTGAAAGGGTTTCCTTGGGGGGGGGGGGCCGCGCCGGTGCTCTGCCATATCCTGACGGGGTGAAGCACCGGCGCCGCAGACGGGTTACTGCGACGCAAAGGATCATGGGAGTAAAGTAAATAAATAGAATTACTGTAGTTTACATTTTTTCCTTGTGTGACGTCGTATCGGAAAATAACTTGTATTGTTTTCCCATGAGCTGTTGATCACTGTGATGTCATCATTAGAAGCAATTTCCACTGTACTTGGAGTAGTTCTCACTCAAGTACAAAAAACTATCCAAATCTAATGGATATATGGATAAATACCTATGGCATTTTCAGGCTTGTGTTAAATAGTCCAAGTTTAAACCTTTATTTAGCAATTAAACATTATTTGTTGTTATTTGTTGTGGCCCCTCTGTCTCCAAGGTAACCAGAGCGGGATGAGCAGCAGCTACTACGGGAACAGCCGCTCCATGGGGATCAACGGGATGGGAGGAGCAGGCTGGATGTGAGCAGGGGCGGAGGCTCAGCAGGGGTGGGGCTGGTGGGGGGAGGGGTGAAGACTCAGCAGGGGAGGGGGGAAATTTTATTTTTTTAATATTTTTTTGTAATTTCCAGGTTTTTCTTTTTTTTTTCTTTTTTTTTTTTTTACAGTGTTTCACTTCATTGTGTTTAGAAAATGATGGATCCCAAACATTAATACCAGAGAAATGATCACACCGCTTTCAACGGTAGTAGATCATGTGACAGAAAGGGCTCTTCTCATTGGACGCTGAGTCCAGAGCCCCGCCCCAAACCTTCACTGCATCCAATCAGACAAGACCTCTAAATTTTCAAAGGATTTAATTTGTTTTCTACACTTTGTACTGCGATACACGCTGTTAAAGGTAATTAGTATTAGTACTAATTAGTAATCCTCATTAGTACTAATTAGTATTTTGTTCTGTAGTTCTCTTTACTTTCTCTTTGTTACTTAATAAACTTGTTGATAAAACGTGTTGAGCTCAATTTCTTCCAAAATACTACATTACATTACACCATGGCAGAGGCTTTTGTCCAAATTGACTGAACCACATTTCAATATTAAGTATTTTGTTTTTATTAAAATACTGCTATAACTATATTCATACATTGATGTTATAGTAATCAAACTATATTGATATTACATTAATTAGAGATCTATAAATAAGTACACATAATATTTTTGATCTATTCATTTAACTTTATATATTTTCACAATATTAATATTACATGTGTTAAGCAAGTTACAAAATGTTCCTTGTTCATATATTCATGTGGAAAGTACTTGAAATGGTATCAGATACACTACTCACAAAAAGTTCGGGATATTTGGCTTTCAGGTGAAATTTCAGGATGAACCTAAAATGCACTATAACCTTTACAGGTGAACTTCATTTGACCTTCTCTAAACTTCTGAATGCACATGTCCAACTGTTCAATTTTTCAGTACTTTTTGCACAACTTGCTGTTCTCTAACAAGGAGCTGAACGGAAAAATTCACAACAAGTGTTTGACCCATGAATCCACCAATAAATGTCCTGGTTCAATTAGAGTTGGTATTTAAAGTCCTCTTCATCATGCTGTTCACATGTTGACATCATGAGACCAAGACCACACCTAACAACTGATCAACAGCACCTCACCTGGCGAGGCTTCAAACAGGATGTTGTCAGAGGGAAGTGGCCACTGAGCTTAGAGTGTCACAGAGTGTCATCAGCAGCTTGCAACAGAGATACAGAGACTGGAAGAGTCACAGAAAGACATAGAAGTGGACTTGCTTTGGCCACATCCCACACTGATGAGCGCTTCATTGTGAACAGTGCCCTGAGGAACCGCAACCTGCGAGCCTTTGGTGGTGGTGGTGTTACAGTGTGGACAGGTGTGTCTGGTCAATACAGAACTGTCCTACACTTTGTGAATGGTACAGTGACAAGCCCATACTACCTGAATGACATCATTCATCCAGTCATTGTGCCCCTGCATGAACAACACAGGCCTCATTTCATCTTCATGGACGACAACGCTCCAGCTCATGGAGGTGGCATCATTAGGGAACGGCTGCTGGAGACTGGGGCACCTCAAATGGAGTGGCCTGCACTTTCTCCAGACCTGAATCCCATAGAAAACCTATGGGATCAGCTGAGTGGCCGTGTAGAGGCTCCTAACTCTGTACCCCAGAACCTCAATGACCTGAGGGCCCCCGTCAAGGAGAGTGGGGGGCCAGGCCTCAGCAGACAATAAGTCGACTTGTGAACAGCATGAGACGTCCTTGTCAAGCTGTAACTGATGCTCAAGGTCACATGACAAGTTATTGAGATGTTGACATTTGTTGTTGTGATAAACCCACCACTGTTGTTGGCCTTTGTTTCAATAAATTGTTTGAAGAAGAAGAAACAGTCTTTAATCGTCACACAACACTCCACAACACATGCTTGCACACACACACACACACACACACACACACACGCTTTGATGGTGCCGGTGAAATGGATCCTCTGCATTGACCCATCCTGGCTTGTCCTTCCTCCGGGGGCACAGCCAGGAGCAGTGGGCAGCGTACGTGGACGCGCCCGGGGACCAGGTGATAAGTGTCCATCGCTGGTCAGACCATGATGGGTGCATGTTTTTGGTGGAGGTCCTTACTGACGTGAGGTGGAGGAAACCCCATGTGAGCACGGGGAGAACATGCAAACTCCACACAGAAAGGCTCCTATTTGGGAGATAACCCACCGGAGCACGGTGCCAACAGCGCCCCAGGCGGGAATCAAACCCAGGACCTTCTTGCTGTGAGGCAGCAGTGCAATGCACTGCACCACCGAGATGAGGAAATCACTATTGTATCTTCTACTTAAATGCTCTACTTTCATCACATCATATCATTGTAGTGTGAACCTTTTACATTTTCCATAAATTTCACCGGAAAGCCAAATATCCCAAACTTTTTGTGAGTAGTGTATGTAAACGTTTCTCTGTCGCTGCCAGTTGGACGTCAGAGCCTGGTCCCGGCTCCTGCAGCGCTGCCACCCGGACACCGCAGCAAGATGGCGGCGCCCTCAGGTTTGCACGGCTCCCTTACTAACGTGTTCCTTGGTGCTTGCGCAGACTTTGCTGACGGGATTTCAGGCTCTTTCTCAGTGAAGCAGCTCATTGAGCTCCTGGTCAGCGCCATCTGGGAGCTTTATCACCCAGCAACACATCCAGCAACGTTACCATGTTTTCACCTGTGGTTGGTACTGTATGTATGTACAGTATGTATGTACAGTATGTATGTACAGTATGTGTATATGTATGTATGTACTGTATGTACAGTCTGTATGTATAGTATGTGTATATGTATGTATAGTATGTACAGTGTATGTATAGTATGTATGTACAGTATGTGTATATGTATGTACAGTATGTGTATGTATGTATGTACAGTATGTGTATGTATGTATGTACAGTATGTATGTATGTGTGCACATATATCACTTCGTTGATTTCATGTATTCATACTTAACCTTCATGTCCAGAATACTTGAACTGTACGTTATGTTTGGTATAAAAACCTTTAATAATGTAAAACAAGCTTCTTAAATTTTTCGTCGTGTTGAGGTTAAAGAAAACCTCGTAGTTGTATAACAAACATGAGCTTCTGCTGCAGTGGTGTCAGTGCAGACACCTGCTCCCTCTGCTTTCACCTCCTTCTGCTTCTGCTTCTTACGAGTTGAAGCCGCAAACTTCCTGACGCGCAGCTGCGGCAACATGGCGGCGCCCGTGGATCTGGAGCTGAAAAAGGTAAAAGAAGGAACCACGCGTGTGAGGGTTTTCTGTGCGATGCGGCTGAAGTTTCTACTGAGGATCCGATGGAAAGGAAGGAATTTGAGGTTTATTAGCAACACGACGGACCATGCTGCTGCAAAGATAACCGTTCGCTTTAGCACCCGGAGCATCATGTCTGATGGCTAGTTAGCTTCTGGCAGCTAGCTGCAGTTAGCTTCTGGCAGCTAGCTGCGGTTAGTTGTTGTATTCGTGAATATGTTCACGACTTTATTTAAAATGTGACATAAATACAATTAAAGAACAACAACCCGACAGGGGTTTACTAGTGAAACCTTTACCATTAAGGCATGGTGGTTCATGGTGGTTCATGGTGGTTCATGGTGGTTCATTGAAAAACCCTTTTTTTGAGCCAACAAAATCTCTTCACTTTCACATGGTTTTCATTTTAGAAAGACAGACACGTGGATACTTTGTTGATCAACGGAGGGAAAATGTGCAGCTCGCGTCCTAAAAAGGCCACAATAACATACACAGCAAGAGAAACTGTCAAAGAGCCTGAGAATGACCCGAAAGAATCGGTCATTTACAGTGAAGATGAATTAGAAGATAAAGATGGGAATGTACAAAAATATCAACAATAAAGCAAGAAGAACTGGCAATATACACGAACCTAACAATACATAAAACCAATGAATAATTCAAGATTTGATCACTACACAATGAACCCAATGATCACACATAAATCTAGAAATCTAAAAAATTAACCAACCCAATAAAATAAAACGTTTTTATTTGTCCTTTTGTAACTAAGTAAAGCCGACCAGGAAGCAGTCACAACCTAAGGAATATGAAACAATAAACCCACTGCACTTGTACTGACACTTGTGGTTGTGTCAATTGTGCAACATATGCACAAATATGTAAAGTGAATAAACATGATCTGTTGACAGAAGATGCACAACATGTTGTTTTTGCCTGGAAACATGAGTTACCAGCGTTCTTAGCAGGTCCTTCAAGCGCTTCCATTTCATCTTCAGAGGGTTAAGTAGTAGAATACCTTGAAAATAGCCCATCTTGTGCTGAAGTGCTTGAATGGGCCTTGAAAATAATGTGATAATTGAAGAACTATTTTAATAAATATTCAAACTGTAATGTATACTGTACTTTAATTTTGCTGCTTTTTCAACAGATTATGCCAGGGAAATGTAGATTTAATCCAGTGTGGTTGGAAATAGACACTAAAGCAGATGCCAATGAGATTAATCATTGATATAAAGATATACTAATATAAAAGGCAATGACAAAAAAATATATTATAGTTTAATTTATAAAGATCACATTGAAAATTTATATTTGTCTTGTGTGGAGTACTTAAATTAAAAACACTACTTAAAAAAAGTACCTGAAAGTCCTTCAATTTAATTTTGTAACGCCATGAATGAAGCCTTTTAAGAGCTAGGTGTACCCACAAAAAGAAGACCAAACGTTAGTCGACAAGAAGAATTTTAGTTGGTTGGTTTTTCATCAGTTGGTTTGTCACAGGAAAAAATAATTCAGGGGCTGCGCCTCAAAATCAACCTTAAAAGCTGTAGTACACACTGGTCAGCCACAACATTAAAAGCACCACCAATAACACTAATACTGTGTAGCTCCCCCTGGTGCCACCAAACAGCTGTGAGGTGGAGGCATGGACTCCACCAGACTCTGAAGGTGTTCTGTGGTATCTGGCATCAAGACGTTAGCAGCAGATCCTTTAAGTCCTGGAAGTTGGAGGTGGGGCCCCCATGGATCAGGCTTGTTGTTCCAGCACATCCCACAGATGCTCCATCGGCCCCTAACCCCACCCATCCACATGATGGTGATTCATCAGACCTCCACCTTCCTCCATTGCTCCATGGTCCAGTTGTGACGCTCACGTGTCCATTGTAGGTGCTTTCAGGGGTGGACAGGGGTCAGCATGGACACTGAGCTCCCATACGCAGCAAGCTGCCATGCACTGTGTGTTCTACACCTTTCTATCACAGCAACAATCACTGTTTCACCACTTTGTGCTGCAGTAGTTCCTCTGTGTGATGGAACCAGACGGACTAGACCTGGCTCCCCATGTGCATCAATGAGCCTTGTTGTCACCAGTTCACAGTCGTCCTTCCTTGGACACTTTTGGTAGTAACCACTGCATATCAGGAACAGCCACAAGACCTGTGCTTGTGGAGATGCTCTGACCCAGTCGTCCAGCATCACAATGTGCTCCTTGTCAAAGTGGCTCAGACCCTGACCACGCCCATTTTTCCTGCTTCAACGCATCAACTTCAACAACTGACTGTTCACCTGCTGCCTCACACATCCCAGCCCTTGACAGGTGACACTGGAATCAGATGATCAATGTTATTCACTTCACCTGTCACAGGTTTTAATGTTGTTGCTGATCGTTGTGTCGCTGGACGCATGTATGAAATGTTAGAGGGCTTTTTATTTGCAACAAGTTTTGACAAAAGTAATTGTTCATTCTCCTTGTTGGTTGTTCCGACACATTTGGACAAATAATTACAGCTGGTTTGGTTTGATGGTAATTAACAGGCGGTTGCTGCATGCTTGTAAATTAAGTGTATATTTTAAAAGGCTGCTTATAAGATATTGTGTTGGTGTTACTGATAAATTAACAAAATGTTCCGTCCCCGTGCTGTTCCAACACATTCAGAATAGGGATGTTCCTAACGACTTATTTCCCTGACGTTTAAAAAGAAGTTTAAACTTAGACTTGTCAACGAGTCTAAAAGTCCGAAAATATATTGTGTGCCCCGGGGGCGCCGTGGCCCCGGGAAGCGGCTCATTTCTTGAGCCTATTGTGTGGCTTTATTTATTAAAATAATGTGCTGTTATTACAATGTTATTGTTGAATATCACATGTTATCAATACATATTACAAAGTAATTACCATGTTAATGTTGCAGGATCTAATGACTATAATGACTGTGCTATAATGACTTTTCCAAAATAAAACCAGCGGCGTAGCATGAGGAAGCTTAGCGCGGCGTGGCTTGCCCTGCCCTCTGATTGGTTGCATGTGGCTCCGCCCCCAGGCCTTCACAGAGCTGCAGGCCAAGATGGCCGACACGCAGCAGAAGGTGAAGATGGCCGACCTGCAGATCGAAACGCTGAACCGAGCCAAGAAGCGCTGCAGTCTGACCCATGGCCAGGTGGGGGCGTTGGAGAGCGGCGCGCGCACATACGAGGGCGTGGGCCGCATGTGAGTACTTTATAGTACTTATATAGTACTTATTTTAGAGGTGGCGGCGCTACAGAGCTGGACGCACACCTTCGAGGCGTTGGCCCTTCAGAATCAATTAGCCTGTTTCTAATTATATTTCATTCGTATTTTTCAAAATTCATGATTGTTGAAATAATTGTTTGAGAAATGTAAATTCACATCTGAACAAAATCTGAAATGTGCGAGAGAAGTGACTTGTGTATCAACTGCCAAAGCAGTGTCTCTCCAGGCTCCAGACCAACTCAACTCAAATCCAACAATTTGACAAACACCTGCAAATGACAAACTGTGCGGACGCAGCGTCTGTGGCTGTGACGGCAGCGTCTGCGCTGCTGCTCTGTGCTCAGGCTGCGCTGGCGATGAAAGCTTTGACCCTTTTCTTTGAGATGCTGAGGAGGAGGAGGAGGAGGAGGCCCTGTGTTCAACAGTGAACCAGAGTCAGAAGAGTCGGTCGCCCTGACTTGTGAACCGCGTTCTCAAAACAATTATTTTTTTGTGGTGCAGTGCCAGCGTGCACTGAGAGGCGGCGGGCGCCTCCACCCGGCCCCTCCACCCGGGCCCCTCCAGGGCCCGCTGAGGAGCCTGGGCGTGATCTGCAACAAGTTCTTTGCATTTCAAAAGCAAAAGAACAGACTCTGGAAGCCTCACTATACAAACATACAAGTTTTCTGTGTGTGTGTGTGTGTGTGTGTGTGTGTGTGTGTGTGTCAGTCACATGATTTGTAAATAGAGCGGCAGGTACCTGCGGGGGGGGGGGGGGTTCTTATCAGGAGAGCTTTTCACATGTATTCATCTATTTAAATGAGTGGGTGCTGAGGACGCAGGTTTTCTGGGCAAGATATTGATGAGGAATTCCTCATGAACCTGGAGGCACCTGCACTGTGCCGCTCCGTTGGACCGAGCGGTAAAATGCCTGGAACCGGAGCCGGGGGTCCCGGGGGTCCCTGTGAGTTTCTATTTATTTATTTTTGGGAACCTGCCCCTTAAGGACCACTATGTACAGGACTGTAGAGACCCCATCACCACCGGACAGCTCTGAGCGGAGAGGGAGGGGCCCCAAAAACAGGTTGTTTGCTCCCTTGGCCTTGTGGACTGTTATTAGGACTGATTGTCTCCTCCTCTCCCTCCAGGTTCATTCTGCAGCCTGTTGATCAGATCATTAATCAGCTGATTGAGAAACAGAAAAATGCAGACGACAAAATCAAAGAACTGGAGGTAAAACACGGACATACTGCCCCCACTACTGTCCCTATGTGCACTAATGGGTATTTCAGTGACTTTGTACATGTATCTTGTGTTTTCCAGCAGAAAAAGTCATACTTGGAGAAAAGTGTGAAAGAAGCAGAAGAAAACATCAGAGAGATGCTGCTGGCCAGGAGGTCTCACTGAGTACTCACCCAGTAACCGTTAAATACTCACAAAATACACAAACTGTACACACTCAGTGCTTTGTTTAAATAAAGTTTTTGTTTCTTCTTTAAACTCTGTGTGAAGCCGTTTACATTAACTGTACTGCATTTAATACACCTTATACCCAGTAGTACACTTTACATCAGACACTGCAAATAAAACAAAACATCTACATTATAGTAGAATATAATGTATTGTGGTATATTATATACTATAGTATAAAACAAGGAAATGTAGTACAATGTAATCTATTACAGTATACTAGTGGCATACAGTCCTAACAGTAGCAATAATAGCAGGCCCAGTTATAACAGTAGTAACATTAGTAATAGTGCACAGTGGTAACTTGAATAATAGTACTCACTGTAGTAACAGCCAGTACAGTAGTAAAGCTAGTCACTTCAGTAACAGCACTAACTGTAATAACAGTAACAGTCACTGTAGTAACTAATAACAGTATTAACTGTACTAACATAAGTTAGAGCAGCAACCTTCAACTGCAGTAAGAAACGAAACGACAAGGAAGCTTCAACAACAAGCAGCTCCTACTTTTCTGCTCCGGGGGCTCAGCCAGGAGCAGGGGGCAGCGTCCGTCGACGCCCGGGGACCTGGTGACGAGTGTCCATCGCTGGTCAGACCATGACGTGTGCATGTTTTGGGTGGGGGTCCTTACTGATGGTAGGTGGAGAAAACCCCATGCGGGGAGAACATGCAAACTCCACACAGAAAGGCCCCTGTTTGGGAGATAACCCACCGGAGCACAGTGCCAACAGCGCCCCAGGCAGAAATGGAACCCAGGACCTTCTTGCTGTGAGGCAGCAGTGCAATGCACTGCACTTCCATGCTCTGTTCTTTACTCCAGAAAAGAACAGTAGATAGATACAAATGAAACGATAAATAAGATGGAATAGCAATAAGGAAACGAACAGTATGAACAGTGTCTGGCACTAATGGTGCTACCACTCAGATGTGCAATGCAGCAGCAAAACCAGTCCAGTACGGAATGAAGATGTAGATTCTTCATGAAAACACAATGTGGATGATATATTAATCCCCGACAACTGGGTTTGTTTACACGATATTCCGACATTAACACGGAATGAGGGAGAGTGGATCCTTGTGTAACTGTGCTGTTTGGTGCATAGTGCAGTATGTGTGTGTACTGTATGTGAAGTCAGTTGGAAGACAATTTTGGGGACACTGTCTGGACTGTCTGGTGGACTAGGAAAGAAGCTATTTCTCAGTCTGCAGGTGCAGGCATAGATGGCCTGATAACATCTGCCGGATGGAAGGAGTTAAAACAGACGACGGCCTGGGTGTGTGGGGTCCTGACAGATGCTGGCAGCTTTCTTGAGGCAGCCGGAGCTGTAGATGTCCTCCAGAACTGGGAGATGTCTCCCAATGATCTTCTGTGCGCTGGAGACAACCCGCTGGAGACTTTTCTTCTCAGCTGAGATACCACACAGAGATGCAGTATGCTGGGATGCTCTCTGTGGTGCAGCGGTAGAAGGTCACCAGCAGCTGTTGGGGCAGAACAGCTTTCTTCAGTGTCCTTAAGAAAAACGAGTGTTGCTGTGCTTTCTCTTCTTGTAGATACACACAGTACACACAGTACACACAGAGCCAGCGTCCAGAAGCACAAAGATGTATCCTTGACAACAAGGACACAAACATCCATAGTTTGGTGTGTTTTTGGATATTTAAGTTCTGACCCAAAGATTCAAGATTCAAGAGGTTTATTCATCACATACATATACATACTATCATACATATACATACTTTCATACATATACATACTTTCATACAGTATATGCAGTGAAATGTCAATGCAACACACCCGGTGATTACACACAGTATGTTCTAGACTGAAGTAGCTACCTAAGAAAATTCTACTTGACTAACTGATTCCTAAAACGTAATACAGTAAGTCAAATACTATAGAATAAAAAATAAAATAAAATAACAACTCAAGGGTAATGCAGGGTGGGGGTACAAAATAGATAAAGGGAATAGACTTATGTATATGGGATAGACTTATGTATTTGGGATAGACTATTTATGTATATACAGATATGTGCATTAAGTGGCATGTGAATAAAGTGAGGTAGTGTTTGTGGGATAATACAGCACAGTATACAACAGTACGGCGCAGTAATACGGTAACACCGAACAACCCAGAACAGTGACACAGTATGCGATACAGTAGGCTACATACGCAGATGGTAGGCAGCAGACGGTAAATATTCATTGTGTAAAATCTGTTGACAAGACGTACAACACCACAAACTTTTATTCTTTAATGAGACCTACTCGCCATATTTATTTTGTTTTTTGATTTGTATCAAAATTGTATTTAAGTAAAATGTTAATTAAAGCAATTGCACTTGTTACTTATTGATCACGAACGGATATAAAGAAAAATTAATCGTAATATGTGTAATATTTATTTATTTATTTTTTAAACAGTGTTAACTGACAGGACTTTTTTTTATTTTGAATATTCAATAAAAAAATCTAATTCAACATGCTTCCATGATTTCATTATTCATATAGACTGCCTAGCAATTGTTTTTAAGCTCAATAAACACAGATGATATTTGACCACAATCTCTTCCATTTGTCTGTGACACTGAAATCTTCCAGGACACGTGGACCGGCACCAATGTTTTCTCATGGAAACTGCGCAGTACATCATGTCTGCTCAGTGTGGGAACCTGTTGGTCCCCTACGGCTGGGATTCTAGCATTTGTCCCATCGTTGCTGATTTTAAAGCGAGCGATGAGGTTGTTGAGCTGGTTGGACAGTGTGACATCACTGTGTGTGGTCAGGGCTGCTCTTGTAGTCAGTGATAGACCTGACGCCTCCGAGTGTCCGTGCCGTTGAAGTGGTCCTCTACACCTCTGTGGATGTCTTTGGCCTTTATTTTATGCCTTTTTTCAGGTTTGACCTGGCGACAACATATTGTTGTATTTCTATTCTCTTGTTGCTCATCTCAGTCCCTCCCTCTCTGTTCTTCTCTCCCTAGTGTATGTAGTCCTGTGCCCCCCCTCGACTTGGTCTGGTAACAGTGTAATCTCCTTACCCCCTTGTCTCCCTGCACTAAACTCTTGATCTTTTGCACCTAAGACTAAGCCTCCGATGTGTCCTGCATCTTGGTTCACCACACAGCACACTTGACACTATCGTGACAAAACGATCTGACTGCCTCCGCTGCTGGTTGGTGGAAACTCCGCTCTCGATGGAGGTGGCCACACTTACTACGCTCGTGGGACAGCTGGTTTCCACCAATCAGCTGTAGAGGCGGCTCCACCACCAGCTGCCACCAACCCTGCCCGGGAACCTCACCTCTCGCCTCCCTTTTCCCCTGACCCTGCCGCTCCAGTTTCCTGAAAGCTCAGCCTATTCCTGTTCCCGAGCTGTCGGCCGCCCCTGCTGAGGCTCAGTTTGTTCCCGGTCCCAAGGCCGTTGGTCGCCCTTGCCGACATCCAGCCTGTGCCTGTCTGTTTGTCTGCTGTACCAACAGCATCATGGCTGTCACCTGCCCCTGCGCCGCAGCTACCTCCACTTTCTTAGAAGCAGCGGCACCCGAGCATCCAGCCCCAGGTGCAGCAGCAGCTGCCCGGCTTCCAGGCTAAGAGGCAGCTCCAGATGCAGCGGCACCTATTGCTCTGGCTACACCAGTTTCTTAGACTGTCGCGGTCTCCCCGGCGGTCTCCCAGCCTCTTGACCGTCCTTCAAAGTGGCCCCGCCTACCTGGTCGTCCTCCGGAGTAGCTCCGCTCTTCTGCCCCGAGGTTGGGTGGACCTCCCTGGCGTTCCCGCTCCCTTGCGCTGCCCCCTCCACAAGGACTCCTTACCCCTGCCTGCCCTGTGTTTTGCTTCCTGTTCCTCTGCCACTCTGGTCCTGCCACTGCACACCTGACCCCATTCAGCAATCAAGCCAGCTGTCTCCACCTTCCTGGCCACACCACCTGTACATAACCTGTTTCCCGTTCTCTCGTCTGATCATTGTTGTATCCGCTGCGTCAGTGCTACAGCGTCAAACCTACTAGGTCGTCAGACTACTTGCCCTACTCAACCTACCTACCTACCTGCCTTACCTTTCCACGTTTGCCTGCCTGCCAGTCCTGTCTTACCTTCCTGCCCTGATCTGAGCCTTCATCTTTTGTTCCTGAGCCTCCGTTGTGTCCTGCATTTGCCACAGTAGCGTGACACATATGCTGTGGTGTCACCGCATTTAAAAGCAGTGTTGCGGGCTTTTAAAAGATGTTGTACCTCTACGTTCATCCACGGTTTGTGGTTTGGAAACCTCTATATTTCTTGTTCACTGTGATGTCATCCACACAGCTGTTGTTGTAGAAAAGCAGTGTCGGTGTAGTTCTCAGAGTCCACCTCTGAGACGCCTGCGTGCAAACAGGTCCCAGTGGGTAGCATCAAAACAGCCCTGGAGTTGTAAGGTGGTGTTTGTTGCAGGTTTGATCTATCTATCTATCTATCTATCTGTCTATCTGCATCTATCTGTCTATCTATCTATCTATCTATCTATCTGTCTATCTGTCTATCTGTCTATCTGCATCTATCTGTCTATCTGTCTATCTGCATCTATCTGCATCTATCTGTCTATCTATCTGTCTATCTATCTGTCTATCTATCTATCTGTCTATCTGTCTATCTATCTATCTGTCTGTCTGTCTCTGTCTATCTGCATCTATCTGTCTATCTATCTGTCTATCTGTCTATCTGTCTATCTATCTGTCTATCTATCTATCTGCATCTATCTGTCTATCTGTCTGTCTATCTATCTGTCTGTCTATCTGTCTATCTGCATGTCTATCTGTCTATCTGCATCTATCTGCATCTATCTGTCTATCTATCTGTCTATCTGTCTGTCTATCTGTCTATCTGTCTATCTGTCTATCTATCTGTCTATCTGCATCTATCTGTCTATCTCTGTCTATCTGTCTATCTGTCTATCTATCTGTCTATCTGTCTATCTGTCTATCTGTCTATCTGCATCTATCTGTCTATCTATCCGTCTATCTATCTGTCTATCTGTCTATCTATCTGTCTATCTATCCGTCTATCTATCTGTCTATCTGTCTATCTATCTGTCTATCTATCTGTCTATCTGTCTATCTATCTGTCTATCTGTCTATCTGCATCTATCTGTCTATCTGCATCTATCTGTCTATCTCTGTCTATCTGTCTATCTGTCTATCTATCTGTCTATCTGCATCTATCTGTCTATCTCTGTCTATCTGTCTATCTGTCTATCTATCTATCTGTCTATCTGCATCTATCTGTCTATCTATCTGTCTATCTATCTATCTGTCTGTCTATCTGTCTGTCTGTCTGTCTGTCTGTCTATCTATCTGTCTATCTGTCTATCTATCTGTCTATCTGTCTGTCTGTCTGTCTGTCGATACCGCTGATATTGACGACGTCATAGTAATACTTTTTCTTGGTTCCCTCCACAGCGTGGAGCTGTGACGCAGTGATGCAGGGGAACAGGGACCGAAGGGAGAGAGATGAGTAGGGGGAGCGGGGGGAGGGATCCGCTCCGCTGTGATGAGAACCAGATCACAGCTCTATATGTTAGATCGCTTATCTGTCTCACCCCTGTCTGTCTGCCTGTCTCACGCTCACGTCTCACCGTCATGCTCGGACCTGCAGCTTGCCGTTTCACTTTGTGGAGTTTGGCTTTTCTTTTTCTCAGCTGTGAAGGACTTTACATCAGCGGGAGCGCAGGTCAGTACACGCTAGAATACTATTGCTGTACTACTAGTACCAGTAGTCCTGCAGTAGTACTACAGTAGCACTACAGTAGTACTACTCCGCTGAACACCGAGCGCCGTTCTAACGCAGCGTCGCGGTTCAAGGTTAAAGGAATCCAGAAGTACTTCAATACTCCACTAATACTTGTTTTTAAAGTATTACCAGTCATACTTTACTCGTCATACTTTTTACTATTGTCAGTATTAACTGTAGTAGGTAACCGCCCCGACTTTTGAGTTCCGAAGGCAGAGAGACAGGGGGGGGGGGGGGGGGAGACAGTTTTCCTCTCTGCGATTTTTCCATAAACCTGTCTGCGGCTCAGAGAGCAGGCTTCACGTTACACGGCGCGTGTTTGTTTGTGTAACTGTTCTTCTCTTTCATCCCTCCGTCATCCTGTCTCACGCTCTTCACGGGATTGACATCCATATGAAACTGTCTCACTGACTGTCTCTCTCTTTGCCGGTCTGTCTCACTGACAGTCTCTCTCTCTGTCTCTAACTGTCTCTCTTTCTCTGCCTGTCTTGCTCTGTCTCTCTGTCTCTAACTGTCTCTCTCTCTCGCTGTCCCTCTGACTGTCTCCCTCTCTGTCTCCGACTGTCTCTCTGACTGTGTCTAACTCTCTTTCTCGGCCTGTCTCGCTCTCTCTCTCTCTCTCTCTACCTGTCTTTATCTACCTGTCTGTCTCTCCGCCTGTCTCTCTCTCAGATTCTCTCCATCATGTCCTCTCTGAGTTTGGACTGGTTCGTCCCGTCAGCACCGACGCCGAGGGGCGTTTCCTGTCTCACTCTGTCTCCGCCCACCATTTGCACGTCCTGCCCACACGCACCAAGAGACGAGCCCCAGACTGTACGGCCCCGCCCACCACGCAGGGCGCCCCGCCCACCACGCAGGGCGCCCCGCCCACCACGCAGGGCGCCCCGCCCACCACGCAGGGCGCCCCGCCCACCACGCAGGGCGCCCCGCCGCGAGGGAAGGGGTCCGGAGTCGGGGGTGATGGAGGGATGAAGCGGGAGCAAGAGAAGGACAGGGGGGGCGGGGCCGGACACACCCTCTACTACAACGTGACCATATTTGGTCGCGAGTTTCACCTGCGGCTGCGGAGGAACAGCCGGTTGGTCGCCCCGGGAGCGGTGCTGGAGTGGCAGCGGGAGGCGGGGGGCAGCGAGCGACACCCCCTGCTGGACACACACTGCTTCTACAGCGGAGACATCAGCAACCTGCGCAGCAGCAACGTGGCAATCAGCAACTGTGACGGACTGGTGGGTCCACCTGTCTGGCCTACTGTCTGCCTGCCTGTCTATCTGACTGTATTTCTGCCTGTCCTGTCCACTTCTCTGTCAGTCTGTCTGTCTGATGGTGTGATGTACAGCCTATCGTGTTATATGCCCGTCTAGTGTCCTCTGTCTGTCCTCCGAGTGTCTTCTAACTTTCCTCCATTGTCCTCTAAATGTCCTCTAAGCATCATCCCTCCAAGTGTCCTCTTACTGTCCACTGAGGACCACTGTCCTCTAAGTCCTCATTGTTGCAGTGTGTGTCCCGCAGGCTGGGATGATCCGGACGGAGCAGGAAGAGTTCTTCATCGAACCGCTGGAGCGAGGGAGAGCGGAGGACGGAGAGAGAGAGAGAGGACGGGAACACATCGTCTACCGCTCCTCAGCCATCATCAAACAGCAGCCGGCCAATCAGATGCCAGACCACCTGCAAGGTGCGCGCTCACACTCACACTCACACTCACACTCACACACACTCACACTCACACTCACACACACACACACTCACACTCACACTCACACACACACGGTTCTCCTTCCTCTACATCTCCTCGTGTCTTCCGTGGCGCTGCCCCCTCCAGGCGGCTCTGCAACACTCACCTCCAGCACCTGATGAAGTGACAGAGTTGGAGCGAAGGTGGTGCTTGGTGATGGAGTCTACCCACTGAGTATTTCAGCTTGGGGCATGAAATGCTTCAAGCATCGTGAGGGCGGCATTTTCCAGGGTCCACACTGAGCAGCCGGAGAGGGCGGGGCTGAGGTCTTCATTGCGAAAGAGGCTCCTCCTGCCGCCAGCAAGCAGCTCAGGTGTTTCCTCTGTTGCATGTGGATAGTGAAAGTTGGTGGAGGACATCGTGAGTAGATGTCTTCCTGTTGTCCTCCTGGAGGGTGGATGTGTCGTCATCCTCCTGAAGGAACTGTTGAAGGACTTGGACAAACCTTGGTGGGAGTCAAATTTAGGGGGACGTTCCAAAGGAGCTTCTGTTGACTGATGGATGAAAGCTGTCAAGAGGTCCTGGCTCCTGGGGGCCAGTTCCCAGATGAAGGACTGTCTCGCGCTCAACGGTACAAGAAGAATGAAGGTACTGCGTAAGCAGACAGGGACGGAATTACGTGATGACGTAGTGTCTCCACGCTGGAGTGAATTTATCACACACACAGCCACGTGAACACACACACACACACACACACACACACACAGTGTCCCAATTTTAATTTGCTGCAGAGATGATTTGCAGATTCCTGGATCAACCTCTTAACACACACGCATGCGCACACACACAGAAAAAAAAACAGGAATTTGAACTTTTTGAGACAAAAGAGAAAGTTTCTCTTTTGTCTCTGCCACGTCGCAACTGGCTGCGTGTGTGTGTGTTGTGTGTGTGTTGTGTGTGTTGTGGTGTGTGTGTTGTGTTGTGTGTGTGTGTGTTGTGTGTTTTGTGTGTGTGTTGTGTGCGTGTGTGTGTGTGTGTGTGTGTGTGTGTGTGTGTGTGTGTGATGAATTAGTGGATTTTAGTTTGTAAATCACATCAGTGAAATTGTTACTTGTGAAAAACCATTTTCCTGAGCTTGGAATCTGAGTTGCTGACATTAGTGGAGCTGTCTCAGTTTCTTTGAGCAGGAGAAGCTGCATTGACACTGAAACACAATATTTATGCAACAAGCACGACTGGCTTATTTTAAATGTACAGTGAAAAAGTGCTTTAAAACAACAATATTAACATACATAATGTCAACCTCTTATAAAATGGTATGTTTTGCTTTAGTTTGGTTTTACATCTGCTGTGGCTTGATGACGTGAAGCAGTTATGCACAGCCTGGGGCGTTGATTATGGTCGTGTGATTTTGAGATGGTTTTGTGCGAGATGCCTCCTGAAGGCCTCGCTCTGAAATGCACTGTCCGTTATCTTTCAAATTTTATGAAATAAAAGGTATCATCTTTTAATTATTCCTTTTATTCAGTGAATAATCTTTTATTTTGTAAGTGGCGTGTAATAATCAGGGTAATGTGCAGCCAGACGATCATTATCACCAATTCAATCAGCAGAGACTAGAATGAGAAAAGAGAGACATTTATTTAACGGTAAATCTGAGGTAATTCTGTCTGTGTCTGACAGCATGAAGCCGGTAGAACCCAGGCTGATGAATGCTCTGGCGGCGTGGCCAGTTAACTGCACAGAGGGCGAACCGGACAGGAGACGTGGCCGGAAATTGCGCCACTGTTACCGCTCTGACGACGTGGGGTCAGTAGATCTGCTGCTGACGCTGAATGGGGGACATGGGGCCAGACGCCGGGTTCCGGATGAGCACCTCTGCAACGTGGCCCGTGATTGCGTGTGGGAGAGCCCCTTCGGCTACGTGGCCAGTTAATGCCCATCTGGTACCTGAAGATTTGTGGCGGACCGATTACCAGGAAACCGTCTCACGGACGAGTGCCAATGGAGAACAAACTTCATTCAGCAGAATCCAGCCGGGCATTAACATTAGCCGTCTGCCTCTACACTGGTAACATTAATCGATTGGAATTTAATGTAAAAAATCAGCCGTACTTCCCGGTGTACTTCTGAGTTGCGATCCGGATAGGACTTCTGCGGAACACTGGACGGAGAAGAGTGAATGCGCCGTTAGAAAACGTAATTACTCTCCGATAACTGGGAGACAGTAGAAGGACAGTGAAGGCAGACTGAAAGTTTAGAGACGCGTTTCGCTGGGGATGAGCGCCTGCATGGAACCTGGGGACAACCTGTGGGGAGGTCTAAGAACACCGGACCGGGACGCAAAAAAAATCAGAGAAGAGGATTTAAATAAACACTGGAGAGGAATTGCGGTGGCTGCAGATGTGGGGAAAGCAGGCTGGGTAAGTGCAAACTATTTAATTAACATAGGAGCAAGTACCATGTCGTTGGAGGCGTGCACCTGTGCCGTGTGTCAGAGGACTTGAGACAGTGTGCGTGGTTGAGGTGAGGTTGGTGTTATGGAAGTGAGCAGGGGAGTCTGTCTGACTAGTCCTGGGGAGTGGAATGAACTGAGGTACAAATACGGGTGATGCCTGAACATTTTGGATGAAGGAAAGACCAGGGATGTTAAAAATGTGGTCAAGATGAACCCAAATGCAGGACACACACGGTTTTAGGAGTTTGTACGGGTGTTTAATGTGTAGACATAGGGAATCAGGAACAGGCAACAGAGGGGGGATCAGGACAGGCAGGGACTCGTGATGGGGAAGGCAGGGACTCACAGACTGGCAGGGAACCAGGAACTAGAAGCAGAGGAGCCGGCGGAGAATCAGGAATCGAGAGTTTGGGGCACACACCCAGAGAGACATGCAGGAACAGAGACGCTAAACACATGCGACAATCTGACACCAACAGAGTGACGAGGAAGGTTGGGACAGGTGGTGATATTACTGACTGGGGACAGGTGTGCAGTGACAGGAAAATGCAGTGACACCAGACACAGGGAGCCAGAGAGGGACAGAGGGACCTAGAGACAGACAGACAGGGAATCAAGGCAAGGCAGGATCTTGATAGGGGAGGATTTCCAGCTTCTCTTCCGTCCTCTGGCTGGTTGAAGTGTGCGGCCGCGGCTGGCAGGTGTAGCAGTTGAGAAGGTTCCAGGGAGGTAGGTCAAATAATATCATCCCTTATCGCAGGAACGCCAGAAATGGAATATCTCAAGGAGAAATCTTGATTCTGATGATCTCGTGCTCATAGTGGATCAGCACAACATCCTTTTTTTAATATATATTTTTTAATTTTTTTTTTTACATTATTAGTATTTGTATGCCACTGCATCTAGGACAGAGTCTGCAAGTGGAGTTCAACTTCCTAACCTGCAATGCAACTTTTTATTCATTGTTTAATCATCAATAACTGTTTTCAATAACTCTGTCCAGAGGACGACCTGTGGGATGACAAGAGCACAGTTCTTGGTTACAGAGAACCACCACCAACCCCCCTCTTTGGAGAACAATCTTACCATTTGGTCTTTAAACAACTAATCACTACTCCAAGAGGGGGAGGATCACCACGGGTGAGGCAAATAAACATAGAGGTAGTAAATGAGGGAGAAAAGGAGAAGGATGTAACCGGGGGGGGCGGGGGGGGGTGTGTGTGTGTGTGTGTGTGTGTGTGTGTGTGTGTGTGTGTGTGTGTGTGTGTGTGTGTGTGTGTGTGTGTGTGTGTGTGTGTGTGTGTGCGTACACCGGTGAGTGTACGGGACCACACCCGTACACTGGTGTATTAGGTCGGTATTATATCGTAGTGTCTCCCAAGCAGCGGGAAAGGCCCCGAAGCCACCCCTGAGTCCGGCGGCCTTATAGACACCGCAGAGAAGCCCCGAACACCCTGCCCTGCAGCCCCCAGAGAAGCCGGAAGCCCATAGAGCAACGCCTGGCCCGAGCAGCATAAACCAATCCCAGAGAGCGTGAGAAGACCCTGCATCCCTGAGGCGCACACACACAGGCCACCCCCATGTGCAGGCACAGACCGCAGGCCCCGAGCCAGGTCTCACGCTGACAGACCAACACAACATGTAGGCCCTCGGCACAGGGCATCTGCCACAGAGAAGCCACACAACGGGCGCAAGGGCCGACAGCGGCCTCCCGCACCCCAACCCACACCCAAGATAGCAAGCAGCCTCCAAGGGACCCAAGGTAGCAAGCAGCCTCCAAGGGACCCAAGGTAGCAAGCAGCCTCCAAGGGGCCCCAGAAAGCACCCGGCAGCGCTCCCCGCAGCCCCACCAGGTCGCAACACGCCAGGGCCCAAACCCAGTAGGAAGGGGGCCCACCTGGTTGCCCCCTGACCAACCAAATCTCCACACCAACCCACCAGCGTCCTGCCAACCTGGAAAACCCTGGTGCTCAATGTGTGCTGTTGGTAATTGCAGTTAAAATTGCAGGGCGGGGGGGTGCGAGTCCTCCAACCATGTTGAATCCCAATCACTCGCACCCCTCCTGTCCTGCAGACCCTGGTCTGGTGGAATGTTGTTCGGAGTGTATGTGTTCCAAGCTAATATCAGTGGTATTGAAATTGCAGGACAGACTAGAAGCACGCCGGGGCAGGAGCGTGATGGGCAAGATTGCAGCCGCCCGCCACATCCCTACCCACATAGCTCTCACCCCACCCGCTCCCCCAAACCCAAGGCCTATTGTGTACTGAATGTACTGAGTTTGAGTTCTGCCACAGGGAGAGATAGGCGAGACGACGAGCACATCCATGCAGCTCCTGGTTGATGGCCAGAGTTATCAGACCGTTATATAAGCAATGGGTCAAGTAAGAAGTGCGCTACTGAAGACAAAGATGAGCACATTAGAACGCCCCATCATTGAGCTATGTTTGCTACAAGAAGCATTCATATGAAGAGTGATCATTCATGAAGTTATGAAGAAGCTTTAAGTTTATGCTCCTTTAAAATTGAAGTACGAGTAATTGTTTTGTTTACCACAGCCACAATTAGGGCCTGAAATGTAGGAGCCAAATAGCATTTTTTTATATTTAAAGAATAATAATTATAATTTCAATACAATTTTCCCATATTTTTGTTATAGTTCAGATTTTTTTATTTTTTATTTTTTCAACCTGTGCTGTCAGAATGCTGGGCATACAACACAGAGTATTTGTATGCCATTGCATTCAGGACAGAGTTAGTCTGCAAGAGGAGTTCAAGTTCTCAACCTGCAATGCAACTCTTTATTAATTCTTAAATCATCAAGAACTGCTGCAATAACTGTCCTGTGGATGAGCTGTAGAATGACAAGAGCACGGTTTTTGGTTATGGAGAACCACCACCAACCCTCCTCTTTGGAGAACTATTCATCATGTTTGGTTCTATAAACAACTGATCACTACTCCAAGAGGGGGAGGATCACCACGGTGAGACAAATAAACATAGAACCAAACATTTACACAAAAACATTAGACGACAACATGTATTGAAAAACTGAATTAGGTCCAGGAAAACCGAGACTATAACTGGTCACGTGGCCTCTTCCTGTCATAGTTGGTGGATGGTAGCTCAGGAGGTAGAGCTGGTCATCTAATAATCTAAAGGTTGCTGGTTCAATCCCAGGCTCCTCCTGCTAGCATGCTGTAGTGTCCTTGAGCAAGACACTTAGCTCCTGATAGCTGCGTCCGTCGGTGTTTGAATAATTGTAAGTTGCTTTGGATAAAAGCGTCTGCTAAATGTAATTTGTAATAGTTATGGCAGTAAATGAGGGAGGAAAGGAGAGGGATGCAACCAGGAGGGTGCAGGGCTGCACTTCAAGTGTGTGTGTATGTGTCTAAGATCTCCACCGGTGTGTGCACATGATTTATCCCCATTGGTTCTGGTGTAGAAGGTTGGTATTATGTTGCGGCGCCTGCAAGCAGCGCAAGGGGCTCCACAGCCCCGTGGACAACCCTCAGCTGCAGGAAATTCCCGGGTACCCTGCCCTGCGGCCACGAAAGACCCCCGGGCCCCCAGAGAAGCCAGAGGGCCGTGGAGCAACTCCCGCGCCCAGCCCGAGGAGCATGACACATACAACCAACCCCTGGGCGCAGGCACAAGATTTACTGATTTTGATTGGCTCCTTGGCCACTGATTGGCAACTTGGCCACACCCATGGGAAGTGGGGGTGTGGTGCAAATTAACAAGGGAAAGTGGGAAAAGTTTGAGGAACAATGGAACAAAGCTTTAGTTGAGAACAAAACAGTTATTTAACCATTTCATCATTTAACAATCTATTAGGATCATCGACATCAGCTTACATTCCAAGCATCTAGTATCATCTTTCGGACATCTATCATCTGTCTGTTGCTGGGGCAGTGGCTATAATTTTGAAAAGGAATAGCCACTACAGATACATTACTGTTATTATGGTATTTTGTGATAACGCCCCTGCTGGACAGATGTTATCACTCAGTTATGTTGCAGGATCCTACAAACTGGAGCCTGACCAGGACCTGGCTCACTGTTCAGGATCTGTCTCACTGTTCAGAACCTGTCATTGATCAGGACCTAACAAACTGTTCCATTACTTGTTTCACTGTTCAGTACCTGTCTTACTGACCAGGACCTGTCTCACTGTTTAGCACCTGTCTCACTGTTACTCCTATAATCTCTCACCGCCTCTCCACTCTCTTCCTCCACCCTTTCCCATCTCCCCTCCAGTCCTCTCAGGTTCTTTCCTTGACTCTGTGTTGAACCTCAGTTCGAATTCCACTCGTCATCGTCGCTACATCGAGGGCGCTGAGCACTACAACATAGAGGTGATACAGTAGCATTATGGGATGTTTCTCTCTCTTCATCTCTTCTATCTCTCTTCACCCTTCCTCTCCTCTCCCCCTCCTCCAGGTCCTACTGGGAGTGGATTATTCTGTTGTTCTGTTCCACGGCAGAGATCACATCCAGAGATACCTCCTGACCCTCATGAACATTGTAGGTCACAGACTCTTTATTATATATCTAGAAGTGTGTGTGTGTGTGTGTGTGTGTGTGTGTATACAGTGTGTGTGTATATATATATATATATATATATATATATATATATGCTGATCAGACATTAAATCCACTTACAGGTGAAGTGAATAACATCTGGTTCCAGTGTCACCTGTCAAGGGCTGGGATGTGTGAGGCAGCAGGTGAACAGTCAGTTGTTGAAGTTGATGTGTTGGAAGCAGGAAAAATGGGCGTGGTCAGGATCTGAGCCACTTTGACAAGAAGCACATTGTGATGCTGGACGACTGGGTCAGAGCATCTCCACAAGCACAGGTCTTGTGGCGGTTCCCGCTGTGCAGTGGTTACTAACAAAAGTGTCCAAGGAAGGACGACCGGTGAACCGGTGACGGGGGCACCCAAGGCTCATTGATGCACGTGGGGGGGTGAAGTCTCGTCGTCTGGTTCGATCCCCCAGAAGAACTACTGCAGCACAAAGTGGTGAAACAGTGAATGTTGCTATGATAGAAAGGTGTAGAACACACAGTGCATGGCAGCTTGCTGCGTATGGGAGCTCACAGTGTCCATGCTGACCCCTGTCCACCCCTGAAAGCACCTACAATGGACACGTGAGCGTCACAACTGGACCATGGAGCAATGGAAGAAGGTGGAGGTCTGATGAATCACCTTTTCTTCTACATCATGTGGATGGGCGGGGTTACGGTCAGATCTGATGGAGCTTCTCTGGGATGTGGTGAAACAACAAGCCTGATCCATGGGGGCCCCACCTCCAACTTCCATAACTTAAAGGATCTGCTGCTAATGTCTTGGTGCCAGATACCACAGGACACCTTCAGAATCTGGTGGAGTCCATGTCACAGCTGTTTTGGTGGCACGAGGGGGAGCTACACAGTATTAGTGTTATTGGTGGTGGTTTTAATGTTGTGGCTGATCGGTGTACATATACTGTATAGACTGTTTACTGGCCTACTAATAGTAAGTAATGCAAGACTCGTTCTTAGTGAACCAATGTTTTAAATGACTCAAGAGTCTGGAGTCACTCAAATGGAAAATAATAAACTATATGAATTCCGCACTTCACACTTATTTCAGTTGTTCATTGTTAGGAAGTCCTCCCTTGCTCACCGTGCGTTATACTGACTGAACGACTCATTTTACTGAGTGACTCATCAGGAACGAGTCGCTGTTTTGTTCATTGCTGTTCTGCTGGAACTGATCAGTTCATGCAGGCTTGCAATTTTGATCTTTTGAACATCACAGGAGGGCGTTTCCATTCTTTGTTTTGGAATTAAGTGGAATTTTAAGTTTTCACGGCACCACCTAGTGGGCTCTGATGGTACTCTAGTGTTCCATGGCAGCGCACAACACTGAATGATATCGATAGAGAATTGGATGGAGGATTTTATCTTAGATGTAATTTATTTAGTTTTATCTCCTGCAGGTGAATGAGGTTTACCAGGATCGATCCTTGGGAGAGAATATCAACGTCGTTCTGGTTCGAATCATCATCTTATCTTCCAGTAAGGTATCTATCTGTCAATACATCCGTTTGTCTGCCGTAAAAGACATGCATGCCGACTGTTGGTTTTAGAAGAGACAAAGGGTTTTTAAAACTGCTCTCTCTCCCTTCTCCCTCCACCACAGTCTTTGGAGCTGATAGAGGTGGGAAACCCATCCCACAGTTTGCAGAATGTGTGTGGTTGGGCGTTCCTCCAGCAGGGGGCAGCACTGAGTGAGGCAGAGCACCACGACCACGCTGTCTACCTCACCAGGCAGGAGTTTGGACCGTCAGGCATGCAGGGTAGGCCTCGCCCCCTTCAAATACTGCCCCGCTCCTTCAAAGCCTGCCCGACCCCCCCTGTCAATCAAACCTTGCCCTGCCCCCTGTCAATCAAATGCTTCCCAGTTCTCTGTCAATCAAACCCTGCCTCCCCCTCCTAAAGCCCTGGTTATACCTGCATGTGGGCGGGGCCCGGCACCGCTAGGAAGAGAGCAGGGTGTTTATAGCTGTCACATTCTCAGTTGCAGTATTGCCAGAAATCACGGGTGGCAGTAGAGAGAAAGTACCGCGTGAAGCCGGATGTAGATTCAAGATTCAAGAGGGTTCTTTTGTCACATACAATTACATATATGCAGTAAAATGTCAATGCAGCAAACCCAGAAATTATGCACAATAATTTCTAAACTGAACACAATAGCTACCTATTTTCTTCCTAAGTAACTAACTGAAACGAACTGATTCCTAAAACGTTATGCACTTAGTGGATAGAGTAATATGTAATACAGAGTGGGGGTACAAAATATAAATAAAGGGAATAGACTTATGTATATGGGATAGGCTATTTGTATATACAGATATGTGCAGTAAAGAGGCATGTGAATAAAGTGAGGTAGTGTGTGTGGAGATATACAGTACAGTATACGACACAGCAATACAGTCACACCGAACAGAACAGCAATACAGCACAGTATGTAGTAACCCAGTACAATATGCTAAATACAGTACAGTAAGGCAGTAGGGCCTATGTGGGTGTCTCAGTGATGACCCCTGGTGAGTTCAGCGTTGACAGTCCTTATGGCTTGTGGGAAGAAACTCCATCAGAGGCACTTGCCCGAACGCAGCAGCTGGAACAGTCCGTTGTTGGGGTGGTGAGGATCCTTCATGATGCTGCAGCTCTGCTACTACACCCCTTGGTGTATAAATCCTGCAGGGAGGGGAGAGTAGTTCCAGTGGTACACTGGGCTGAACACACCACCCTCTGCAGGCCCCGCCTGTCCTGAGCAGTACAGTTCCCAAAACAGGCAGTGATGGTGCCTGTCAGGATGCTCTCCACTGCTCCACAGGAGAAGGACTTGAGGATCCTCACCGAGACCTGGAATTTCCTCAGTTGCCTGAGGTGGTAAAGACGCTGCCTCGCCTTTCTCACCAGTGTCTGTTTGTAAAGTCCATGTTAAGTCCTCCGTGATGTGGACTCCCAGGTACTTGAAGCTGCTCACCCTGTCAACAGAAGTCCCATTAATCACCAACCGCTCGCGTCTCCTCGGTTGTAATCCTCTCCTTAAAGTCAACAATCAGCTCCTTAGTTTTACTGACGTTCAGAATCAGAATCATCTTTATTGCCAAGTAAGTTTACATGAACAAGGAATTTGTCTTGGTGTTCGGTGCATACATGTAACATAAATGTAAAACAATAAGTAATATATTGGTGAAATATATAAGCATATGTCAACTAAGGCTGTTTTTTTTTTTTTTTTAATAAAGCTACAGTTTGTGCAGGAATGTGCAAATGTTCAGTATAAAGTATAACAGTATGTGCAATGTTCACGGATAAAGTCCAGAGAATGAGGAACGTGCCTTAATGTAACACATTGATGTACAGTACTCATTCAGTTAATGTAACATTGACGTACAGTACTCATTCAGTTAATGTAACATTGACATACAGTACTAATTCAGTTAATGTAACACATTGATATACAGTACTCATTCAGTTAATGTAACATTGACGTACAGTACTCATTCAGTTAATGTAACATTGACGTACAGTACTCATTCAGTTAATGTAACATTGACATACAGTACTCATTCAGTAAATGTAACACATTGACATGCAGTACTCATTCAGTAAGTGTAACATTGATGTACAGTACTCATTCAGTAAATGTAACACATTGATGTACAGTACTCATTCAGTTAATACAACACGTTGACGTACAGTACACATTCAGTTAATGCAACACGTTGACGTACAGTACACATTCAGTTAATACAACACGTTGACGTACAGTACACATTCAGTTAATGCAACACGTTGACGTACAGTACTCATTCAGTTAATGTAACACGTTGATGTACAGTACTCATTCAGTTAATGTAACATTGACGTACAGTACTCATTTAGTAAATGTAACACATTGATGTGCAGTACTCATTCAGTTAATGTAACACATTGACGTACAGTACTCGTTCAGTTAATGCAACACGTAGACGTACAGTACTCATTCAGTTAATGTAACACGTTGACATACAGTACTCATTTAGTTAATGCAACACGTTGACGTAGAGTACTTGTTCAGTTAATGCAACACGTTGACGTACAGTACTCATTCAGTTTGTGGGGGGGGGGTTTGATGAGGCCAGTTGCAGAGGGGAAGAAACTGTGGCGAGAGGTTTTGGTCTTGTTGGCGCAGCCTCCTGCCAGAAGCAAGTGTTTCAAAGAGTTTGTGTCCAGGGCGGGAGGGGTCAGCCAAGTTCTGTGGAGATGGTAGATTGCAGCCAATCACCTTCTCAGCAGAGCGACTGCACTGCAGTATGTCCTTGTCCTTGGTGGTTGCAGCAGCGTACCAGGTGGTGATGGAGGAGGTGAGAACGGACTCAATGATGGAGGTGTAGAAGTGCACCATCATCGTCTCTGGCAGGTTGAACTTCCTCAGCTGCCACAGGAAGTATGTCCTCTGCTGGGCTTTCTTGACGATGGAGCTGATGTTCAGCTCCCACTTGAGGTCCTGGGAGATGATGGTTCCCAGGAAGAGTCAAACAGGGTGATGGGGGTGAGTGGGGCAGCGTTCTTTCTGAAGTCCACAACCATCTCCACTGTCTTTACAGCGTTGAGCTCCAGGTTGTTCTGGCTGCACCAAGTCACCAGAAGGTCAAGCTCCCACCTGTAGGCATACTCATCCCCACCAGAGTCCGCAAATTTCAGGAGCTTGACAGACAGGTGGCTGGAGGTGCAGCTGTTGGTGTACAGGGAGAAGAGCAGAGGAGAATGAACGCAGCCTTGAGGGGGAACCGGTGCTGATGGTCCGGGAGTCAGAGACGTGTTCTCCCAGCTTCACGTGCTGCTACCTGCAGGCGGAGTCAGGCACGCTCAGCTGGGAGAGCTCGTCCTGCAGAAGTGCCGGGATGATTGTGTTAAAGGCAAAGCTGAAATCCAACAGGATCCTGGCGTAGGTTCTTGAGGAATCCAGGTGCTGCAGGATTAAGTGGAGGGCCAAGTTTACTGCATCGTCTACAGACCTGTAGGCTCTGTAGGCTGTGATGGATTTGAGGTGGGAAAGCACAAGGCGTTCAAAAGACTTCATTAGCCACATTAAACATGTCTCTGTCCACACTCCTAAACGCCTCTTCCTTCTCGAACCTTAGTTGTCTGAGTTGAGCTGCACGAAGCACGGCCTCTGACTGGTCCGATCACCGCTTTACCTCCCTCGTCACTACCGATTCACGCACGATGCGCGGCTTGTAAACAAGAAGTAGCAGGAGATGGCGCAATAGTAGTAGGAGATGGCGCAATGATCCAATTTCCCGAAAGCAGGGAGCAAGACGGTCTTGTATTCGTTCTTGTACAGTGTGTAACAGTGGTCCAAAGTTCTATCTCCCTGGTGGCACATGTGATGTGTTGATGGAGATTAGGCAGAACTTTTTTAAGGTTCACCTTGTTAAAATCCCCAGCCACCACCACAGCCGCGTCGGGATGTAGCAAACAAAGAAGAGCGCAAACAGCAAACGTGGCTGCAGGAGGAATTTGTGCCGTTCATAGTGATTAATAAAGTGACAAAAGCGCCGAAAAGGAGCTGGTTTGTCCGCTCGTTCCATGCAGAGACAGGAGAGGGGGTTTGGACCCATGTCCTGCTCAGCGTTTTATTAAAGATGAACCTGCTGAACTATAGAACAGAGTCACTATGTGTAAATACTCTCCCTCACTGCAAGATTCTCTAAAAAGAAACTGCACAGGAATACCAGTCAAAACATTTCAAATCAAAGCTTTTACTTGTAAGCGTACCTTTACAACGACCCTGTTCATTTACAATAAAATCACAAAACCCGAATGAGCTGATTACGTATACTATTTTGTCTCTGCGCCAAAAAGTAATTGGTAGACGTTGAATTTCACATTGGACTTGGACCAATTTTGGCCAACATATCGGAAATAAAACAACAAAGCATTTCCAGGGAACATCCCTCGTGAACCTCGCGCCCCTTGTGACCCTGGCACCCCTAACTATCTGGGAGGTTCCACAACCTCGCACAGGTCCCCACAAGCTCCTTTGTGCCCTCGCGCTTTGTGCCTCTCCCCTCCCCCAGGCTATGCTCCGGTAACAGGGATGTGTCACCCCGTCAGAAGTTGCGCCTTGATCCAAGACGATGGATTCTCCTCGGCCTTCGTGGTCGCGCACGAGACCGGACACGTGTGAGATACACACGCACATAGTGCAGACACATCACATTTATTCAGGCTTCAATGACCATAATTGTATAACAGTGTTGCCAAAACGCACTGTACAGTAGAAAGAGAAAGATAATGAACAGTCAAATATAATACGATGTTAATAACAGTGAAATATATCGTATGATTATAGTGATAACAGTGAAAATCACATAATAAAAATGGTGATAGTGAAATACTAAATATGATTATAATAACAGTGAAATATAACATGGTGATAGTGATAATGATTCCAGTTAAATATAATTTATGCCAACAGTTAAATATAACTTATGATGATAAGAGTGAAATATGACGATGATATTAAAAATACACAGTGTGAAAGTGTGAAACAGTGAAACATAAAATATCATTAAATATAACATATTATGATGATGATAACTACAAAATATAAGATATAATGATGATGATAATAATAGTGAAATATAACACATGATGATATTGATAATGTTAAAATATAACATGCTGATAATGATAGCAGTGAAATATAACATATGCCTGTCTCTCTTCCGGTCTGTCTCGCCTCTTTCCTCCTGTCTCTCTCTACCTGTATGTCTTTCCTCAGTCTGGGCATGGAGCATGATGGTGAGGTCAATGACTGTGCTGATGAAGTACCCTTAGGCAGCATCATGGCTCCATTGGTGCGGGCAATGTTTCACCGCTACCACTGGTCCAGCTGCAGCCGCCAGGAGCTACAGCAGCACCTGCAGTGAGTAGCTGCACCTGCACCATTCACTGGCTACATCTACCTGGCTGGAGCTAACTGGTTACAGATAACTGGTTACAGATAACTGGTTACAGATAACTGGTTACAGATAACTGGTTACAGATAACTGGTTACAGATAACTGGTTACAGATAACTGGAAGCCTATCCACTGGATACTATCTAGGTGTAGGGCTAAGATGATGACTGCATTACTGCAGTTAATGTCATATAATGTTTTTCTATAAAACATTTTTTTTAAATTAAAGAAATAATTGATACCATCATGCCCTATATCTAGGTGTACTCCAAACTGTCTGCATGTCTGTCTCTCAGTTCCTATGACTGTCTCCGTGATGACCCCTTCCATTCTGATTGGCCGCTGCAGCCGCAGCTTCCCGGTTTGTTTTATTCTCTGGAGGAACAGTGTCGCTTCGACTTTGGCTCCGACTTCAGCATCTGTACCACAGTGAGTCCTCCTGTCTATCTGCCTGTCTGTCTGATTACCTGTCTGTCTGACTGTCTGACTACCAATCTTTCTTTCTTCTACCTGTCTGTCTCTCCAGTACAGTATCACTGACCCCTGTAAACAGCTGTGGTGCAGTCATCATGACAACCCATTCTTCTGCAAAACCAAGAAGGGTCCGCCACTCGACGGGACGCCGTGTGGCCAAGGGAAGGTACTGCACTTTAAAGTACTGCAGTTTGTAGTCCAACACTTTGTAGTATTGCAGTTTGTAGTACTGCAGTGCTGTAGTTTCTAGTGCTGCTGTATAAAGTTCTGTAGTATATAGTACTGTAATTGTGTGGTGAATACTTCCTGTTTCCTCAGAACCGTCTTAAGGGTCAGCATAGCACTGTAGTTAACAGTACTGAAGTATGTAGAACAGCATTTTATTGTACTATAGTGTATAGTACTGCAGTTTATAGGAAAACCTGTAAGACATGGAACATGCAGGTAGTCCAGCTAGAAGAGCATTGCAGTAGGCTAGAGAGGCACCTGAACCAGAACTTGTGTCGCATCCCTCCTGATGTATGGCCGTATCTTTTGAATGTTGTAGAGGTTGAAGCTACAGGAGCGATGTGGCAGAGCAGGAGAGCTGCTTGTCCAGAATTACGCAAAGTTCTTGGCAGTCTTGAGATGGAGATTCTTTGGTGTTCTGGATGGTAATGGAGAAGTCTGTTTGAGGGCAGTCTTTCCCAGGGAGGAGGAGCTCCGTCATGTTGAACATGAGCTTCAGGTGGTGCCCAGACATCCATGCATTAATGTCTTGAAGACATGCAGAGATGAGCCTCTCGATATTCAGATATTCTAAAGAGGGAAAATCTCTCCGTGAAACTTGGTATGAACGATTGGCCAAGTATGATGTAATCCGGGCGTGCACAGATTCTGTAATTCCAAGTTCAGAGAGGGTGGAGACAAGGATTTGGACAGCAGCTGGGTCAAGGGATGGTGTAAAGGCATGACTCTGGCAGAAGGAGCCCAAGAACAGGGAGGAGTTCATGACTGTAGTGAGGAAGGACAAGATGTCCGTCGAGATAATTTAGAGGAGAGTGAAAGGGCACAGATCCAGGCGGCAGGTTGGGGGGACGAGTTGTATTGGACGAGTGGCAAGATGTCTTCTTCTGAGAGAGGATCAAAAGATGCAAGCCAAAAGGGAGCAGGTGATAAGTTGGGTTCAAGATGAGTATTGGTGTTCTCGAGCCAGGGTGTCTAAAGGAGCTCCCCACCTACTTCTTGACAAAGTAGGTGGCAAAGTCAGCAGCTGAAAGGGAGGAGGGTGGGGAAGGGGGGAAGTGTTGAGGAGGGAGGTGAAGGTGGAAAACAGTTGACTGGGATTGGAGGCAGACAGTGGGAGTTACAGCAGAGTGGGAGACAAAATGGTGGTCAGATACAGGGAGGGGGGTGACTGTAAGGTTGGAAGTGGAGCAAGATCTTGTGAAAACATCAAGCAGATTCCCAGTCTTGTGAATCAGGGGTGAGGGAGATAGAGAGAGGTCAAATGAGCAGGAAAAGTCAAGGAAGGTAGGAGATTGTAGTTTCTCTGGTTGGATGTTGAAGTCTCCCAGGAGGACGAGTAGGGTGCCGTCTGCAGGAAAGTCGATGAGGATGTCCATCTCATCGAGAGAGTTGCTGAGCTGTCCAGGGGGCGGTAGATCATCACAATGCTGGCTGTGTTGAATTTGAATGTGGAGACTGAAAGGTGTGACAGTGGCAGGACATTATTAGTCCAATTCGGTGAGATGAGGAGCCCACCTCCGTGGCCGGTGGGCCTGGGGGTGTGAGGAAATGAGTTCCCGGCTGAGAGGGCTGCTGGTAGCCCTTTCATCCAGCAGCTTATCTCTTCCGGGTGCTGGACGGAGTGTTCCTTTGTGCAGCAACCATCAGACTACAACATCCTCAGCTAACTGCTAGCTGTCCCTTAAGCCCTTACTCTGTGCATCATGCTTCCCCATTGAGCTGCTCCAACACCGGAATTTGCACTATGGGGAATCTATAAAGAACCATCTTGTCTTATGTGATCTTACTGTACTGTAATACTGTAGTTGTATAGCGGTGACTTCCTGTTTCCTCAGAACTGTTTTAAGGGTCAGTGCGTCCATGTGACCTCAGACCTCCTGAGACAAGATGGTGGTTGGGGGGCGTGGTCTCCCTTCAGAAGCTGCTCCCGGACCTGTGGAGGGGGTGTGCAGTTCAGGACCCGGCACTGTGACAGCCCACCGTGAGTATCCAATAATTAATACTCCCTATTAATATGTTCTATCAACATGTACTATCAATACATCAGTATGTACTATCAATATGTGTATTCTATCAATCAGATCAATATGTTCTATCAATCTCGATCTACAAACTGTATTTGTGGCAGTACCGCCTACCACACGCCACCCAAGTGGTGTTTTCAGGGCCCTCCGGCACAGAAACACAGAAGGGTTGTAGACCTCAGTTTATAGTAGAGAGGAGGCTAGGTGAAACAAGCCAGGAGCAGTTTATTGTCGAGAGGAGGCTAGCTGGAACAAGCCAGGAGCAGATAGAACATGTCATGACAGGGCTCCTCTCCTGAGTGGGTGTGGGGATGGGGCTTTTACCTGCTGCTCCTTACAACAACCAACGAGCAACAGGTATTGCAGCCACTCTGACCCAATCAGGTGTGGCTGCTCAACCAGACCATCCCCACACCAGAATATGCCTCAATCTAGATCATTGTTCAATCAAACAAGATCAACCCAGATCAATAAATCCAAAGTAATGTGCTGTTCCTCAGCCCGGCCAACAGAGGGCGCTACTGCTTTGGAAACAGCTTTGAGTTCCAGCTCTGCAGCCTGGAGGAAGACTGCCCGCGCCTCACTGACTTCAGGTAGTGCTACCAGTACCAGGTAGAACCACTAGTACTACCGGGTACCAGTCCTACTACTACTGTGTGTATTCCAGAATGGAGCAGTACCAGATGGTGTATTGTTAGTAGTAGTAGTACTAGTAGTACTAATGTGTACTGTGTGTATTCCAGAGCAGAGCAGTGCCAGACGTGGGATTTAGTTTTTACTCACAACGGAACCAATAAACACCACTGGGCCCCGCACAATGCTGAACGTAATACACACACTGTACACAGAGTGAAGACACTGTACACACAATACACACACACTTTACACACAGTAGACACACACGCTAATACACGGTAACACTAACATACGCCGTGTACACACATTAGCATTGTAATCCACAATGTACTCACAGTAACACAGACTATATAATATACTGTAAAAGACTAACTCACACTGTACACATGGTAATACTGTAAACCCCTGTAACACGCTGTACACATGGTAACACTGTAATACACACTGTACATGCTGGATGTCATTGTAACACTGTAATACACACTAACACACTGGATGTCACTGTAACACAGTACTACACACTAATACACTGCAATACACACTATCACACGGTACTACACACTGTAATACACTGTAATACACATTGTAACACGGTAATACACTGTACATGCTGGATGTCATTGTAACACTGTAATACACACTAACACACCGGATGTCACTGTAACACGGTACTACACACTGTAATACACTGCAATACACACTGTAACACAGTACTACACACTGTAATACACTAATACACACTAACACGGTAATACACACTAATACACTGTAATACACACTGTAACACGGTAATACACTCTAATACACACTATAATACACTGTAATACACACTGTAGTACACACTGTAATACACACTGTATGCATTGGATCTCACTGTAACAATACATTACAAACTGTAACACTGTACTGTACACACAGGCCACAGTCAATGAAAAAAAATGTATTAACAGTATTTATAAGGATTAACCATCTTGTCTGTTTACCTGTCTCCCTGCCTCACTACCTGTCTGTCCACCTGTCTGTCTCTCCACCTGTCTCTCTGTCTGCCCACCTGTCTGTGGCTACAGCGGAGGATAACTGTCAGTTGCGATGTCAGTCGCTGGAGACGGGTGAGGTGGTGTTCATGAACACCCTGGTGCATGATGGGACGCGGTGCTCCTACCGGGACCCCTACAGTGTGTGTGTGAAAGGGGACTGTGAGGTGAGACAGGGCGGAGAGACGGTGTGTGTGTGGGGGGGGACTGTGAGGTGAGACAGTTGCAGAGGGCGAGAGAGAGAGAGACAGGGAGCAGCGTCTCTGTTATCCACTAACTGCTGCTTTTCCACCGGGAAAATCTGTTGAAGTCCCACATATTTCACTCTCGGGTCATAATGTCAAGTTCAAAAATAATTCCCTCTAAGAAATTGTAATTAGTGCTGTGCGATGAAACCATAACGATAATTATGGCCATGTTTTTTTCCTCTGTGTCAAAATAAAATCGACTCCATCGTTTTGAAAAAAATAATCCACAGATCGTTCATCTCCGCGTTGGGCAAGTTGAAACAGAAAGCCAATCAGTGACGATGTAAAGATGACCTCATCTCCAACCAATCACGTTTGTGGCTTTAGAAACAAGCCCCGCCCCCTCCCTCGTGGACAGGTTGTGCTTGTAGACACAGTAGATACACACAGTACACACACAGTACGCACAGTACACATACAGTACACACACAGTACACATACAGTACACACACAGTACACACACAGTACACACACAGTACACACACAGTACGCACAGTACACACACAGTACACACACAGTACACACAGTACACACAGTACACACACAGTACACACAGTACACACACAGTACACACACACACACAATACACGCAGCGTCCAGAAGCACAAAGATGATGTATCCTTGACAACAAGGACACAAACATCCATAGTTTGGTGTTTTTTTGATATTTAAGTTCGACCCAAAGCAGACGCTAAATATTCATTGTGTTGTAAAATATGTCTACGTATGTCGACATATGTTAACATTTGTTATTTATTTGGACCTACTTGTCATATTTATTTTGTTTTTGATTTGATAACATCTTTATTTTAGTGAAATGTGAATTAAAGCGGCTGCACTTGGTACTTATTGATCATGAACGGAAATTATTTGATTTCAAGTCGTAATATTCGTAATTTTTATTTATTTATCTTTAAAAATAGCGTTAACTGAAGGTACTTATTTTATTTTGAATATTCAATAAAAAATTATACATCTACATGATTTGAATCATGATTTCATTCTCTATGTAGCCTGCCTATCAATTGTTTTTAAGCTCAATATACACAGATAATATTTGACCTGAATTTCTTTGCCTGGGAAATTGAAATCTTCCAGGACCCGTGGAACCAAGTTGTTTGAACGGAAACTCTGACAGGGAGCGAGAGAGACAGTGAGACAGGGATAGAGGGAGACAGGGAGCGAGAGAGACAGTGAGACAGGGATAGAGGGAGACAGGGAGCGAGAGAGACAGTGAGACAGGGATAGAGGGAGACAGGGAGCGAGAGAGACAGTGAGACAGGGATAGAGGGAGACAGGGAGTGAGAGAGACAGTGAGACAGGGATAGAGGGAGACAGGGAGCGAGAGAGACAGTGAGACAGGGATAGAGGGAGACAGGGAGTGAGAGAGACAGTGAGACAGGGATAGAGGGAGACAGGGAGCTAGAGAGACAGTGAGACAGGGATAGAGGGAGACAGGGAGCTAGAGAGACAGGGAGCGAGAGAGACAGTGAGACAGGAACAGAGGGAGACAGGGAGGGAGAGACAGTGAGACAGGGATAGAGGGAGACAGGGAGCTAGAGTGACAGTGAGACAGGGATAGAGGTAGACAGGGAGAGAGAGAGGGAGGGAGGCAGACAGACAGGGAGGTAAACAGATAGACAGTATCAGGGGTTTCTACGCTGGAAGCTCATTGGTCGTTCGACAAGTGACAGGAAATCGTACATGACAGGCCGTTGTATCTCAATGTGCACTTACCTGTGCTGCCACCGGGGGCGCTGTGTGCTCCTCCTCCTCCTCCTCCTCCTCCTCCTTCTTCTCCTGCAGCATGTAGGCTGTGACCAGCAGGTGGCGTCAGAGCGACAGGACGATCAATGCGGAGTCTGTGGAGGAAACAACAGCACCTGCAGGACGGTGCGGGGACGCTTCAGCCGCAGCGCCCGAAAGCAAGGTGCTACTACTACTGCAGTACAACTACACAGTATTACTCCTACTGCATTACTCTAGTACTACAGTACCACGCACAGATCGTCAGGGGGAGGTTCAGCCACAGCACCAGGAAGAAATGTACTAGACAGTACTACAGTACGACACACTGTACTATAGTACCTACACACAGTACTAAACAGTGTTCAGAACCTTCCAACACTGCATAATACACCCTTATGTATTTCCACCCTCCCTTTGTGTACCTTGTTTACTACAGATTGCATTTGTATTGCATTTGAGTTGCTATGTTACCGCTTTGGGGGTGGGACCGTCAAAGGAAGTCTGCTCTATTTGTGGTTGGCAAATCTGTCAATGACAGTCCCTCAAGAATGCCCCTTTCAATGGACAACACAGCAAGATTAAAACAGTCTTGTTTGTCCCATGATCCTCCGAAGCCGCAAAAAAGGCTGGTGGTATTAAGGTGACGGTATTCATTGCAGACAGTTTTTGTGTTGGGCCGATGCAATGCACGGTTAATCCTTCACTATGCTAGTGCTGCGGCACTCAGTCAGTATTGTGATGTGTTGTCATGGTGTTGCGTTGATAGGTTACCTGAAGATCCTGGAGATCCCAAAAGGAGCACACCACCTGGTGGTGAAGGAGCTGAGAGGGTCCCCTCATGTCCTGGGTACAGGAAGTCCACTGGACACTAGCTGAGCTACCTGAGCAATCTTAAGCTGACCGAGCTAACCAAGCTAACTGAGCTAATTGAGCTAGCTGTGCTAACCGACCAAGTTAACCGAGCCAACTGCGCTTACCGAGCTAACTACGCTAACCGAGCTAACTACGCTAACCGAGATCACCGAGCTGACTGAGCTGACCAAGCCAACCGAACCAACTGCGCTGACTGAGATGACCGAGCTGACCAGACTAACCGAGCTAACTGAACTAACTGAGCTAACTGAGCTAACTGAGATAACTGGGCTAACTGGCTGCTACTGAGAGAACTGCATGCAGCCAATCAGATCAGATGCAGTATCGTTGCCGTGGAAACCTGACTGCTGTCCTCCTGTCAGCGCTGAAGAACCTGGTGAGGGGCAACGTTTTCCTCAATGCTGAAGGAAATGACCCACATTCCAGAGTGGTGATTGAAGGGGGCGTGGCCTGGGAGTACAGCACCCCAGACCAGGACCACGACCAGGAGACTGTCCAGACCCGGGGCCCGCTGCCCTACGGGGTCCTGGTCCTGGTGGGACCTTATATTCATACAAACTAAATCAGATATGTAGTCATATACGTATATACTATATTAATATAAACTATTATGTCTGTATATATATATATATATATATATATATATATATATATAAAGCTTTTATTAATACTTCACATTCTTCATATGTTTATATTAATACTTTATATAGTATATACTATATTCATGTGTGTATTAACTTCACATTATGTCATTAGGCATGAAGATGTTTTAAGTCGCTTTTGTCCCAAGCGACTAAATTCATACGCCGATGGAGGCAGTCAGCAAGGCTCTTTGGGGGCAGTTAGGGGTGAAGTGTCTTTCTCAAGGACACTTGAGCCTGCTAAATACAGTATAATCTAAAGTAGAATAAATGTTCTTAGTGTAGAAAGTTTGATCACTATATACTGTGAAAAAGTCTCTTTCTGTTTGTGTATCTGTCTGTGTGCCTGTCTGTATCTCTGTCCTGCATGTTAATTATTGACTAACCGGGTGTGAACTCCCTGTGGGCGTGTCCATCAGGTGCGTTCCCATGGCGAGAGCAAGGTGACTGTGTCCTACCAGTACGTGGTCCAACAGGTGAAGCTGGACAACAACCTGCTTCAGGATGACAGCGTCTTCTACCAGTGGGTGCTGAAGAGGTGGACAGACTGCTCAAAGCCCTGCGGGGGAGGTGAGACAGCCAGGCAGACAGACTGCTCTGATTTCTGTCGGTGAGACAGGTAGACAGGTGGACAGACAGTGGATTTTAGTTGCTATGGTTTCCAGGGCGACGCCACACCCGGTTTGGCTGTAGGCGGCGGGCTGACGGAGTGACGGTGCCAAGCAACTTCTGCTCCAACACCAAGAAACTACCAGCCATCAGTCAGAGCTGCAACACACACCCCTGCAGCAGTGCACGGTACAAACTCACTGCAACACACTCACTGCAACACACTCACTGCAACACACTCACTGCAACACACTCACTGCAACACACTCAATGCAACACACTCACTGCAACACACTCAATGCAACACACTCAATGCAACACACTCACTGCAACACACTCACTGCAACACACTCAATGCAACACACTCACTGCAACACACTCACTGCAACACACTCACTGCAACACACTCAATGCAACACACTCACTGCAACACACTCACTGCAACACACTCAATGCAACACACTCACTGCAACACACTCAATGCAACACACTCACTGCAACACACTCACTGCAACACACTCACTGCAACACACTCAATGCAACACACTCACTGCAACACACTCACTGCAACACACTCACTGCAACAGACTCACTGCAACACACTCACTGCAACACACTCACTGCAACACACTCACTGCAACACACTCAATGCAACACACTCACTGCAACACACTCAATGCAACACACTCTCTGCAACACACTCAATGCAACACACTCACTGCAACACACTCAATGCAACACACTCAATGCAACACACTCAATGCAACACACTCACTGCAACACACTCACTGCAACACACTCACTGCAACACACTCACTGCAACACACTCACTGCAACAGACTCACTGCAACACACTCACTGCAACAGACTCACTGCAACACACTCAATGCAACACACTCACTGCAACAGACTCACTGCAACACACTCAATGCAACACACTCACTGCAACACACTCACTGCAACACACTCACTGCAACACACTCAATGCAACACACTCAATGCAACACACTCACTGCAACACACTCACTGCAACACACTCACTGCAACACACTCAATGCAACACACTCACTGCAACACACTCACTGCAACACACTCACTGCAACACACTCAATGCAACACACTCACTGCAACACACTCACTGCAACACACTCACTGCAACACACTCACTGCAACACACTCACTGCAACACACTCACTGCAACACACTCACTGCAACACACTCACTGCAACACACTCACTGCAACACACTCACTGCAACACACTCACTGCAACACATTCACTGCAACAGACTCACTGCAACACACTCACTGCAACACACTCACTGCAACACACTCACTGCAACACACTCACTGCAACACACTCAATGCAACACACTCACTGCAACACACTCACTGCAACACACTCAATGCAACACACTCAATGCAACACACTCACTGCAACACACTCACTGCAACACACTCACTGCAACACACTCACTGCAACACACTCACTGCAACACACTCACTGCAACACACTCACTGCAACACACTCACTGCAACACACTCACTGCAACACACTCACTGCAACACACACACGCGCACACACACACACACACACGCACACTGTCGTGGCCAAAATTGTCCAGACCTGGACCTAAAAAGTCTGGATCTCTGGACAACTCTTCTATCTGTTCTGTGAAAAACACTTGAACTTGAACTGAGTTTGATGCCAAAAGGTTTATTGTGTATATGAGCGTCAAGCACAGCAATAAACAGTGAGTGGGGCTCCGGCGCCCAACTGAAGAACTGTACTTTTGTTCCTCCTTATATACCCAAGATGTTCCCTCCTCCTAGTTCATGTCCAGCTCCTTTTTTGCAAGGAACCAATCACAGTCTTGTTTCTAGGGAGTTTTTTCATGTTTCCTAGAATACTCGTGTCATGTTTCAACATGTCTGCGCATGTTCCTCTGTTCAACTGGTGTCTTGCCTCAGAGTATAACATGTTGTACTAAGCTAGGTTTCTCATCATGTGGGGGTTAATAATTAACCACAACATTCCCCATTTCTTCAATGCTTCAGTTAGATTGCCTCCTTCATCTGCATGCCTGGGAATGACTGGGCAACTTTCTTCTCGTATGTTGTCACACACCTGATCTTCGACAAGCAGTGTTTCTATAACAAATGTGTTTTGCAGGGTCATAAGGGAAACAGAGTGCAGTTGTTCTCTCAGTCCCTCTAGAGCCTGTATAGTGTAGTTTATAAAGTGCAGTTTATTACACCATAAGTTATTAACCTATCTGCTGTTCCAAGCTAGATACTGAGCATTTACCACCTAGAGCCTGCGACTTGTCCCAACACTATCCAATCCTTGTCTATTACCTGATGGCCATTGGATACGCCATAAGGCTCTTGGCTAAATGCAATGTATACCTGGGAATCTAGTAGCCATGGAGTGGTCGCACTTCTTTTGCGCCTTGTACTTGGTTGCTCCGGTGGAGGGGCTAGTATTATTAATTGTCCTGTGTACATTACTGGGGCGCAAATCCCTGTCCAGTTAGGCTGGAGCTGGGACACAAGTTGGTCATTTTTCTTGCACAGCCAGAACATTTCTCCCAGGTGGAGAGTTCCTCTAGAGAAGTCAGGCAGTTGTTATTGGCTTATTGCTGTCCAGTTTTTCTCATAAATGACATGGCCCCCATTTGGTGCCAGTTGCTGACATACAGTATGATCTGTGCCTTTTCTGTGGTGAAGCACAGTTTGATGCTCAGACACTGAGAATGCGCGCTCATCCCCAGCGGTGTAACTCCAATTAGCCGGCAAGCTAGCGGTGTTGTTGCCACACCCAAATCGCGCATAAAAGGAGTTCAGTTCGTTGGCTAGGGAGGCATCGACACTCGTGGCTGAGGAGGGTCTGCTCTTGTAGTTTGTTATAGTCTGCAGCCCCTGCCACAGGTGCCTGGTGTCTGTTGCTCCATCTGTAGCCCCACAGTCTCTCTGTACGTCCGTTTAGCGTCCTTCACCGCCCTCCGCAAATTGTAAGACGCCGCTTTGTAGTTGTCCATATTTCCGGATACAAGACCATCGCTGTAGGCAGCCGTGCGAGCATTCAGAGCACAGCGGATGGATTTGTCGACCCACGGCTTCTGGTTTGGAAATAACTTAATAACCAAACTTTCACCGTGAACGATGCTGTCCGCTAATGTAGCCACAAAGCTGAACGCTACGTCCGTAAACTCGCTGACGTCACTTGACCTTGATTGGAACATGTCCCAGTCGAAGTCAGTCAGTGTCCTGAAGCTCAGCCTCTGATTGGTCCGTCCAACGCTTCACTTCCCTCGTCACCACCAATTCTCGCACGATCAGAGGCCTGCAAACGGGAACCAGCAAAATCGTGGTGTGATCAGATTTCCCGAAAGCAGGGAGCGAGACGGTCTTGTATCCATTCTTGTACGGTGTGTAGCAATGGTCCAAAATTTTATCTCCCCTGGTGGCACACGTGATGTGTTGGTGGAAATTAGGCAGAACTTTTTTAAGGTTTGCTCTGTTAAAGTCCCCAGTGACCAGCACAGCTGCGTCAGGATGTTTGTTTTGAAATCCGCACAACACATCATACAGGTCCGACAGTGCTGTGTCGGTGTCCGCTTGCGGTGGAATATAAATGGCTGTAATGATGACCGTGCTGAATTCCCGGGGGAGATAAAATGGACGGCATGAGATTGTCAACTGTTCCAGGTTCGGCGAGTAGGAGCGGGAGAGAGTCTTGGAGTTGTTGGGGTTACACCAGCGGTTGTTTACCATGAGACAGACGCCTCCACCTTTGGATTTCCCCGACTCCCGCAATCTGTCGCCGCGGAACACGGAGAAGGACTCAGCTGGATGTATGGCGGGTTCAACCATGTCTCCGTCAGGCAGAGGACGCAACAGTTTCTCGTATCCCGTTGGAATTTTATCCTTGCTCAAAGTTCATTCATCTTGTTCTCCAGAGATTGAACGTTGGCAAGAAGGATGCTTGGCAGAGGTGGACAGTAAGGTTGCGTCCTCATTCTGACCTGAATGCCGCCTCGTTTACCACGGTGCTTTCTCCGTGGGCCCACTCATGGAACAGCGGCTCCATTTTTGTTGTTGTTGTTGTTGAGGGTGTTGGCACATAAAATTTAAATCGGCCACTCTAGTTCCACTGATAAAAAGTCCCAAAGTTGTTCTTTCAGGGAAGTTTGTATATCCACAAGCGCATCGCCGCCGTAAGAGATAACTGCCAATGCTTTTTTGGCGGATATTATGATAAAAAACGGAAAAGAATACTAAAATGTGCCAAGTCGACCGGAGCGTCGGCGCAGGTAACCGCAAGGGGCGGTGCCACTATCATTTCGTGCACGCTTGATCGCATGGACAATAGTGCTAGTGGCAAGGCCTGCATCCAATTTAACACACCATCTTCCGTTACCTTAATCAAGCCAAAATTCCATTAGCCCGCTCAACTGTCCCTTGCGACTGAGGATGATACACACACTCTGAGGCCCGTCTTGCATATTCAGAATCGCCCCTCTTTTTATCCACACAGATTTTTCTAGACTGCTAACTCTGCTCTGGGCTTATATAAGGGAGGGCAGAGTTATGATGGACACCAGGTCCTCAGCTATCAGTAGGGGTCTTATTGAAGTGAGTGATGCTGTATGTCTGGCTGCCTCATCGGCGGTAACAGTTGAGTGATGGCATCCCCATGAATGATGGGTGTGCTGTCGGATCTGCGGAAACCTCTTTGTTTCCATATGCATATGCTGAGTCTGTGTATACATTGCGGCGCTTGCCCGCCCCCAACTTGCATGCTGCTGTTAGAGCTTAAATCTCGGCAAGCTTGGTGGAGCATAGCTGAGCGGCAGAGAGGCAACCCTGATTCCAGGCTGTCTTACTTATTGCTGAAATAAGCTAGTGGTTGTTTGCCTATCAGTGCATCTTGCATCAGTACTGCGCATGCATAGCCTGCACGTTCTGCCACACATAGATGAAAAGGTTTAGAGTAGTCTGGGTTGCCGAGTGCTGCGGCAGACTGCATAACACTTTTCAGTACCACAAAGGCTCGGTCAGCCTCCTCAGTCCACTCTAAGGGTGCTTTATTGCTCGGTTGTCCTGCCGCCTTATTAAAGCGCCTAATGCAGCGGTTTTGAGGGCATAGTCACAAATCACAGACCAACTGTACCCTGCCATGCCCAGGAAGGAGAGCATGTCTCCCATCGTCTGTGGTTTTGGGGCATTAGCTACCGACTCTATTCATGATGGGGCAATTAGTCTCTTATCACTATGCAGTTGTCTCCCCAAATAGCTAACCTCAGGCTGACAGATTTGTAACTTATCTCTGCTGACTTTGTGGCCCCTTGTTCTTAGTGCTGTGGGAACTGTGACAGTCTTTTTCACACTGTTCTTTGGTGGAATTACAAATTCCTACTACTAATTCCGTCTACGTACTGGAGAACTGTACTTGAACCCTGTAGGGTCCTGTAGGTCCTGGGCCAGTACTATGTTAAAGTTTGTTGGGCTGTCTAAAAGCCCTTGTGGCAGCTTTGTGTATGTGTATTGGGTGCCCTGATAGGTGAAAGCAAACAGATACTGTGAATCAGGATGTACTGGCACGCTGAAAAAAGCTGTGCATTAATCAATCACAGTGGACCATTTGGTGCCGGATGGAATGTTAGAGAGTAGCATATGAGGGTAAGGGACAACAGGGGGTTCGGCATCAACAATGGAGTTAACGGCCCTCAGGTAATCTACGATAATCATGAGAATGGATGGGGATGGTAGCTCAGGAGGTAGAGCTGGTCTTCTAGTAATCTAAAGGTTGCTGGTTGGATGCCAGGCTCCTCCTGCTAGCATGCTGTAGTGTCCTTGAGCAAGACACTTAACCCCTAATTGCTCCTGATGGCTGCGTCCGTCGGTGTTTGAATAATTGTAAGTGGCTTTGGATAAAAGCGTCTGATCAATGTAATGTAATGTAATGTAAAAGAATGTGGTTTCTCAATCTGGGAAATCTGAGTGTTGCAGGGGCTTAAGGTTTTCCTCAGAACCCCCGCTGCCATGAAAACGAACTATACAAGTGGTGCAGAAAAGCATACAATCTATCAAGAGAAGTTGAAGAGTTGGCAGACGTATCCGAAACGTCTTTCTTTACAAGTCAAGTTGAGGTAACGTTAGGCTTAGAGCAAGATGGGCCGAGAGAAAACAATGCTGACGGCCCCGACGATTCTGGAATAGAAAGTGACGAAGCGACGCAAGATCAGCCAGCCGGCTCCGCTGCCGGAGAAGAAATAACTACCACCGCTGGTTGCAGTGCTGAAATGGACAACAGCCAAATATTGCAAGATGAGGCGCCCTCTAGCTCCAGCAAAGGTACAATACCATATGTTAACAGTGACCCAGCTCTTTGGCCAAACTCTAAAATAACCGACGAACAGCGGTGCAGCATTCTTAGAAGACGGCCTGTTCAGGTCATGGACAGAGAATTTCCACACAATTCTGACGCTGTCCCCCGCCATTTCAGAAAGGAAGGCTATTTCATGGAAATTCGAAGATCTTGGTGAAAGACGAAAGGCCGTCTTTCACAGGACGGGTTTAGAACCTGGGAGTGTCTCACCCTGACTTTGCAGGAACATGAACATTCCAAAGCACCGCTCCACGTGCAGGATGAAGACATGCCTCCGTTGACATGAGAGCATTTGAAACGCAAACTTTTTTTCAGCTCCGCTTCCAGTGTGTAACAGACCTTCTGTGTTTTTTCCTAGGTTAGGTTGGATTTGTTGTTGGGGGGGCCCCATGGTAGCACTTTGAAATGGGCCCCAAAATCATCAGATCCACTCCTGTGGAGAACATACTGTATGTATTACAGGATACATGTTATATACAAGCCTAGTGGCTGTACAGATGATGCATCTGTGATTTTAGTTCATAGATTATTGATACAAAACATTCTGGACCCGCCCACTAACTCACTCCCACTCCCACCATCACATTCATCAGATCCCTGTGTATTCATCCGTGTGTGTGTGTGTGCAGCTGGGAGTCCGGGGCCTGGGGGCCCTGCAGTTCCTCCTGCGGCAACTTGGGGGTCCAGAGACGCTGGGTGCGCTGCCTGCAGGAGTCCAGCGGGGGGCGGCAGCGTTCCGCCCCAAGCAGGCTGTGCCCCGCCCCCCGGCCCGAAGGGAGGAGGAGCTGCAACCGAACACAGTGCCCCGCCTCCTGGAGGGCGGGGCCATGGTCCCAGGTGGGAGGAGGAGCGGCCTCTCTGTACGACAGCTAAACAACTTAACGTTACTGCTTCGCCCAGAAGGGGGAGTATCACCACCAGTGAAACAAGCCAACATAGGAACATGACTTTGAGTCTCAGCACCAGGTGGAGTAACAATGGATGACTTCCTGTGCTCTGGATACTGTGGTGTAATGTCCCGCAGAATACACAAAAGTACTTGTACCATTACTTTGTTATTAGTGCGAGTTGACGGCGCCATGTTGGATGAGCTCTCGCATCCCTGGCTGCTCCACGGCTTCAGACGTGTCGGTGTCTCTCATAGTGCTTCATGGTGTGTTGCAGTGCAGCGTGACCTGTGGGGAGGGGCTCCGGCAGCGGCAGGTTCTCTGTGGTTCTCATCCTGAGAACTACACGCTGTGTACAGGAAGCAAACCAGAGAGCAACAAGACCTGTCTACTGCCCCCCTGTAGGTACCTGTCTGTCTGCATGCATGCCTCATGTCTCTTTGTCTGTCTCTGTCTTTATTTGTGGTCTCTGTTGCCCTCTGCAGGTGACCAGAAGAACTCTCTGATCCAGTGGCTTTCCAGATCCTCCCTTGGTTCTCCTCCCCAACCCTCCTCCAGTAAATCCCTCCTCTCCTAGTCTCCTAGTCTCCTTCTTTCCTTCTTTCCTTCTCTCCTCCTCCTCTCCTTCTCTCCTTCTCTCCTTTCCTTCTCCCCTTCTCTCCTTCTCTCCTCTCCTTCTCTCCTCTCCTGCCTTGATAAGGAGACAGGAAGTAGCCTTGTTAATGTGACAGGAAGTAGTCTTGTTAAGGAATCAGGAAGTGGCCTCGCTAAGGAGACAGGAAGTAGCCTGAAAGCGCCTGTGTGTGGAATTTGGATTTGCAGAGCAGCGTTGCCGTGGCGACCAGTCTGCGTTTTGTCGCATGGAGGTCCTGAGTCGTTACTGTTCGTTGCCGGGATACAGCAGGATGTGCTGCAGGTCCTGTAGCCACGCCAACTTCACCAGCAGGGACAACGTCTCCATGACAACACAACGCTGGAGCAGGTCAGCCTGCACGTACCTTCAGCATGCACCTGCTCCTCTTAGCACGACGGCTAGCTGGTTAGCATTGCTACGAGCTCATTTGCACCATTGCTGGCTACTTAGCGCTGCTGCTAACCAGTGGAAATGTTTGATCGTCCTTAGACACCGAAGCACCTATACCAGCAAACCCTGAGCAAGAAACATCTGATTTAATGAATGATTTTCTTAGTCAAGAGTTAGTTAGTAACTTAGTTAAGTTAATGCTATCTTAAATACCGCATGGAGATCAGCAGCATGAGTGGATATGAACTAGAGAGAGATGCTGGGGTTGAAAGGCATCAACCTTCTTGTTGCAGCTCTCCCAGCTGGACCGTGATGCCGGCCTCCACCAGTGGGGGGCACTCCACCGACTTTGTCTACGTCAATTTTGATGATTATGAGGAATCTTCAGCTGCAGAGGAGAGCGGCGGCCATGGACCCTCTGGGACGCCGGAACCTTCCCAGTGGCCCCCGGGGCCCTGGGCTGGGACCCCTGGAACCTGGTCTGGGACCTCTGCACCCTCTGGGACCCCCACTGTCCCCTTCAGAACCTTCCAGACAGCAACGGGGATTCCCAGCACGACCGGGGCGGTTCCCTCGGCGACCACCGTGCGGTGGTTGCCGACAGCTCCCACAATGCCTCCCGCTGCTGTTGCCGTGGTAACCAGGGGTCCAGCTCCTACCCCCCCCGGCCCAGAGGAGAAGAGGAAGGAGAACAACGCGGTGGAAGAGGGTTTGTACCGGATCCACGGCTTGGACCCCGTGCTGGACCACCACATAGTCCGGGTCCAGAACCGCTTTGTGGCCCGGAACCCTCAGACCTGGGAGCGGACTCGGAACAAAAGGATCCAGGAAGTTCTGCGCAAGAAGAAGAGGAGAACCGGTGCAACCAGGAGCTGAAGGGGCCACATACACACACACCCACCGTGCACACACACGTGTGCTAGGTGACCACGTTCCCCGCATCCACAACCATGTTCCACAGAGTCCAGAGCCATGTACCACAGAACCTTAAATCATGTCCCCCAAAATACAGAACCATGTCCCACAGAATCTAGAGCCGTGTTCCTTGTGATCTAGAACAACGTTCCTGACCTGGGTTGTTTCTAGAACCCGGTTCTGGAATCGGACGTTTGCCTTCATGTCAGGGAAACTGTTTCCAGACCTGGAACCGTCGATCGTCTTCAGATCTGATCGATCAAATCTTCTTCCAATTCGGTCGATTTGATTCACAAATTACCAATCAAGCACCTGATGCTTTGATCATTTCAGGGCCGTTCATAGTTGTTTGGGGGCCCGATGCAAAATGTTATTTGAGGGCCCCTATTTTGTGAGACTATTTTGGGGGGCGATTCCAAACCCTCTAAGGTGGTGCGGGGCATGCATTGAACATTGAAATGCATCGGCGTGGTGCACTTCAAGAGGAAAAGAGGACAGGTCCCTGAAAACTCTGAACCAAGCAAGTTCAAGCCGCAGGGAATGATAGTAAGTGGGAAACGCTGGGGCCCGACATCAAGACACTCCTGAAAACCTGCCGCATTTACCCAGTCTGCAGTATAACATCTCCCCAATGCCGATAACTGAGACAGGCTGCCTTTTCCTTCAAATGTTGATTTTAAATGTGAGGAACAGATTTGTTAAGGAATCAAAATGAAGGAAAACATTGCAACTGATAAGTACTACAAATATACAAATATCTCTTCCCCCCCCAAAAAATCAATCAATAAAACAAATGAGGCCATTTCACAGAATAAGATGGCACAAGGCTACCAAGAGAGAGCGCTCATTTTCATTTCCAAAAATATATTTTTAAGGCTAAAAAGGCAGCTTGGGGGCCCCCTGGTGGCTTGGGGGCCCTTGGCAACGGCATAGTCCTTATATAGCAATAAACGGCCCTGGATATGATCAAAAATCATTTTCTCAATAATCCATCACCATGGAGACTGCGGCTTTTGGGATACTACATTTATTTACAATGTTGATCACAAGTAAAGATGAGTTAAGATCAATTCTCCATCGGCTGCTTGTGTTGACGAATGTTGTGACAAACATCGATATTAAATCTGCTGCTTTGCTAAAGCTACAAACGATGCAAATGACAAAGCTAAAAAGAAAAGAGGATGAAAAGCTGAAAGGATGATTGACGGTTCCACTGTCTCCTTGGTCCCACATTTAACCTTTTAACCTGTTTGTTTATAATCAATAAAGAGTTCAAGTTGAGATTGTCGCCTTTTTAAGCATGGACACAGACGGACAGACAGACAGTTAGACGGTTAGACAGACAGACAGACAGATGGTGTTCGTGGAGTTGTTGGTTATAAGAAACAAACCCTGGTTCAGACAGAGGAGAATCAACTGACACTTCTGCCTCATTGTTGTTCCACATGTTTACATACACAGTTGATGAGGCGTCACCTGCTGAGTGAACTTCAACAAGTACATCATATACTTCAACAAGTACATCATATACTTCAACAAGTAAATCATATACTTCAACAAGTACATCATATACTTCAACAAGTACATCATATACTTCAACAAGTACATCATATACTTCAACAAGTACATCATATACTTCAACAAGTAAATCATATACTTCAACAAGTACATCATATACTTCAACAAGTACATCATATACTTCAACAAGTAAATCATATACTTCAACAAGTACATCATATACTTCAACAAGTACATCATATACTTCAACAAGTAAATCATATACTTCAACAAGTAAATCATATACTTCAACAAGTACATCATATACTTAACAAGTACATCATATACTTCATATACATCTGGTGTAAGATGTACATTCAACTCAGACCCACTCCTGGTCAGTCAGTTTTTTTCCTTGGTAAAAGACGGATGGATGAATAGATGAATAGATGGATGAATAGATGAATAGATGGATGAATAGATGAATAGATGGATGAATGGATGAATAGATGGATGAATGGATGAATAGATGAATAGATGGATGAATAGATGAATAGATGGATGAATAGATGAATAGATGGATGAATGGATGGATGTACTGACACATACGAGTCTGGCATCGTGCAAAACTGCAGTCATCCATCCATCTCCCCATCGCTGATCACCCTTTTCAAGGTGGGTGTTTGCGTGCACGTAGAACATAATGTAAAGTGGAAAATGCGGTCTCCCCGTTCCAGAAGTGCAGGATTTATTATTTACAAGCAAAGTATTTACATAAAAACATCCAGTTTGAACTAAATGAAGTCCTATAGCAACGTGGAGCTGTGCGTTCCGACAGTGGGGACACAGGTTTTTTGGAACGGTACGGAGTAAGGACTTGGACAGTCCCTCTACTCAGTTGTTTTTCAAATACAGACACGGGAACCTGCATGCATCGCTGTCTGGAGGAGAAACAAAACAACCTCTGTTGGGTTAACCTTTCATTTTCCATACAAGATACTAAGGAAACAAAATCAATCTAAATCTTTCTCTGTGAGATTATATATTTCTATATTATAATCACATCATTTACAAATAGAGCGGCAGGTACCTGCAGAGGGGGGTCCGAGCACCTGCCCCATGGACCCCACCGTGCCCTTCTTATTAGGCGGCTTCTTTTCACTATCATTCTTTAATACTTGACCACCACCCAAAACATGGGGTTTCCTCCATGCAACATCAGTAAGGACCCCCACCCAAAACATGGGGTTTCCTCCAAGTAACATCAGCAAGGACCCCCACCCAAAACATGGGGTTTCCTCCAAGTAACATCAGCAAGGACCCCCACCAAAACCATGGGGTTTCCTCTAAGTAACATCAGTAAGGACCCCCACCCAAAACATGGGGTTTCCTCCAAGTAACATCAGTAAGGACCCCCACCCAAACCATGGTATCTTTGCTTCTGGGTCCTCATGGTAAGATGTTCATGGAGGAACTCCTCATGAACCTCGAGGCGCTGCGCTGTGCTGCTCCGTGGGACCAGAGCGGTAAAATGCCTGGAAGCGGAGCCGGGTCCACGTGGCTTCTCTTCCTCTTTGAGCACCTGCTCCTCCAAGTCTCTGTATGGGACTGTAGAGGGGAAGTGAGACCTGATCACCAGCGGTTACTGAGCAGCTCTGAGTGCAGAGGGGGAGAGTCTCCGCCCGAGAGAAAACAACAACAACAACAACAACAACGTCTGTCATCAAATGTCATTTGATTGAAGTCGGTCAAAGCCTAAAAGACGGACGGACAGACAGACAGACAGACAGACAGACAGACAGACAGACAGACTAAACCCACATGTTTGGAAAACAAGTGGCAGCGCAGGCTGCACCATGTTCAGAGGTTCATAATAAAAACGATTCATATTAAAAGTCATAATAAAATCATAAAAGTGCAAACAGCTCCATCGTGTCATGTTTCATATCGTGGCTTTTTGAACGTTGTTTTCGTTTGTATCCATTGAAACGTGCAGGTGGAAAGTCATCGTTGCTTTCCTTGCTCTGAACAGAGTCTTCACAACACGTGTCGTGCGTGAGGCTCCCGGTGCAGGACAGAGAGGAGTCACTCAACGGAGCCACCGCCCAAACACTTCACTGCGGCCATTGAACCGAGGAAACGGGACAAGGAGCCAAGTCGAGCCTCGTCTCGTCCTGACGCGCAGCAGGAAACAACACATTCCTTCATTTTTCAGACTCTTGGTTTGAATCGTGAGTGAATGTGAATGGAATCCTCACAAGAACCATTTAATTCCTTCTAATTTGTGTATTTAGGAAGGATGCAGATTGTAAACCAGTCACATTCGATCTGAATTATGACAAATGTATTTTTAATTTGGTTGAGTGGTCGTTTTCAGTTCTTCCGGGGTGACTCCAGACTACCGACTCAAAGATGCGTTCACGACGAGCGACTCGTTCCGTTCGTCCCCCAGCAGATGCCAACATGGCGGCCGCGGTGCGGAGCCTCGGCTCCAGTCTTTCCAGAAACATCCGAGAAATCCGCCTCCACCTCTGCCAGAGCTCCGCGGGCAGCCAGGGAGCCAGGTACCGCGGCAATACTACTACTACAGCAACACGACAATGCAACGAATAGTACTACTACAGAGACCGGCTGCTTAGCTAACCCTAAGCTAATGCTAAACGTCCCTTTAACCTTCTAAGCAGACATCCTGACGTCATTCACCAAACAACCTGACTATTGTTGTTTTTGTTTTTATAATTGTTCTTATTATAATTAATGAAGAACTTTACTGATCTTAACTTAACGTTACTCAGCTCGAAGGTCAGATCGATACCAAACTGCAGCGGTTGGCTTCACACACTAGTACTTTGCTCAACAAGATAATATCATTATAGTATTATACACACATGAAATATTGCAATATAAATTTGCCGATGAACAACTAGATGTTGATCATTTTTCAAACGTCACAGTGTTGGTTCAGCTTCATCAATCATATTATTGATCAATTGTTTTTAAATGAATAATGACACAGGGACTTTGTGGAGCGTCACTACGTGCAGCTGAAGCGATCCAACCCCGACGTTCCGCTCCTGATCCGGGAGTGTTCAGCGGTGCAGCCCCGTCTGTGGGCACGCTACGGTCAGTCTCCATGGCAACGCGGCCTGATTGCATGACACATAATCATCAATGAACCTGTTGAGTGACTGACAGCGACATGTTGGAAGGGTGGAGCAGCAGGGTACTTATAGGTGTAGGAACTGTGTAGTGGTGGTCCTTATTTGTCACACGGCACATGCACAACACATGCACAACACATGCACACACACATGTACACACACATGTACACACACATGTACACACACATGTACACACACACACATGCACACACACATGTACACACACATGTACACACACATGTACACACACACACACATGTACACACACATGTACACACACACACATGTACACACACATGTACACACACACACATGTACACACACACACATGTACACACACATGTACACACACACACACATGTACACACACATGCACACACACATGTACACACACATGTACACACACATGTACACACACACATGTACACACACATGTACACACACACATGTGTACACACACACACACGCTCTTCAGATGCTGCCGTTTGACTCATCCTGCTTCATCCTCAGTGGAGCAGTGGGCAGCAAACAGCTACACCCAGCAACCAGTTACAAATGTCCATCACTGGCCAGGCGACGATGTTCTGCATGTTTTGGGTGGGGGTCCTTACTGCTGATACGTGGAGGAAACCCTATGTTTTGGGTGGGGGTCCTTACTGCTGATACGTGGAGGAAACCCTATGTTTTGGGTGGGGGTCCTTACTGCTGTTACGTGGAGGAAACCCCATGTTTTGGGTGGGGGTCCTTACTGATGTTACATGGAGGAAACCCTATGTTTTGGGTGGGGGTCCTTACTGATGTTACATGGAGGAAACCCTATGTTTTGGGTGGGGGTCCTTACTGATGTTGGCTGTAGTAACCCTGTAGTGTAACCCTAACCATGTGAGCATGGGGAAAACATGCAAACTCCACCCAGAAGGAATGGAGCCCAGGACCTTCTTGCTGTGAGGCAGCAGTGCAGTGTGCCTGTGTACCCACCAATACTAATACTACTAATAATGGGTGTAGCAGTGGTATAGTAACAGGGGTAGTTATGTGTAGTAACGGGTGATGTATCTGTGGTAACAATGTAGGAACTGTGTAGCAGCAGATGTAGCAGTGGCATAGTAATAGGCCACGTATGGGTGTAGTAACAATGTAGTAACATGTGTGGTAACGGTGGTGTAGTGGTTGGAGTTGGAGGGGTGTAGTCGTACTGGTGTATTAACAGGTGTGTAAATAAATCGTTGTTAATAAACCTGAATGTATATTTATTAAAAGTTGCGGCTCCAGCCTCTTCAAACATTGAGTCAAAAGTCGTGAATGAGTTTGGTTCAGACCGTTGCTCCTGACTTCAACAGAAATGAGCGATGATTGAAGCTTTTTAAGTCCTGGACGAGGCACGTTTAGAACAGAGCCATGTTGAAGTTATTTCTAGAACATCGTGTGTTATGTGCAGTCATGTGTTTGTTTGTTTGTTTGTTTGTTTGTTTTTAATAATTGCAGCAGAAACCTTCAACTTGTACAATAAAATATGTAAAAACAAAAACAACTTTGAAAAAGCTTTGAGGTGCCATGGCTTCATATCCTCCTTCTGTTCCTCCTCAGACTTTGGGAGGGAGCGCAGCGTTGCCCTGGACAACATGTCAGCGGAACAGGTTGCGGAGGTTCTGCAGACGATGGTTGAGTCCAAACCCTGAGTCCCCTCCGCCTGTTCCTGTTGTTGTTCTAATAAAGATCTGATCTGATTTGAACAAGTCTTTCACTTTGAATTCTTTCTGTTCAAACTGCGTCGTGTGTGTGTGTGTGTGTGTGTGTGTGTGTGTGTGTGTGTGTGTGTGTGTGTGTGTGTGTGTGTGTGTGTGCTACATACAGTATGTTTGTGTTGAGTATTAATATTCTATATACTGTGCAGTGTAAATAAAGGTTATTGGATCATTTCTATTTGTATTTGGTATTAAAACAAATTGTAGATGGAAAATGACAAACGCTGCGTCACAAATTAATTAATTAGTGTGTATACTGTATATAGTGAATTGAGTGTATATCCTCTCACTGTACTTCATGTTCTCACTGCTGCTGCAACAGGAATCAAAGTGCAGAATAAACAGATCTCACAGCATCCACAACACACACACAAATCTCACAACATAACAAAGACACACACACAGAAGTCAGTCATGGACTAGTGAGCTGCAGGGTTTTTAACCTGCCTTAAAAGCGTTCGGTGTGGGGGCCTCTCTCGGGCCCTCAGGCAGGGTGTTCCACTTACTTGGGGCATAGGTACAGAAGCAGCCTCCCCTGCTTTAGAGTTGGTACGAGATCACTGCCTGTGGACCTGAGCGTTCTGCTGGTTCGTGTATAATGAGCATTTCTTGTATATACTGAGGTGCGAGGCCGTTTAGAGCTTGATATACAAGCAGCAGAATCTTAAAATCAACCCTAGTTTTAACAGGGAGCTAATGTAGAGATCTAGCAACAGGTGTGATGTTTTCAAACTATTTTGTGCCAATGAGAACGCGTGCAGCCGCATTTTTGATTAACTGTAGTCGCTGCACAGCTGAATTTGGGAGGTCAGTGAATAGGCCATTACGGTCGTCCAATCTACTCCTTATGAATACATGGATACATTTTTTCAGAATATGCTTTTGACAGGAAGCCTCTTAATTTTGAGATGTTTTTTAAATGGTAGAAGGCTGATTTTGTGATGTGATTGATATGGCTCTCAAAATTTAGATCGCCGTCTATTATCACACCCAGATTTCTGGCTTCATTCTTGCTCTCCAGAGACAGAGAACCCAGATGATGTGCAATTTTCTTTCTCAGAGCCCTGCACCAAAGATGAGTAGTGTAGTGTTTTTGTTCTCTAATATTGTTACAGCCGATGACAGTACATGTTCTAGCAGACAAAGCAGGTTTAATGGGTGTTTCGGTGGCGGATATTAGTGAGCATGAAGCTCCTGAGTCGATGAGAAATGTTAATTTGTGACTTCTTATATGTAAATCAAGATTTGGGAAGTCGACAACAGCATTCTAATTCAAGATTCAAGATTCAAGAGGTTAATTCGTCACATACATATACATACTTCCATACATATATGCAGTGAAATGTCAATGCAACGCAGCCAGTTATTATATACTGTACAATATGTTCTAGACTGAACACAATAGCTACGTATTTTCTACTTGACTAACTAACTGAAACTAACTGATTCCTGAAACGTAATGCAGTAAGTAAATAGAATAATATAGTATAAAATAAAATAACTCAATACAGAGTGGGGGTACAAAATATAAATAAAGGGAATACACTTATGTATATGGATAGGCTATTATGTATATACAGATATGTGCATTAAAGTGACATAAAGTGAAGCGAATAAAGTGAGGTAGCGTGTGCAGAGATATACAGTAGAGTATACAACAGTATGGCGCGGCAATATGGTAACACCGAACAGAACAGAAATACAGCACAGTATGCAGTTACCCAGAACAGTGATACAGTATGCAGTACAATATGCTACATACAATACAGTAAGGTAGTGGGGCCTATGTGTGTGGCTCAGTGAGGACCCCTGGTGAGGTTAGGGTTGACAGTTCTTATGTCTTGTTGGAAAAACTCTGTCTCAGTCTTTGTTCTCGCTCTGTGACTGTGGAGGCACTTGCCCGAACACAGCAACTGGAACAGTCCGCTGTGGTGATGAGGATCCTTCATGATCCTGCAGCTCTGCTACTACACCTCCTGGTGTATAACTCCTGCAAGGGGGGGAGGGTAGTTCCAGTGGTACGTTCAGCTGAACGCACCACCCTCTGCAGGGCCCGCCTGTCCTGGGCAGTACAGTTCCCAAACCAGGCAGTGATGTTGCCTGTCAGGATGCTCTCCACTGCCCCAGAGTAGAAGGACTTGAGGATCCTCACCGAGACCCGGAATTTCCTCAGCTGCCTGAGGTGGTAAAGATGCTGCCTAGACTTTCTCACCAGAGAGTCTGTGTGAACAGTCCATGTTAAGTCCTCTGTGATGTGGACTCCCAGGTACTTGAAGCTGCTCACCCTATCGACAGAAGTCCCATTAATCACCAAGGGCGCGTGCGTCCTCGATTGTGCTCCTTGGTTTTGCTAACGTTCAGGTGTAGGCTGTCGTCCTGGCACCAGAGTGACAGGTCAGCCACCTCCTCGCGGTAGGCCTTCTCATCGCAGTCGGTGATCAGGCCCACGACCACGGTGTGGTCAGCAAACTTGACGCTGGTGTTGGAGCTGGAACTGGCCACACAGTCATGTGTGTACAGGGAGCACAGTAGGGGGCTGAGGACGCAGCCCTGGGGGGATCCTGTGTTTAGGGTGAGGGAGCTGGACGTGTGCACCCTGACCACCTGGGGCCTGGCTGTGAAGAAGTCCAGGATCCAGGCACACAGCGAAGTGTTCAGTCCTAGCTCCCGCAGCTTGACAGCCAGTCTGGTGGGGACTATCAAGTAATACATGGAGGTGTGTATTTTGTCATTACTTTTATCATTGGGTGTAATTGAGTGTGGGTGGGTGCGATTCACAATATTCACATTTGTTCAAAGTTCAAAATGTTTTATTTGTCAGGTGTACAGTACAACACAAGGTCATTCGGTACAATGAAATAATTGGGGCATGACAGGCAACAACTGCGTAGTGGGCATAAAAAATATAAAATAACAAGGCAACTATAAGGAGTAAATATATATATATATATATTTTAATAAAATTAGAGTCGGATATAAAAAAATAAAATATAAAAAAAAATAAAAAGTAAGTGTTGATGTTACAAATACGGGCAAGAGGTCACAGTGTATGTACATAAAATGAAAATAAGAAAAATAACCCTAAAATGTAAACTAAAATAATTTGAACATTGTAACAGTTCCAACAGAAATAGATCAGTCTATTGCACAGGATATGGATATAAATATAAAGTGAAGCAGTACTGGTGGATATGTACATGTAGTTGTGGTGATGTACATTTAATTTACACAGGTGACTACAGATGTTGCAGCTTGAAAAGCCTGATGGCCTGAGGGTGAAAACTGTTGGTGAGGCTGGTCGTCCGTGCCCGGATGCTCCGCTAACGTTTACCAGACGGCAGCAGCCTGAACCATTAAAGCCCACCCATTAAAGATTCCAAAAATGAGCTCCTGTCTCCGGGTACTTATTGGGAGAGTGTTGAGCTCGCTGTATTGCCACGTACGGCTACGCGTGATGAGGGCAGAAGACCCACAGATATCAACATTATTTATATAATCACACCTGCACTATCTTCTATTAGAGAATTCCCTAACTTCCAGTGGAAGGTTCATTTTCCTTTTCCTTCACCGTGCATGTGTTTTATATATACTGTATATATCTTTATATATATTTATATTCTATTATTATTATTTTTTCTAAACACATAATTACACACTCGAAAGAAAAACACTCCAACTATTCCCAACATTTTGAATAATGTACACATCCACGTCATGAAAAAAAATAGAAATATCCTTATTGTCTTTTGCTTTATTTCCAATCGGTTTTCTTGCAGCCGTCAGTGACGTGTGCCTGGTGTGAGGAGGCTGGAATGAGTTTACATCCAGAAAAATGTGATTTGTTTTTCTGTGGCTGACAGACAGACAGACAGACAGACAGATAGAAAGATAGACAGACAGATAGATGTCTATATATCAAAGTTATTGTTTTAATTAAGCAAGCTTTGAAGTGAAGTGTTATCTAATCTGATCTTATCTCATAATATCTGATCTGATCTTTTCGTATGATGTACCTGGACCTATAGTGTCATTTATCTTGGCAGTTTGGTAAAAATCTTACCAGATGTTTGTTTAGATGCTGGGCACTGAAAGGTCTGACCTATAACACACTTTTTACAGAACTTATTGTGTATAATCGCAATAATGACAAATGTAATGACATTTCACTGCATATATGAATGACCGCATGCATATGTATGTGACAAATAATCTCTATGACCATACTGAAGACAACAGCGAATCACAGGGCTCGTCTCAGAATGGGACACAACCTCTCATGACTATAAAAGCCTCTTCAAGTAAAGAGGAGGCAGACTGGTCAGAACATTTCTTTGAAGGATGACTGTATCTTTCTCTTTATTCTGCAGAATAAATATCTTTAATACTCCGTTTTTTTTCCTGTAGCCGGCAGATTAACCTCATCGTCCACGCGGGAGAAATTCTCCAACTGTCTCCAAACAAAAGCAATAAAAATGGTGTGTTTTTATTTAAGATGTATTTGTTTTGCTCCGTTTCCTAATTGGCCGAAACAAAAAAAAGCCCTGGATGTCACGACAGCGTCACAAGTTCTCTCCGGTGAATCCAAAAGCACAACGGAGGCTCCGGGGTCGGTGCAACACATCAAGGGTTTGTCGCAAAAAACAGGCCAGGATGAAAAGCAGGAGATGGGTCCGTACGGCCAACAACACCACAGCGGCGGCTGAAGAGCTGAGCCCACAATCCAGAAGGCGGGAAGTGGGTCAAGACCAGGCAGGACACCGGACGGCTGCGTGGAAGACACCGGACCACGGGAACCAGACCGCTCCGGTACATACAGACAGGCCCAGAGCCACACGTTGGCACCGGCAGTCGTGCGACATTTAAGATACGAGCTGCTGTTGAAGCCCAGAGAATAAGAAGACATGTTGTCACGGTGCTGAGTGGGGGGAGGCCGAGCTCCAGGGAAGAGCCAAACTCAAGCGGCGGGAGACATAAACAGGACATAAGCGGCAGAAGAACACGCGGCACAACTACGACCAAGCAGGACGAAACGAGGAACAGAATGAAGTGATGAGGAAACGGGGAAAAGCCCGACGCCGAACCTCCCGCACGACAACTTTACGTCGTCGTTGTAAACCTGCTGCAGCTCAGGCATTTCATGGGCCACGTGAACCCTGGACCAGAAGGGCGCGCGCTGATGGAGTCAATACACTGACAGCGAGAGCGAAGCATGAGTGTCACTTATCAAACTTACTTTCAAAGATTTCAATGACTTTTACCAAACTGTTCATAGTGAAGCATTTAAGAATGAGTCAAAAAAACAAGAGCAGGAAGTAAGACTTTATTCATCTCCACAGACGCTAAACCCTGACCCTAAACTGAAAGCGGTCCGTTACCTTCTCTACTTATAATTTAAAATTGAATTGAAGATTTTCAAATCAATCAATATACACTTCAGTTAATCTTGAATACACAACATCATAACACAAACACAGTAAAAGACTAAAACACCTAAACAGACATGAGACTAAAAGGTTGAAAAAGGAGCAGGTGCAGGAGAAGGAACAGAGCAGCTCTGAGCTGCCTGGGGCTTAATAATCCTCCCTGATGGGGGTGCATCCAGAGAAGAAACTGTTCTGGGAGTTGGTGAGGATCCGTTTCTTCTTCTTCAAGATGCTCATGGTGCTTGTGTCATCGTCACCTTCCTCACTGTCTTCCAAAAAGGACTGGCCTTCCAGCTTTAGATCTGCAGAGTTGTGTCCCATCGCCCCAATTTCCTCAAGCACCTGCGACATACAAATTCAGGTGGACATTGAAAGAAGCACCATGTAACCTTTGGTATTTGATGCCCCTACACCGTCGAAAAAAACCTTTGTTTCGCTTATCGCTCACGTTTCGATAACGATCGGTTACAAACGCGTTCCAGCGCCACTCGCACGGACGGCGCCGCCTCAGCCAACGGCGGGTGGGGGGGCGGGCTCATCGCAGCGGACGTCAGGGCAGATGAGCTCGGCCTGACGTAGCCGCTCACACACGCCCTCAGAGGTGGAGCAAACCCCGCGGCGCAATGAAAGGCATCGCCGGCCGCGGTGAGGTGAGGCGCTGGACGCCCAGCGGACCACCTCGTCTGCCCCGTGGGGGAGGTGGAGCGGCTACGTTTTGTATGAGCATTATTATTAGTTTATAATTTAGTATTTACTTTTTAATACATTTTACCAGGCAAAAAAATATAAATAAAATAAATAAATAAAATGAAAACGGTAATAACCAGAGACAAACATCAAGGCCGTGACATTGTGCCGTAACGCGTAACACACTTTTCCTGCGGTTATGTTACATAGTGCAAGAACAGGCGTTGGGGGAGGGGTGGGGGGGGTCGAGGTGCCGTTCTCCATATTACAAGACAGTGTCATATCAAAATGATTTTAAAGCTGTTATTTTAGGGTAAAAAAAGTCACATAGTGTTGCTTTAATTGGCCTCAACCAAATTGATGGAAATGCATATAATTCACATTTTACATATTGCATCTCTAACACTGCTGGGAGCCTGCTGAGGAGTCCTTGAGCAAGACACTTGACCCCCCAACCGCTCCGCGGCGCTAACGGCAGCCACTGCTCCTACATCCTGCTACGTCAGGTACCAGGATGTAAAATGCAGAGAAATGCATTTAGTTGTGCAATGACAATGAGTGTGACCTCATCAACCTGCTCTTCATTGAAGCCGTTTATTTCAGCGGTGATGCCAAATGATGTGTTTCCACACGTGGTGACATGAAGTGGAGGAGGCTTCATGAGGATCTGCTTTTTATTCATTTGTCTAGTTCATCACAGGTTGATGTCATATTGAAATAAATAATGGTTATAAATGTTATTTAACTTTGTCATGGTGCTTGATCAGTGCTGTTGACGTAAAACTGTTTAACGGGTTGACAACTCTCCCAAATGATTTTGAGAAAAAAAACAAAAAACAAACAAACAAAAAAATCCCCATCAGCTGAGCGGGGGGGGGGGGGGGGGGGGGGTTGTTTATTCTCATGATGAATAAAAAAATGTGTTTGTATGATTTCTCTATAAACAGGCAGCACCCAAAGAAACCAGATTTACCTTCTTGGTGGGTAAGCAGGACGGGGGTTTGAAGAAGGTGACGCTGCCAGGGTTGATGGCTGTGGAGTCCTGAGGGAGAGACTGTGAATCATCAAACTTGTCATCCAGCTTGTTCACGTGCTGAAAGGCAGAAGACAACGCACATTTGAATACATTCTCATTTATATTTGCATTACCCTCTAAATGTGGTTGAAACTGACCTGGACTTAGATTTGGAATCAAAAAGCTGTTAAGGAACCATGACCAGTCTTCAGAAAACAGAAACATGGCCACGCACGGCTTGAGAGGGAAATATTCAAAAAGCGGATTTTTTTTTACCACTCACGTACACACACACTCATGTACACTCACGTACACACACACTCATGTACACTCACGTACACACACACACTCATGTACACTCACGTACACACTCGTACGTACCTGAGCAGGGACTTCCAGGTTTCTACATTTCATGTGATCACAGGTGCAGTTTTCACCACACGTCATCTTCCCTTTGCGACAGCGGCACAGCTTGTTGCTGCAGCAGCCCTTGCAGGCGCACTAGAGAGAACCATGAAGGGTGGACATGTTTTACAATCATTTGATACAACACCAGTGTTTCAAATGACCATTTGGCTCATAGCTGATGCAGATGATTTCCAAATTCCCATGAAGGCAGCATCACTTCCTGCTTGGAGCGCTGCAGAAAGCCCCGCCCACTGTGATGATGTCACTCACCCCGCTTGGCTTGGCTTTCTTTGAAGCCCTGCGGCCTTTGTCGTACTTGGCAGGGCGCCACTCCTCCTCGTCGTCGTCGTTGTCGTTGTCGGAGGCAGACAGCAGCTCCTCCAGGCTGATGGACATCCTCAGCGGTGCTTTGGCTGTTGTGCAGCGCTTCACTTTGGGCTGCGGTCACCATCACATGAAACATGCAGTATTCAGAATGGAAAACAGGTTTTCATCCAATGCAACCGTATCCTTTTCAGGACATAAAACTTGATGTTCAAGTATCTGAAAAGTGATTTCCAGATCAAAGCAGGCTCCACATGCACACTGGCCTGGTGTGGCAGGAACATCCACAAGACAAAGATACAGAAAGGTTCCACTTTATTCTCTGCTTTAGATTTCAGGTGAAGGAAAAACAAATCCCTGCAGCAGTACAGGCGCGATAATATAATCTATAATATAATCTATAACATATAGTATAATATATAATATAATCCACAATATAATATAATCTATAATATAATCTATAACATATAATATATAATATAATCCACAATATAATATAATCTATAATATAATCTATAACATATAATATATGTTATAGATTATGGGGATGGTAGCTCAGGCGGTAGAGCTGGTGGTCTAGTGATCCAAAGGTTGCTGGTTGGATCCCAGGCTCCTCCTGCTAGCATGCTGTAGTGTCCTTGAGCAAGACACTTAACCCCTAATTGCTCCTGATGGCTGCGTCCGTCAGTGTTTGAACAATTGTAAGTCGCTTTGGATAAAAGCGTCTGATCAATGACTAAATGTAATATATAATATAATCCACAATATAATATAATCTATAATATAATATAATAATAGTGATTCAAATGTCACACACAAACTGAGGCAGTGATTGGGATCAGAGATCCGTATATAAAGAAGTTACTCACATTATGTAATACTGTTACCAGTGTTATGGTAAAATACAACCACCAGCCAGAAAATTAAAACCACTGTGTATTTTCACTAAGAATTGTGTAGTTGGTACACAAAATGCGTACAGGTTGGCAGTTGTGGTAATATAGTTACTAGAGTTGTGGTAATGTAGTTACTAGTGTTGTGGTAATGTAGTTACTAGTGTTGTGGTAATGTAGTTACTAGTGTTGTGGTAATATAGTTACTAGTGTTGTGGTAATATAGTTACTAGTGTTGTGGTAATATAGTTACTAGAGTTGTGGTAATGTAGTTACTAGTGTTGTGGTAATGTAGTTACTAGTGTTGTGGTAATATAGTTACTAGTGTTGTGGTAATATAGTTACTAGTGTTGTGGTAATATAGTTACTAGTGTTGTGGTAATATAGTTACTAGAGTTGTGGTAATGTAGTTACTAGAGTTGTGGTAATGTAGTTACTAGTGTTGTGGTAATATAGTTACTAGTGTTGTGGTAATATAGTTACTAGTGTTGTGGTAATATAGTTACTAGTGTTGTGGTAATATAGTTACTAGAGTTGTGGTAATGTAGTTACTAGAGTTGTGGTAATGTAGTTACTAGTGTTGTGGTAATGTAGTTACTAGAGTTGTGGTAATGTAGTTACTAGTGTTGTGGTAATATAGTTACTAGTGTTGTGGTAATATAGTTACTAGAGTTGTGGTAATATAGTTACTAGAGTTGTGGTAATGTAGTTACTAGAGTTGTGGTAATGTAGTTACTAGTGTTGTGGTAATGTAGTTACTAGAGTTGTGGTAATGTAGTTACTAGTGTTGTGGTAATATAGTTACTAGTGTTGTGGTAATATAGTTACTAGTGTTGTGGTAATATAGTTACTAGTGTTGTGGTAATGTAGTTACTAGAGTTGTGGTAATGTAGTTATTAGAGTTGAGGTAATATAGTTACTAGAGTTGTGGTAATATAGTTAGTAGAGTTGTGGTAATATAGTTACTAGAGTTGTGGTAATATAGTTACTAGAGTTGTGGTAATATAGTTACTAGAGTTGTGTTAATATAGTCATTAGAGTTGTGGTAATATAGTCATTAGAGTTGTGGTAATATAGTCATTAGAGTTGTGGTAATGTAGTTATTAGATGGTGTGGAAATATAGTTACTAGAGTTGTGGTAATGTAGTTATTAGAGTTGTGGTAATGTAGTTACTAGAGTTGTGGTAATATAGTTACTAGAGTTGTGGTAATATAGTTACTAGAGTTGTGGTAATATAGTTATTAGAGTTGTGGTAATATAGTTACTAGAGTTGTGGTAATATAGTTACTAGAGTTGTGGTAATATAGTTACTAGAGTTGTGGTAATATAGTTACTAGAGTTGTGTTAATATAGTCATTAGAGTTGTGGTAATATAGTCATTAGAGTTGTGGTAATATAGTCATTAGAGTTGTGGTAATGTAGTTATTAGATGGTGTGGAAATATAGTTACTAGAGTTGTGGTAATGTAGTTATTAGAGTTGTGGTAATGTAGTTACTAGAGTTGTGGTAATATAGTTACTAGAGTTGTGGTAATATAGTTACTAGAGTTGTGGTAATATAGTTATTAGAGTTGTGGTAATATAGTTACTAGAGTTGTGGTAATATAGTTACTAGAGTTGTGGTAATATAGTCATTAGAGTTGTGGTAATATAGTTATTAGAGTTGTGGTAATATAGTTACTAGAGTTGTGGTAATATAGTTACTAGAGTTGTGGTAATGTAGTTACTAGAGTTGTGGTAATATAGTTATTAGAGTTGTGGTAATATAGTTATTAGAGTTGTGGTAATATAGTTACTAGAGTTGTGGTAATATAGTTACTAGAGTTGTGGTAATATAGTAACTAGAGTTGTGGTAATATAGTTACTAGAGTTGTGGTAATGTAGTTATTAGAGTTGTGGTAATGTAGTTATTAGAGTTGTGGTAATGTAGTTATTAGAGTTGTGGTAATGTAGTTATTAGAGTTGTGGTAATGTAGTTACTAGAGTTGTGGTAATGTAGTTATTAGAGTTGTGGTAATGTAGTTATTAGAGTTGTGGTAATGTAGTTATTAGAGTTGTGGTAATATAGTTACTAGAGTTGTGGTAATGTAGTTATTAGAGTTGTGGTAATGTAGTTATTAGAGTTGTGGTAATGTAGTTATTAGAGTTGTGGTAATGTAGTTATTAGAGTTGTGGTAATGTAGTTACTAGAGTTGTGGTAATGTAGTTATTAGAGTTGTGGTAATGTAGTTACTAGAGTTGTGGTAATGTAGTTATTAGAGTTGTGGTAATATAGTTACTAGAGTTGTGGTAATATAGTTACTAGAGTTTTGGTAATGTAGTTACTAGAGTTTTGGTAATGTAGTTACTAGAGTTGTGGTAATGTAGTTATTAGATGGTGTGGAAATATAGTTACTAGAGTTGTGGTAATGTAGTTATTAGAGTTGTGGTAATGTAGTTATTAGAGTTGTGGTAATGTAGTTATTAGAGTTGTGGTAATATAGTCGCTAGAGTTGTGGTAATATAGTTATTAGAGTTGTGGTAATATAGTTACTAGAGTTGTGGTAATATAGTTATTAAAGTCGTGGTAATGTAGTTATTAGAATTGTGGTAATATAGTTATTAGAGTTGTGGTAATATAGTTACTAGAGTTGTGGTAATATAGTTACTAGAGTTGTGGTAATATAGTTATTAAAGTCGTGGTAATGTAGTTATTAGAATTGTGGTAATATAGTTATTAGAGTTGTGGTAATGTAGTTATTAGAGTTGTGGTAATGTAGTTATTAGAGTTGTGGTAATGTAGTTATTAGAGTTGTGGTAATGTAGTTATTAGAGTTGTGGTAATATAGTTACTAGAGTTGTGGTAATATAGTTACTAGAGTTGTGGTAATATAGTTACTAGAGTTGTGGTAATATAGTTACTAGAGTTGTGGTAATATAGTCATTAGAGTTGTGGTAATATAGTCATTAGAGTTGTGGTAATGTAGTTATTAGATGGTGTGGAAATATAGTTACTAGAGTTGTGGTAATGTAGTTATTAGAGTTGTGGTAATGTAGTTACTAGAGTTGTGGTAATATAGTTACTAGAGTTGTGGTAATATAGTTACTAGAGTTGTGGTAATATAGTTATTAGAGTTGTGGTAATATAGTTACTAGAGTTGTGGTAATATAGTCATTAGAGTTGTGGTAATATAGTTATTAGAGTTGTGGTAATATAGTTACTAGAGTTGTGGTAATATAGTTACTAGAGTTGTGGTAATGTAGTTATTAGAGTTGTGGTAATGTAGTTATTAGAGTTGTGGTAATATAGTTACTAGAGTTGTGGTAATGTAGTTATTAGAGTTGTGGTAATGTAGTTATTAGAGTTGTGGTAATGTAGTTATTAGAGTTGTGGTAATATAGTTACTAGAGTTGTGGTAATATAGTTACTAGAGTTGTGGTAATGTAGTTACTAGAGTTGTGGTAATATAGTTATTAGAGTTGTGGTAATATAGTTATTAGAGTTGTGGTAATATAGTTACTAGAGTTGTGGTAATATAGTTACTAGAGTTGTGGTAATATAGTAACTAGAGTTGTGGTAATATAGTTACTAGAGTTGTGGTAATGTAGTTATTAGAGTTGTGGTAATGTAGTTATTAGAGTTGTGGTAATGTAGTTATTAGAGTTGTGGTAATGTAGTTATTAGAGTTGTGGTAATATAGTTACTAGAGTTGTGGTAATGTAGTTATTAGAGCTGTGGTAATGTAGTTATTAGAGTTGTGGTAATGTAGTTATTAGAGTTGTGGTAATGTAGTTATTAGAGTTGTGGTAATATAGTTACTAGAGTTGTGGTAATGTAGTTATTAGAGTTGTGGTAATGTAGTTATTAGAGTTGTGGTAATGTAGTTATTAGAGTTGTGGTAATGTAGTTATTAGAGTTGTGGTAATGTAGTTACTAGAGTTGTGGTAATGTAGTTACTAGAGTTGTGGTAATGTAGTTATTAGAGTTGTGGTAATATAGTTATTAGAGTTGTGGTAATATAGTTACTAGAGTTGTGGTAATATAGTTACTAGAGTTTTGGTAATATAGTTACTAGAGTTTTGGTAATGTAGTTACTAGAGTTTTGGTAATGTAGTTACTAGAGTTGTGGTAATGTAGTTATTAGATGGTGTGGAAATATAGTTACGAGAGTTGTGGTAATATAGTTATTAGAGTTGTGGAAATATAGTTACTAGAGTTGTGGTAATATAGTTACTAGAGTTGTGGTAATATAGTAACTAGAGTTGTGGTAATATAGAAACTAGAGTTGTGGTAATATAGTTACTAGAGTTGTGGTAATATAGTTACTAGAGTTGTGGTAATATAGTTACTAGAGTTGTGGTAATTAAGTTATTAGAGTTGTGGTAATATAGTTATTAGAGTTGTGGTAATGTAGTTATTAGATGGTGTGGAAATATAGTTACTAGAGTTGTGGTAATATAGTTATTAGAGTTGTGGTAATATAGTTATTAGAGTTGTGGTAATATAGTTACTAGAGTTGTGGTAATGTAGTTATTAGAGTTGTGGTAATGTAGTTATTAGAGTTGTGGTAATGTAGTTATTAGAGTTGTGGTAATATAGTCGCTAGAGTTGTGGTAATATAGTTATTAGAGTTGTGGTAATATAGTTACTAGAGTTGTGGTAATATAGTTATTAAAGTCGTGGTAATGTAGTTATTAGAATTGTGGTAATATAGTTATTAGAGTTGTGGTAATATAGTTACTAGAGTTGTGGTAATATAGTTATTAGAGTTGTGGTAATATAGTCATTAGAGTTGTGGTAATATAGTCATTAGAGTTGTGGTAATGTAGTTATTAGATGGTGTGGAAATATAGTTACTAGAGTTGTGGTAATGTAGTTATTAGAGTTGTGGTAATGTAGTTATTAGAGTTGTGGTAATATAGTCACTAGAGTTGTGGTAATATAGTCACTAGAGTTGTGGTAATATAGTCACTAGAGTTGTGGTAATATAGTCACTAGAGTTGTGGTAATATAGTTATTAGAGTTGTGGTAATATAGTTATTAGAGTTGTGGTAATGTAGTTATTAGAGTTGTGGTAATGTAGTTATTAGAGTTGTGGTAATGTAGTTATTAGAGTTGTGGTAATGTAGTTATTAGAGTTGTGGTAATATAGTTATTAGAGTTGTGGTAATATAGTTACTAGAGTTGTGGTAATATAGTTACTAGAGTTGTGGTAATATAGTTACTAGAGTTGTGGTAATATAGTTACTAGAGTTGTGGTAATATAGTTACTAGAGTTGTGGTAATATAGTTACTAGAGTTGTGTTAATATAGTCATTAGAGTTGTGGTAATATAGTCATTAGAGTTGTGGTAATATAGTCATTAGAGTTGTGGTAATGTAGTTATTAGATGGTGTGGAAATATAGTTACTAGAGTTGTGGTAATGTAGTTATTAGAGTTGTGGTAATGTAGTTACTAGAGTTGTGGTAATGTAGTTACTAGAGTTGTGGTAATATAGTTACTAGAGTTGTGGTAATATAGTTACTAGAGTTGTGGTAATATAGTTACTAGAGTTGTGGTAATATAGTTACTAGAGTTGTGGTAATATAGTTATTAGAGTTGTGGTAATATAGTTACTAGAGTTGTGGTAATATAGTCATTAGAGTTGTGGTAATATAGTCATTAGAGTTGTGGTAATATAGTTACTAGAGTTGTGGTAATATAGTTACTAGAGTTGTGGTAATGTAGTTACTAGAGTTGTGGTAATATAGTTATTAGAGTTGTGGTAATATAGTTATTAGAGTTGTGGTAATATAGTTACTAGAGTTGTGGTAATATAGTTATTAGAGTTGTGGTAATGTAGTTATTAGAGTTGTGGTAATGTAGTTATTAGAGTTGTGGTAATATAGTTACTAGAGTTGTGGTAATGTAGTTATTAGAGTTGTGGTAATGTAGTTATTAGAGTTGTGGTAATGTAGTTACTAGAGTTGTGGTAATGTAGTTATTAGAGTTGTGGTAATGTAGTTATTAGAGTTGTGGTAATGTAGTTACTAGAGTTGTGGTAATGTAGTTATTAGAGTTGTGGTAATATAGTTACTAGAGTTGTGGTAATATAGTTACTAGAGTTGTGGTAATATAGTTACTAGAGTTTTGGTAATGTAGTTACTAGAGTTTTGGTAATGTAGTTACTAGAGTTGTGGTAATGTAGTTATTAGATGGTGTGGAAATATAGTTACGAGAGTTGTGGTAATATAGTTATTAGAGTTGTGGAAATATAGTTACTAGAGTTGTGGTAATATAGTTACTAGAGTTGTGGTAATATAGTAACTAGAGTTGTGGTAATATAGTAACTAGAGTTGTGGTAATATAGTTACTAGAGTTGTGGTAATATAGTTACTAGAGTTGTGGTAATATAGTTACTAGAGTTGTGGTAATTAAGTTATTAGAGTTGTGGTAATTAAGTTATTAGAGTTGTGGTAATGTAGTTATTAGATGGTGTGGAAATATAGTTACTAGAGTTGTGGTAATATAGTTATTAGAGTTGTGGTAATATAGTTATTAGAGTTGTGGTAATATAGTTACTAGAGTTGTGGTAATGTAGTTATTAGAGTTGTGGTAATGTAGTTATTAGAGTTGTGGTAATGTAGTTATTAGAGTTGTGGTAATGTAGTTAATAGAGTTGTGGTAATATAGTTACTAGAGTTGTGGTAATATAGTAAATAGAGTTGTGGTAATATAGTTACTAGAGTTGTGGTAATATAGTTACTAGAGTTGTGGTAATATAGTTACTAGAGTTGTGGGAATATAGTCACTAGAGTTGTGGGAATATAGTCACTAGAGTTGTGGGAATATAGTCACTAGAGTTGTGGGAATATAGTTATTAGATGGTGTGGTAATGTAGTTATTAGATGGTGTGGAAATATAGTTACTAGAGTTGTGGTAATATAGTTACTAGAGTTGTGGTAATATAGTTATTAGAGTTGTGGTAATATAGTTATTAGAGTTGTGGTAATGTAGTTATTAGATGGTGTGGAAATATAGTTACTAGAGTTGTGGTAATATAGTTATTAGAGTTGTGGTAATATAGTTACTAGAGTTGTGGTAATGTAGTTATTAGAGTTGTGGTAATGTAGTTATTAGAGTTGTGGTAATGTAGTTATTAGAGTTGTGGTAATGTAGTTAATAGAGTTGTGGTAATATAGTTACTAGAGTTGTGGTAATATAGTTATTAAAGTCGTGGTAATGTAGTTATTAGAATTGTGGTAATATAGTTATTAGAGTTGTGGTAATATAGTTACTAGAGTTGTGGTAATATAGTTACTAGAGTTGTGGTAATATAGTTACTAGAGTTGTGGTAATATAGTTATTAGAGTTGCGGTAATATAGTCATTAGAGTTGCGGTAATATAGTCATTAGAGTTGTGGTAATGTAGTTACTAGAGTTGTGGTAATATAGTTATTAGAGTTGTGGTAATATAGTCATTAGAGTTGTGGTAATATAGTCATTAGAGTTGTGGTAATGTAGTTATTAGATGGTGTGGAAATATAGTTACTAGAGTTGTGGTAATGTATTTATTAGAGTTGTGGTAATGTAGTTATTAGAGTTGTGGTAATATAGTCACTAGAGTTGTGGTAATATAGTCACTAGAGTTGTGGTAATATAGTCACTAGAGTTGTGGTAATATAGTCACTAGAGTTGTGGTAATATAGTCACTAGAGTTGTGGTAATATAGCTACTAGAGTTGTGGTAATATAGTTATTAGAGTTGTGGTAATATAGTTATTAGAGTTGTGGTAATGTAGTTATTAGAGTTGTGGTAATGTAGTTATTAGAGTTGTGGTAATATGGTTAGTAGAGTTGTGGTAATATAGTTAGTAGAGTTGTGGTAATATAGTTACTAGAGTTGTGGTAATATAGTTACTAGAGTTGTGGTAATATAGTTACTAGAGTTGTGGTAATATAGTCATTAGAGTTGTGGTAATATAGTCATTAGAGTTGTGGTAATATAGTCATTAGAGTTGTGGTAATGTAGTTATTAGAGTTGTGGTAATGTAGTTATTAGAGTTGTGGTAATATAGTTACTAGAGTTGTGGTAATGTAGTTATTAGAGCTGTGGTAATGTAGTTATTAGAGCTGTGGTAATGTAGTTATTAGAGTTGTGGTAATATAGTTACTAGAGTTGTGGTAATGTAGTTATTAGAGTTGTGGTAATGTAGTTATTAGAGTTGTGGTAATGTAGTTATTAGAGTTGTGGTAGAGTTGTGGTAATGTAGTTATTAGAGTTGTGGTAATGTAGTTATTAGAGTTGTGGTAATGTAGTTACTAGAGTTGTGGTAATATAGTTATTAGAATTGTGGTAATATAGTTATTAGAGTTGTGGTAATATAGTTACTAGAGTTGTGGTAATATAGTTATTAGAGTTGTGGTAATATAGTCATTAGAGTTGTGGTAATATAGTCATTAGAGTTGTGGTAATGTAGTTATTAGATGGTGTGGAAATATAGTTACTAGAGTTGTGGTAATGTAGTTATTAGAGTTGTGGTAATGTAGTTATTAGAGTTGTGGTAATATAGTCACTAGAGTTGTGGTAATATAGTCACTAGAGTTGTGGTAATATAGTCACTAGAGTTGTGGTAATATAGTCACTAGAGTTGTGGTAATATAGTTATTAGAGTTGTGGTAATATAGTTATTAGAGTTGTGGTAATGTAGTTATTAGAGTTGTGGTAATGTAGTTATTAGAGTTGTGGTAATGTAGTTATTAGAGTTGTGGTAATGTAGTTATTAGAGTTGTGGTAATATAGTTATTAGAGTTGTGGTAATATAGTTACTAGAGTTGTGGTAATATAGTTACTAGAGTTGTGGTAATATAGTTACTAGAGTTGTGGTAATATAGTTACTAGAGTTGTGGTAATATAGTTACTAGAGTTGTGGTAATATAGTTACTAGAGTTGTGTTAATATAGTCATTAGAGTTGTGGTAATATAGTCATTAGAGTTGTGGTAATATAGTCATTAGAGTTGTGGTAATGTAGTTATTAGATGGTGTGGAAATATAGTTACTAGAGTTGTGGTAATGTAGTTATTAGAGTTGTGGTAATGTAGTTACTAGAGTTGTGGTAATGTAGTTACTAGAGTTGTGGTAATATAGTTACTAGAGTTGTGGTAATATAGTTACTAGAGTTGTGGTAATATAGTTACTAGAGTTGTGGTAATATAGTTACTAGAGTTGTGGTAATATAGTTACTAGAGTTGTGGTAATATAGTTATTAGAGTTGTGGTAATATAGTTACTAGAGTTGTGGTAATATAGTCATTAGAGTTGTGGTAATATAGTCATTAGAGTTGTGGTAATATAGTTACTAGAGTTGTGGTAATATAGTTACTAGAGTTGTGGTAATGTAGTTACTAGAGTTGTGGTAATATAGTTATTAGAGTTGTGGTAATATAGTTATTAGAGTTGTGGTAATATAGTTACTAGAGTTGTGGTAATATAGTTATTAGAGTTGTGGTAATGTAGTTATTAGAGTTGTGGTAATGTAGTTATTAGAGTTGTGGTAATGTAGTTATTAGAGTTGTGGTAATATAGTTACTAGAGTTGTGGTAATGTAGTTATTAGAGTTGTGGTAATGTAGTTACTAGAGTTGTGGTAATGTAGTTATTAGAGTTGTGGTAATGTAGTTATTAGAGTTGTGGTAATGTAGTTACTAGAGTTGTGGTAATGTAGTTATTAGAGTTGTGGTAATGTAGTTATTAGAGTTGTGGTAATGTAGTTACTAGAGTTGTGGTAATGTAGTTATTAGAGTTGTGGTAATATAGTTACTAGAGTTGTGGTAATATAGTTACTAGAGTTGTGGTAATATAGTTACTAGAGTTTTGGTAATGTAGTTACTAGAGTTTTGGTAATGTAGTTACTAGAGTTGTGGTAATGTAGTTATTAGATGGTGTGGAAATATAGTTACGAGAGTTGTGGTAATATAGTTATTAGAGTTGTGGAAATATAGTTACTAGAGTTGTGGTAATATAGTTACTAGAGTTGTGGTAATATAGTAACTAGAGTTGTGGTAATATAGTAACTAGAGTTGTGGTAATATAGTTACTAGAGTTGTGGTAATATAGTTACTAGAGTTGTGGTAATATAGTTACTAGAGTTGTGGTAATTAAGTTATTAGAGTTGTGGTAATTAAGTTATTAGAGTTGTGGTAATGTAGTTATTAGATGGTGTGGAAATATAGTTACTAGAGTTGTGGTAATATAGTTATTAGAGTTGTGGTAATATAGTTATTAGAGTTGTGGTAATATAGTTACTAGAGTTGTGGTAATGTAGTTATTAGAGTTGTGGTAATGTAGTTATTAGAGTTGTGGTAATGTAGTTATTAGAGTTGTGGTAATGTAGTTATTAGAGTTGTGGTAATGTAGTTAATAGAGTTGTGGTAATGTAGTTAATAGAGTTGTGGTAATATAGTAAATAGAGTTGTGGTAATATAGTTACTAGAGTTGTGGTAATATAGTTACTAGAGTTGTGGTAATATAGTTATTAGAGTTGTGGTAATGTAGTTATTAGATGGTGTGGAAATATAGTTACTAGAGTTGTGGTAATATAGTTATTAGAGTTGTGGTAATATAGTTACTAGAGTTGTGGTAATGTAGTTATTAGATGGTGTGGAAATATAGTTACTAGAGTTGTGGTAATATAGTTATTAGAGTTGTGGTAATATAGTTACTAGAGTTGTGGTAATATAGTTACTAGAGTTGTGGGAATATAGTCACTAGAGTTGTGGGAATATAGTCACTAGAGTTGTGGGAATATAGTTATTAGATGGTGTGGTAATGTAGTTATTAGATGGTGTGGAAATATAGTTACTAGAGTTGTGGTAATATAGTTACTAGAGTTGTGGTAATATAGTAACTAGAGTTGTGGTAATATAGTTACTAGAGTTGTGGTTATATAGTTACTAGAGTTGTGGTAATATAGTTACTAGAGTTGTGGTAATATAGTTATTAGAGTTGTGGTAATATAGTTATTAGAGTTGTGGTAATGTAGTTATTAGATGGTGTGGAAATATAGTTACTAGAGTTGTGGTAATATAGTTATTAGAGTTGTGGTAATATAGTTACTAGAGTTGTGGTAATGTAGTTATTAGAGTTGTGGTAATGTAGTTATTAGAGTTGTGGTAATGTAGTTATTAGAGTTGTGGTAATGTAGTTAATAGAGTTGTGGTAATATAGTTACTAGAGTTGTGGTAATATAGTTATTAAAGTCGTGGTAATGTAGTTATTAGAATTGTGGTAATATAGTTATTAGAGTTGTGGTAATATAGTTACTAGAGTTGTGGTAATATAGTTACTAGAGTTGTGGTAATATAGTTACTAGAGTTGTGGTAATATAGTTATTAGAGTTGCGGTAATATAGTCATTAGAGTTGTGGTAATATAGTCATTAGAGTTGTGGTAATGTAGTTACTAGAGTTGTGGTAATATAGTTATTAGAGTTGTGGTAATATAGTCATTAGAGTTGTGGTAATATAGTCATTAGAGTTGTGGTAATGTAGTTATTAGATGGTGTGGAAATATAGTTACTAGAGTTGTGGTAATGTATTTATTAGAGTTGTGGTAATGTAGTTATTAGAGTTGTGGTAATATAGTCACTAGAGTTGTGGTAATATAGTCACTAGAGTTGTGGTAATATAGTCACTAGAGTTGTGGTAATATAGCTACTAGAGTTGTGGTAATATAGTTATTAGAGTTGTGGTAATATAGTTATTAGAGTTGTGGTAATGTAGTTATTAGAGTTGTGGTAATGTAGTTATTAGAGTTGTGGTAATATGGTTAGTAGAGTTGTGGTAATATAGTTAGTAGAGTTGTGGTAATATAGTTACTAGAGTTGTGGTAATATAGTTACTAGAGTTGTGGTAATATAGTTACTAGAGTTGTGGTAATATAGTCATTAGAGTTGTGGTAATATAGTCATTAGAGTTGTGGTAATATAGTCATTAGAGTTGTGGTAATGTAGTTATTAGAGTTGTGGTAATGTAGTTATTAGAGTTGTGGTAATATAGTTACTAGAGTTGTGGTAATGTAGTTATTAGAGCTGTGGTAATGTAGTTATTAGAGCTGTGGTAATGTAGTTATTAGAGTTGTGGTAATATAGTTACTAGAGTTGTGGTAATGTAGTTATTAGAGTTGTGGTAATGTAGTTATTAGAGTTGTGGTAATGTAGTTATTAGAGTTGTGGTAGAGTTGTGGTAATGTAGTTATTAGAGTTGTGGTAATGTAGTTATTAGAGTTGTGGTAATGTAGTTACTAGAGTTGTGGTAATGTAGTTATTAGAGTTGTGGTAATGTAGTTACTAGAGTTGTGGTAATGTAGTTATTAGAGTTGTGGTAATATAGTTACTAGAGTTGTGGTAATATAGTTACTAGAGTTGTGGTAATATAGTTACTAGAGTTTTGGTAATATAGTTACTAGAGTTTTGGTAATGTAGTTACTAGAGTTTTGGTAATGTAGTTACTAGAGTTGTGGTAATGTAGTTATTAGATGGTGTGGAAATATAGTTACGAGAGTTGTGGTAATATAGTTATTAGAGTTGTGGAAATATAGTTACTAGAGTTGTGGTAATATAGTTACTAGAGTTGTGGTAATATAGTAACTAGAGTTGTGGTAATATAGTAACTAGAGTTGTGGTAATATAGTTACTAGAGTTGTGGTAATATAGTTACTAGAGTTGTGGTAATATAGTTACTAGAGTTGTGGTAATTAAGTTATTAGAGTTGTGGTAATATAGTTATTAGAGTTGTGGTAATGTAGTTATTAGATGGTGTGGAAATATAGTTACTAGAGTTGTGGTAATATAGTTATTAGAGTTGTGGTAATATAGTTATTAGAGTTGTGGTAATATAGTTACTAGAGTTGTGGTAATATAGTTACTAGAGTTGTGGTAATGTAGTTATTAGAGTTGTGGTAATGTAGTTATTAGAGTTGTGGTAATGTAGTTATTAGAGTTGTGGTAATATAGTCGCTAGAGTTGTGGTAATATAGTTATTAGAGTTGTGGTAATATAGTTACTAGAGTTGTGGTAATATAGTTATTAAAGTCGTGGTAATGTAGTTATTAGAATTGTGGTAATATAGTTATTAGAGTTGTGGTAATATAGTTACTAGAGTTGTGGTAATATAGTTATTAGAGTTGTGGTAATATAGTCATTAGAGTTGTGGTAATATAGTCATTAGAGTTGTGGTAATGTAGTTATTAGATGGTGTGGAAATATAGTTACTAGAGTTGTGGTAATGTAGTTATTAGAGTTGTGGTAATATAGTCACTAGAGTTGTGGTAATATAGTCACTAGAGTTGTGGTAATATAGTCACTAGAGTTGTGGTAATATAGTCACTAGAGTTGTGGTAATATAGTCACTAGAGTTGTGGTAATATAGTTATTAGAGTTGTGGTAATATAGTTATTAGAGTTGTGGTAATGTAGTTATTAGAGTTGTGGTAATGTAGTTATTAGAGTTGTGGTAATGTAGTTATTAGAGTTGTGGTAATGTAGTTATTAGAGTTGTGGTAATATAGTTACTAGAGTTGTGGTAATATAGTTACTAGAGTTGTGGTAATATAGTTACTAGAGTTGTGGTAATATAGTTACTAGAGTTGTGGTAATATAGTTACTAGAGTTGTGGTAATATAGTTACTAGAGTTGTGTTAATATAGTCATTAGAGTTGTGGTAATATAGTCATTAGAGTTGTGGTAATATAGTCATTAGAGTTGTGGTAATGTAGTTATTAGATGGTGTGGAAATATAGTTACTAGAGTTGTGGTAATATAGTTACTAGAGTTGTGGTAATATAGTTACTAGAGTTGTGGTAATGTAGTTACTAGAGTTGTGGTAATATAGTTATTAGAGTTGTGGTAATATAGTTACTAGAGTTGTGGTAATATAGTTATTAGAGTTGTGGTAATATAGTCATTAGAGTTGTGGTAATATAGTCATTAGAGTTGTGGTAATGTAGTTATTAGATGGTGTGGAAATATAGTTACTAGAGTTGTGGTAATGTAGTTATTAGAGTTGTGGTAATGTAGTTATTAGAGTTGTGGTAATATAGTCACTAGAGTTGTGGTAATATAGTCACTAGAGTTGTGGTAATATAGTCACTAGAGTTGTGGTAATATAGTCACTAGAGTTGTGGTAATATAGTTATTAGAGTTGTGGTAATATAGTTATTAGAGTTGTGGTAATGTAGTTATTAGAGTTGTGGTAATGTAGTTATTAGAGTTGTGGTAATGTAGTTATTAGAGTTGTGGTAATGTAGTTATTAGAGTTGTGGTAATATAGTTACTAGAGTTGTGGTAATATAGTTACTAGAGTTGTGGTAATATAGTTACTAGAGTTGTGGTAATATAGTTACTAGAGTTGTGGTAATATAGTTACTAGAGTTGTGTTAATATAGTCATTAGAGTTGTGGTAATATAGTCATTAGAGTTGTGGTAATATAGTCATTAGAGTTGTGGTAATGTAGTTATTAGATGGTGTGGAAATATAGTTACTAGAGTTGTGGTAATGTAGTTATTAGAGTTGTGGTAATGTAGTTACTAGAGTTGTGGTAATGTAGTTACTAGAGTTGTGGTAATATAGTTACTAGAGTTGTGGTAATATAGTTACTAGAGTTGTGGTAATATAGTTATTAGAGTTGTGGTAATATAGTTACTAGAGTTGTGGTAATATAGTCATTAGAGTTGTGGTAATATAGTCATTAGAGTTGTGGTAATATAGTTACTAGAGTTGTGGTAATATAGTTACTAGAGTTGTGGTAATGTAGTTACTAGAGTTGTGGTAATATAGTTATTAGAGTTGTGGTAATATAGTTATTAGAGTTGTGGTAATATAGTTACTAGAGTTGTGGTAATATAGTTATTAGAGTTGTGGTAATGTAGTTATTAGAGTTGTGGTAATGTAGTTATTAGAGTTGTGGTAATGTAGTTATTAGAGTTGTGGTAATATAGTTACTAGAGTTGTGGTAATGTAGTTATTAGAGTTGTGGTAATGTAGTTATTAGAGTTGTGGTAATGTAGTTACTAGAGTTGTGGTAATGTAGTTATTAGAGTTGTGGTAATGTAGTTATTAGAGTTGTGGTAATGTAGTTACTAGAGTTGTGGTAATGTAGTTATTAGAGTTGTGGTAATATAGTTACTAGAGTTGTGGTAATATAGTTACTAGAGTTGTGGTAATATAGTTACTAGAGTTTTGGTAATGTAGTTACTAGAGTTTTGGTAATGTAGTTACTAGAGTTGTGGTAATGTAGTTATTAGATGGTGTGGAAATATAGTTACGAGAGTTGTGGTAATATAGTTATTAGAGTTGTGGAAATATAGTTACTAGAGTTGTGGTAATATAGTTACTAGAGTTGTGGTAATATAGTAACTAGAGTTGTGGTAATATAGTAACTAGAGTTGTGGTAATATAGTTACTAGAGTTGTGGTAATATAGTTACTAGAGTTGTGGTAATATAGTTACTAGAGTTGTGGTAATTAAGTTATTAGAGTTGTGGTAATTAAGTTATTAGAGTTGTGGTAATGTAGTTATTAGATGGTGTGGAAATATAGTTACTAGAGTTGTGGTAATATAGTTATTAGAGTTGTGGTAATATAGTTATTAGAGTTGTGGTAATATAGTTACTAGAGTTGTGGTAATGTAGTTATTAGAGTTGTGGTAATGTAGTTATTAGAGTTGTGGTAATGTAGTTATTAGAGTTGTGGTAATGTAGTTAATAGAGTTGTGGTAATATAGTTACTAGAGTTGTGGTAATATAGTAAATAGAGTTGTGGTAATATAGTTACTAGAGTTGTGGTAATATAGTTACTAGAGTTGTGGTAATATAGTTATTAGAGTTGTGGTAATGTAGTTATTAGATGGTGTGGAAATATAGTTACTAGAGTTGTGGGAATATAGTCACTAGAGTTGTGGGAATATAGTCACTAGAGTTGTGGGAATATAGTTATTAGATGGTGTGGTAATGTAGTTATTAGATGGTGTGGAAATATAGTTACTAGAGTTGTGGTAATATAGTTACTAGAGTTGTGGTAATATAGTAACTAGAGTTGTGGTAATATAGTTACTAGAGTTGTGGTTATATAGTTACTAGAGTTGTGGTAATATAGTTACTAGAGTTGTGGTAATATAGTTATTAGAGTTGTGGTAATATAGTTATTAGAGTTGTGGTAATGTAGTTATTAGATGGTGTGGAAATATAGTTACTAGAGTTGTGGTAATATAGTTATTAGAGTTGTGGTAATATAGTTACTAGAGTTGTGGTAATGTAGTTATTAGAGTTGTGGTAATGTAGTTATTAGAGTTGTGGTAATGTAGTTATTAGAGTTGTGGTAATGTAGTTAATAGAGTTGTGGTAATATAGTTACTAGAGTTGTGGTAATATAGTTATTAAAGTCGTGGTAATGTAGTTATTAGAATTGTGGTAATATAGTTATTAGAGTTGTGGTAATATAGTTACTAGAGTTGTGGTAATATAGTTACTAGAGTTGTGGTAATATAGTTATTAGAGTTGTGGTAATATAGTCATTAGAGTTGTGGTAATATAGTCATTAGAGTTGTGGTAATGTAGTTATTAGATGGTGTGGAAATATAGTTACTAGAGTTGTGGTAATGTAGTTATTAGAGTTGTGGTAATATAGTCACTAGAGTTGTGGTAATATAGTCACTAGAGTTGTGGTAATATAGTCACTAGAGTTGTGGTAATATAGCTACTAGAGTTGTGGTAATATAGCTACTAGAGTTGTGGTAATATAGTTATTAGAGTTGTGGTAATATAGTTATTAGAGTTGTGGTAATGTAGTTATTAGAGTTGTGGTAATGTAGTTATTAGAGTTGTGGTAATATGGTTAGTAGAGTTGTGGTAATATAGTTAGTAGAGTTGTGGTAATATAGTTACTAGAGTTGTGGTAATATAGTTACTAGAGTTGTGGTAATATAGTTACTAGAGTTGTGGTAATATAGTCATTAGAGTTGTGGTAATATAGTCATTAGAGTTGTGGTAATATAGTCATTAGAGTTGTGGTAATGTAGTTATTAGAGTTGTGGTAATGTAGTTATTAGAGTTGTGGTAATATAGTTACTAGAGTTGTGGTAATGTAGTTATTAGAGCTGTGGTAATGTAGTTATTAGAGCTGTGGTAATGTAGTTATTAGAGTTGTGGTAATATAGTTACTAGAGTTGTGGTAATGTAGTTATTAGAGTTGTGGTAATGTAGTTATTAGAGTTGTGGTAATGTAGTTATTAGAGTTGTGGTAATGTAGTTACTAGAGTTGTGGTAATGTAGTTATTAGAGTTGTGGTAATGTAGTTACTAGAGTTGTGGTAATGTAGTTATTAGAGTTGTGGTAATATAGTTACTAGAGTTGTGGTAATATAGTTACTAGAGTTGTGGTAATATAGTTACTAGAGTTTTGGTAATATAGTTACTAGAGTTTTGGTAATGTAGTTACTAGAGTTGTGGTAATGTAGTTATTAGATGGTGTGGAAATATAGTTACGAGAGTTGTGGTAATATAGTTATTAGAGTTGTGGAAATATAGTTACTAGAGTTGTGGTAATATAGTTACTAGAGTTGTGGTAATATAGTAACTAGAGTTGTGGTAATATAGTAACTAGAGTTGTGGTAATATAGTTACTAGAGTTGTGGTAATATAGTTACTAGAGTTGTGGTAATATAGTTACTAGAGTTGTGGTAATTAAGTTATTAGAGTTGTGGTAATATAGTTATTAGAGTTGTGGTAATGTAGTTATTAGATGGTGTGGAAATATAGTTACTAGAGTTGTGGTAATATAGTTATTAGAGTTGTGGTAATATAGTTATTAGAGTTGTGGTAATATAGTTACTAGAGTTGTGGTAATATAGTTACTAGAGTTGTGGTAATGTAGTTATTAGAGTTGTGGTAATGTAGTTATTAGAGTTGTGGTAATGTAGTTATTAGAGTTGTGGTAATATAGTCGCTAGAGTTGTGGTAATATAGTTATTAGAGTTGTGGTAATATAGTTACTAGAGTTGTGGTAATATAGTTATTAAAGTCGTGGTAATGTAGTTATTAGAATTGTGGTAATATAGTTATTAGAGTTGTGGTAATATAGTTACTAGAGTTGTGGTAATATAGTTATTAGAGTTGTGGTAATATAGTCATTAGAGTTGTGGTAATATAGTCATTAGAGTTGTGGTAATGTAGTTATTAGATGGTGTGGAAATATAGTTACTAGAGTTGTGGTAATGTAGTTATTAGAGTTGTGGTAATATAGTCACTAGAGTTGTGGTAATATAGTCACTAGAGTTGTGGTAATATAGTCACTAGAGTTGTGGTAATATAGTCACTAGAGTTGTGGTAATATAGTCACTAGAGTTGTGGTAATATAGTCACTAGAGTTGTGGTAATATAGTTATTAGAGTTGTGGTAATATAGTTATTAGAGTTGTGGTAATGTAGTTATTAGAGTTGTGGTAATGTAGTTATTAGAGTTGTGGTAATGTAGTTATTAGAGTTGTGGTAATGTAGTTATTAGAGTTGTGGTAATATAGTTACTAGAGTTGTGGTAATATAGTTACTAGAGTTGTGGTAATATAGTTACTAGAGTTGTGGTAATATAGTTACTAGAGTTGTGGTAATATAGTTACTAGAGTTGTGGTAATATAGTTATTAGAGTTGTGGTAATATAGTTACTAGAGTTGTGGTAATATAGTTACTAGAGTTGTGGTAATATAGTTACTAGAGTTGTGTTAATATAGTCATTAGAGTTGTGGTAATATAGTCATTAGAGTTGTGGTAATATAGTCATTAGAGTTGTGGTAATGTAGTTATTAGATGGTGTGGAAATATAGTTACTAGAGTTGTGGTAATGTAGTTATTAGAGTTGTGGTAATGTAGTTACTAGAGTTGTGGTAATATAGTTACTAGAGTTGTGGTAATATAGTTACTAGAGTTGTGGTAATATAGTTATTAGAGTTGTGGTAATATAGTTACTAGAGTTGTGGTAATATAGTCATTAGAGTTGTGGTAATATAGTTATTAGAGTTGTGGTAATATAGTTACTAGAGTTGTGGTAATATAGTTACTAGAGTTGTGGTAATGTAGTAACTAGAGTTGTGGTAATATAGTTATTAGAGTTGTGGTAATATAGTTATTAGAGTTGTGGTAATATAGTTACTAGAGTTGTGGTAATATAGTTATTAGAGTTGTGGTAATGTAGTTATTAGAGTTGTGGTAATGTAGTTATTAGAGTTGTGGTAATGTAGTTATTAGAGTTGTGGTAATATAGTTACTAGAGTTGTGGTAATGTAGTTATTAGAGTTGTGGTAATGTAGTTATTAGAGTTGTGGTAATGTAGTTATTAGAGTTGTGGTAATGTAGTTATTAGAGTTGTGGTAATGTAGTTACTAGAGTTGTGGTAATGTAGTTATTAGAGTTGTGGTTATGTAGTTACTAGAGTTGTGGTAATGTAGTTATTAGAGTTGTGGTAATGTAGTTATTAGAGTTGTGGTAATATAGTTACTAGAGTTGTGGTAATATAGTTACTAGAGTTGTGGTAATATAGTTACTAGAGTTTTGGTAATGTAGTTACTAGAGTTTTGGTAATGTAGTTACTAGAGTTGTGGTAATGTAGTTATTAGATGGTGTGGAAATATAGTTACGAGAGTTGTGGTAATATAGTTATTAGAGTTGTGGAAATATAGTTACTAGAGTTGTGGTAATATAGTTACTAGAGTTGTGGTAATATAGTAACTAGAGTTGTGGTAATATAGTTACTAGAGTTGTGGTAATATAGTTATTAAAGTCGTGGTAATGTAGTTATTAGAATTGTGGTAATATAGTTATTACAGTTGTGGTAATATAGTTACTAGAGTTGTGGTAATATAGTTATTAGAGTTGTGGTAATATAGTCATTAGAGTTGTGGTAATATAGTCATTAGAGTTGTGGTAATGTAGTTATTAGATGGTGTGGAAATATAGTTACTAGAGTTGTGGTAATGTAGTTATTAGAGTTGTGGTAATGTAGTTATTAGAGTTGTGGTAATATAGTCACTAGAGTTGTGGTAATATAGTTACTAGAGTTGTGGTAATATAGTTATTAGAGTTGTGGTAATGTAGTTATTAGAGTTGTGGTAATGTAGTTATTAGAGTTGTGGCAATATAGTTAGTAGAGTTTTGGTAATATAGTTAGTAGAGTTGTGGTAATATAGTTAGTAGAGTTGTGGTAATATAGTTAGTAGAGTTGTGGTAATATAGTTACTAGAGTTGTGGTAATATAGTTACTAGAGTTGTGGTAATATAGTTACTAGAGTTGTGGTAATATAGTTACTAGAGTTGTGGTAATATAGTCATTAGAGTTGTGGTAATATAGTCATTAGAGTTGTGGTAATGTAGTTATTAGATGGTGTGGAAATACAGTTACTAGAGTTGTGGTAATGTAGTTATTAGAGTTGTGGTAATGTAGTTATTAGAGTTGTGGTAATATAGTCACTAGAGTTGTGGTAATATAGTCACTAGAGTTGTGGTAATATAGTCACTAGAGTTGTGGTAATATAGTCACTAGAGTTGTGGTAATATAGTTACTAGAGTTGTGGTAATATAGTTATTAGAGTTGTGGTAATGTAGTTAGTAGAGTTGTGGTAATATAGTTAGTAGAGTTGTGTTTATATAGTTACTAGAGTTGTGGTAATATAGTTACTAGAGTTGTGGTAATATAGTTACTAGAGTTGTGGTAATATAGTTACAGTAACATAGTTGAGGTTAGAGAGTAAGGCACCACCGTGTACGGTGCAAACATACTGGGGACATATTGGAGCTCCTGGTGATGAAAAACAGACAAAACAAAAACGTACGTATCACATGAGCGACCTGTGTGAGCTCACCTTTGGAGGAACCTCAAATGAGTAGTTGGGACTCATTTCACTGGAGGTTGGCAACACAATTTTCTTAGCACTTGCAACCTGGAGCAAAGTCAGTTTCAGTGGAGGGAAACAAAAGATACAAATTTAATAGCCAACTCAAGAAGGCCTTATCCCAACAATAAATTAGTTTGTGTATTTTGTGCTGTATCCTGGTCAATCATTCTTATTGAAACAGCAAATTATGTTTTATGCCAATTGTCTAGCAATGCACCAATCTTTACCACAAGAAATTACTTGCATGTGAAAATGTACATGGCAAAATAATCAGAATGACTTTATTTCGCAAGGTGCATTTTTTAAATGAATTTATTTTATTTTACCTTTATTTAACCAGGAAGCCCCACTGAGATCAAAAACCTCTTTTACAAGGCCAAGCTAGCAGCCATACAAAATCAACTATATAATACAGAAACATGATAAACAAATGAACAATAAAACTACACGTACAAATTACATGTACCAGGAATTTGTCATTTTGTGATTATTGCTGCTTGTTTACAGACGATTAGCACTACAAAAAAGAGGTGGTCTGAGAAAAATAAAATAAAATAAAATAGAATAAAAAGTAAGCAAAAACTAAGGAGATTGATTGTAAAAATAAACTCGTTCACATTGGCAGTAGTACATTCAAAGACAGTGCTCGTCATGCAATTTTGAATTATGTCCATGTCAACAAGAACGTAAATCCTGCAAACCATTTTGTACTCAGTTAAATACCATAAATACAATACATTCTCATCCTGAACATGGCAAGTAATGCACTATGGTCAAAACGTCTACAGATACAACTTAAATTCCAACCAAAAAATGACCAAGAACATGATACAAACCAGTATTTTACGCTCATGGCTGACTTGTGCCACGTTACCTCTTTGTATTGCTCGTTCTCGGCCATCAGCCGCTGGTTTTGCTCACTCAATTCCCGCATCCCCTCTTCCTAAAATGGCATCGAAAGGGTTGATTATCATTTAGTTACACTTTTAGAGCATTGCTACCATAACACTGGGTAAGGTCGAGGAATGGGTTGACTAAACCAGTGGTAACCAAACTGGAGTCCCGAGGGGCTCCTCAAAGCTATTGTGGGGGTTGCAGCAAAAACATTTTTATTTTTTCTTCATTATCTTTTTGACATGTTTTGCCCACTATCTATCTCTAGCAATGTTTAAATTAAATGTCAAGCCCAAAATTTAATCAAAGGCCGAGTGTGTTTGTACAACTTTCTTTGGGATTAAACAGTTTATCATGAAAAAGTCGACAGACCTGTGTGTTGAGGCGCTGCAGCAGCTCCCTCTCCTTTTTGGAAGTCTCCTCGTCTGCTTCGGCACATACAGGTTTGTTCTGGAGTTGGTTTAGGAGGTACAGAACCTGGCCGGGAAAGAGGGGAGTTAACAAAACATCATTTATATTTATTCACCACGGAAAATGTAACATGCATGGAACACACAAACACCTTCTCCTGATGCCTTTGCTCCAACTCCACCAGCTGCTGCTGGTGCTCCATGTCCATAATGGACATTATGCTCCTCTCTTCAGCCAGCAGCTTCGATAAGTCCTGTATGTTCGCATTCGCCTGTTTGAGCTCGCTCTCCACCCTGGCGTTGGACGTTTTAGAAGAAACCAACTAAATAACAGAAATGATAAAAATATTAATAATAATAAACACTACTGGATCAGAAACGATGACTTGAATACAGATATTTTGTTATCAGAGATGAAAAATCAACCTCAGACATGAGGACTTTGAGAGCACATTTGGAATCCACGATGCTTGTGATGCTGTCCCAGCGCTGCTTCGGGCGCCCTTCATTGTCAGCATCCAGAACTTTCTGCTGGAGATCAGCAATCTGGGCACTCCTATCACCGAAAAAAGAGTGGTCAAAAAAGATTTGTCTCTGCCTAAGCCAGTATAGTTGTAGCTAATATCTTCTTCTTACGGCTGGTCCCGTTAGGAGTCGCCACAGCGGATTATCTCCCTCCAATACCTTCAGTTCATAGTTGTAGCTAATATACAGTAGCTAAATGTTGAATTTAAGGCTTCATTACAGTAAAGTAATGCCTTTTTCTTGACTTCATAGACTGTTCTAATCCACGCAGCTACCTGCGTGGTTATAATATCCACATTACAAATGTACTTATGAAAGTACCAATAGACATCCTCAAAATAGCTTCAAAATATCCAAGGCAATGTTATCAGTCAAGAATTATATATTGTAGTTTTACTTTAACTAAGAACTATGAAAGGAGCTGATCTTCGGGGCCCACCTGAGGTCCATTTCAGTTTCCAGATTCTCCACCTGTTTGCTCAGAGGCGTTTCCAGCTCGACATGGTTTTCTAGCTCAGAGATGATAAGCGTCCGTCGCTGAATGTTGAAAAAATAAGAAAATGTAAAAAAAGGAAAACAAAATTTAAGACTGTTTGCATTCAGTTATTACTGTCTTTTATTCATTCAAGTATTGCAGGTAAGCGGTATATATTTGGTACATGGCAAAAGCAAGTATGAGTAGGCAGAACGGGGTTAGGAATCTCTCTCTAATCTCTACAAGTAAATATGATGGGAACGTTCCGGTTCAGCTGTAGTTTTAGGGTTTTATAACACCAGAAATGTTGACTGATGCAGAAGAAGTTGACTCAGTGAAGAAAAATCTGATAAAATGTTGAAATTAAATTAAATATTAAATTCAAACTCAAGACTGTAATCACTTTTAAGGAGATAATATATGTACATCTGAATTCAAGAAATTTTAAGTAAAAGCTGGAAACCACCAATCTCACCCTGATTTTGGTAGGCTTTTGCTCGCCGGCCTCCACCTGTAGTTTGAGCTGGCTGATATCCTGCGCCAGCATCTTGCGGTCCTCCAGCAGGTCCTTCAGGTGGCGCCGGGCTTCCTCTGTGCTGACCTGAACCTCCACGTCATTCAGAATCCACTTCTGGACACATGAAGTCACACAGTTGAAGGCAGTTGTCACATTGGGTGGGGGGAATCCTCTATCCGTTGAATATTTACTCTATTAAACAATCATTTAATGATTAATGATTCTTTGGCCATTTAAGATTAAAATGCATTAAAAGTTTTTTTAATATTTACGTTTTCCCCTCAGCGAGCACAAAATTTTGTCTCTTTCAGATGCTAACAATTCAAATAAATGCATGGGCAACTTGATCCCCACTAGAATGCATATGTCAAGTCAAAACACTGCTCAAAATTTTTGTTTTTTTGTTAATTGAAAAACAATAAGTTCATCAAAAACACCTTAAATAAGGGATCGCCGAAAGTTTAGATGATTAAAATATTTTAGTTTGAAAACATCAGGGAAGAAAAATAATAATTTCTGACCATCATATGCATTCTAGGATTAAGGTCTTCATTTTTACTTATCAGACATGTTAATGTCACACATATATCTTGACATAGAATCTTTATTCATGAACGCTCTGAAAACAAGGCTGAGCACCTTCACTCTGGCGGCAGGTCCCTCGGCTCCTCGGTTCTGGACATCCCTTCGTTTTTCTGTTACTTCGCTTCTCTTCTGCAGAGCGTTTTTCAGACGCGTATTTGCTGCTGCAGCCTGTAAAGGGGACGCCTGGTTAACCTCTTACAACACGCATCTGGTTCCCGCACACGCCTTTAACAAAATTTGTCTAAAGGTCCTTAGTCATTTTAAACATTTCCTTACAAATCACAATTTTCTTATTTCCTTTTAATATGCATCTTGCTATACCTCTTCTGTTTTGCGTCGCAGGACATTGGCTTGTTTCTGGAAATCCCTTTCAAGTTTCAGCAGCTCATACTGACGTTTACGATCCTATAAGAGGAAAGCGAGCGAGTGAAAAAACAACACTGTTTTGAATAGCTGACAGAGAGCAGAAATAGTACAAATCTCATTTTTCTCAACAGGAAACAGCATCGGACATAGGGGCGTAACGATCCACTCAGCTCTCAGGTTGGTACGATGCACAGTATAGTGTTCACGGTTCCATTCAGTCACAACATTTGCAACTAAGTTTGAATGGAAAATAATTATGACGGTAGAAGATTGCGTCTTTATTCCTCTAGCTTTAAATATGCAAATACAATTATTTAAACTCCAATGAGTTTAAGCTTAATTGTTATAAGCAGTTTATTTCGTTTGTTTAGTTAATATCATTTTACTAAATAAATCAGCTTTTAAAAGCACACGATTGTCGAAATAAAACAATTGCAATGAAATTAAAAAACTGTGCATTTCAGCTTTTCAGGACACATATTGGTCGCTGTCAACCTGTGATTAACCTGAGAAAGCTGGATTGCCAGTTATGCCCTCTGGTGGAACTAAATATGTAAATGAAAAATAGTTAAGACCGTGATCCATCGTTTCACCCCCAATTGGGAGTGTGATCGAGAACCAGCTGGTGATGGTGACACACCTTCTCCTTGAGCTGCAGAACCTCCTTGTCCTTCTTGCTCTTCCACACTCTGAACTTGTCCGAGTCCGTCTTCATCTGCCGCATCAGCTGCACACGCTGGGCCTTCATCGCCTGCATGGACACGTCCAGAATGCACAGACAATTTCTATACATCATTATATGCATTTCACAGCAGGACAAGGCAAGAAGTTGATCCCCCTCTAAATGGTTCATGTAGCACTATGTAACTTTTGTTTTTTGGGATTTGGTGGTCCTACAGTTTCTGAGTGCAACTGCAATTTACACCAGTCTTAAAACTCTTACCGGTGTCTGAAATTAATTTATTTTGTCTGACAAATTTGAACCTTATCAGTCACGTATCACGGTCTGTTACAAATGCTCCCCTGGAGCCGTGGGGAGAGAGGCCGCAGGGATCCGTCCTTTGTTACCGGTGTAGGTACCAGATGTGCACGGCCTGGCAGATCGCTCGAGTCAAAGGGTGAAAACAAAGCCTGTGGTGCAATGAAAGTGAGTGCCGGCTCGCGCTGTCGGGGCTTGGATGAGGTGGGATCCCAGCCGCACAACTGGCCTGTCTCATCGCTGCCGTCGAGGAGGTGGAGCATTATTATTGGACATTAAGTAATTACCGGAGCCAAACATCAAGGCAGTGACGTAGTGCCATAAAGCGTAAGACACTTTTCCTGTAGTTTTGTATCCGAACACAGAAGTTACGTACGTCCACCTTCCACCACGGCATATTGGGGGCCGGTTCAGAGCCATGCCTAATCTGGAACCAGTTGGCATTTCGACAGCAAAAGAACCAGCTCTGGAACCTGACAACTGGTTCCAGAGCGGCATCACTTCGAAGCTGGATTAAAACCAAGAACCGCTTATGACCGCCATTTCCTTGGTACTGCTTCAGCAGTACGGAATGCATAGATGTAAAATCTAGTCCGTGGAGCTCGACAAATCAACTGGACATATTGTTAAATATATCATTATCATTCCAGCAGCTTGCTCGGCAATGGCAGCACTGCTGGAGTTTGAGCCCCCCTCGGATTTAAACATTCACAACCAAATTGTCTCGGTTTTCACCACAATTAAAATAAATTAATAATAATAATAATATTATACTTGCTTTCAGCACCAACATAGATGTTTATCATGTTCTGTCCCACTCAGCACCTAACCTAATAAAAAAACAATACAGGTACTCCTAACTTAACGACCGAATTAAAGTCGTTAAACAGGTAGGCCGTTAAACAGGCAGGTTGTTAAACAGGTAGGTGTTTAGCAGAGGATTACCTGTACAACACAAAACATAAGGGATAATAATAATAATAATAATAATAATAATAATAATAATAATAATAATAATAGTCCCCCATCCTGATGAAAAGACGTATGCTGACATCTGCAGTGACGTAATGACGTGGCTCTCGGACCTATTTTTCCCGTGGAAAAGCAAACCGGTTTTGAGAAGGTTCACAAGTTGAACCAACTGCAAACCGACACTGTTTGCATTAATGGAAAAGGGGTAATAGTGCAAGAACAGACGTTCAGGGTGGTGGGTGGGAATGAAAGAGGTGCCGTTCTCCATATTACAAGTCAGTGTACCATCAAAATGATTCTGAAGCTGTTATTTTAAAAGGTAAAAAAAAGTCACATAGTGTTGCTTTAAACAGATTAGTATTCTCATGCCATTTAATTGCATTGATGTGATTAAAACACGTTCGATGGATTTCAAGTGGTTCCAAAGACATTGCATCATCGGACCACGATATGGAAAAAGAAAAAGAAAAATCCTAAATAAAGTAGTTACATTCCAACATACACCTCACCTGAATCTCCTGCGTGAGTTTGGACACGTTGCGGGCAGAGGACTCCTTGAGTTTAAGCAGTTTGGACTGATCCAGAAGTTTCTTCTTCATATCTACAAGCTTGCTCTCGAGCTCTTGCAGCCTTTTCCTGCGTAGCTCGCTCACTCTTGGAGAAAAAAAAAGACAGAGCAGGACAGGGGTTTTATTGAAATAGATAGAAGTTTTGATTCGGTAGATTTTAATTACTATTTTTTGTGATAGGATTATCCGTGCTAATCAGGCGTACTTGATAGCCCTGGTCAAACTCTTTCTTACTTTGCGCTGTTGGTATCTTTCTTTGCAGACTGTAGTGCCAAAATAAGTTCCTCCTTCTCTTTCTGCAGAGAATCCACTGAAGACTGCAGGCTGGTTACATTTAGCTGTGGAGGGGGAGAAATAAAGACAAATGCATTACATAAAAATCCTAAAAATGACTTGGATGTAAGTGTAGTGTCAAACTAACAAAGCAGAGCCCTATAAAACTGTGTCTCCTCACCCTTTAAACATACAATGAATGGCACAGGGAAGGTACCCCAAAAGGTTTCATCAAAAAATAGGTGTTGCAACAAATATTTACTAATATTTGTTGCTGATGAATATTGGTTTAATAGTTATTAAAATATTACTGAACCTGCACTTGTATTTATATTAAACCTGGCCACTCACATCGTTTTCACTTATTTTAGCTTATTTGACCTCTTCTATGGAGAAACTGGGTGTGTACACAATACTTTGACAGAGTCCCATACAAGCACGTTTAAATTGTATGAATAAATATGGTATTGAATAAATATTCTTTCTAAAATTAATATAGTTGCACAAAACTAATTAAGTTGCACATTAGATTTAACTTTTCCAGGACAACTCTTGTTTTGGAAGAGGAGGAAAAAAGGAGGCATGCATTGGCACATTTGAAAAACAGAATGCTTCTCACCTGATGCTCTGGCTGCATCGACTCAAGCTGGCTGTCATTCTCACACATTTTCTTGACAAAAGCCTCCTTTAGAGCCAAGACTTTGTTGAGCTCAATGAGTTCCTTGGACAGCTGGGCCTGATGCAGGGCATGGTGGGCCGCGAAGCCCCCAGGCAAGTCACTGTCAGCTGGTGCATCAGCGTTCTGTTCAGCCAGCTGAAAGAGTGAACAGTGAAAATAACATTCATCTTGGACTTTAAAAGCAAGAGTGGTATTAAATACATTTCCATGGAAACCATAAAAGTATTAAAATCTGTCCCTAATGTCACCCCTTATCTAATGCAAACATGAGGAACGGAAAAAGAAAAGTCTACGCACTGATGGCGAGTCCTCTGTTGCATCTTTACTGCCGCTCTCAGATGCTGCATCTCCTTCCGTGGCCACATCATCAATGGAGGCAGCAACACACATACTTTCATTCTGAGAAGCAAAACGGTATGAAACAAAAAATGCACAGAAAATACAATCAACCTAGGGTGGGCACATTCAAAATAAATGAAGAGAAAATAGTCATTTGCACAGTAGAAGTCGCCTTTCCGACCATCTGTACATTTTGAGACAGCTGTAAGTTCATCAAAATTTCATCATGCCCATAAATATGTAAAAGGTTGGCCACCGAAATTTGATTCTGAGACAAAGCTCTTTCCACTCTGCTTGGATGACGGTCAAACGCATAAGACAGGCATTCTATCTCAGATACAATACCCTATTGTTTGTGAGACAGCATCTGGATACGTGTCTGAAGAAGACTGGCATGTGGCATTCAATTAAAATTTCAACTACTATTTATTTATTTATTTAATTTTATTTTTGCACTTTTGTATTGGGATATCAACATTTCTGAATGTTTTACTCACCTGCAGCTCCAGGAGGATGTCCTGCAGGTTCCTGATCACTTCCACCTTACACTTCAGCTCCGGGTCCTCCAGTGTCTCAAACACATTTTGGAGATCCAATTTACATCTGAAACAGTCAACAAACGTTACGTTTTGCTGACTGAGCTTAGTTACTATATAAACTCAATCTTCAATCTTTGTTTTAATCCACATATCCACGGATATGCTGGAGTCATGTGTATGAGCCTTAAACCAGTTTGATTTTATGCAAACGGACTGAACGACAAATTTAAAAGTACCCTACATCAGCAACCAGTGCCGATGGCGTCACGGTGCTTAATCCAAATTGTATTGAATTAGTAATAAGAGATATGACAACATGATTAACATATTATTATGTTTGTTTATAAACAGACTAACGGAGCCAGCACCCCATAGCCCAGCCTCCTCCTCCCAGCTAAATACTAATAGTGTGTGTGTGTGTGTGTGTGTGTGTGTGTGTGTGTGTGTGTGTGTGTGTGTGTGTGTGGAGACTTTGGTTAGTCGGAAGGTGAATCAGCGAGAGTAAGTTAGAAATTTGGAGGATGAAAAATGAGAGACCAGCCCCCCCATGGTGACGTCTGGATACCGCCTCCTACCCTCCATGAGGTGTGGTGTTTTGTGGTGGAGATGTGGTGTTTTGTGGTGGAGATGTGGTGTTTTGTGATGGCTTGAATGTGTTGTAATGTGAGGTGATGGAGGAGGAGCCGCCCTGTGCTCATCTGCTCCAGGCTGTTTATCTGTTGAGCTCGTCATCGACTGCAGTGCCAGTCGGGAACGCCTCGGTTTCCCTGGCGACCTGTGTCCGGCTGTGGAACTCTAGGAACCACGAAACCCCAGTTGAGGAATGCGTGTGCGTTTTTATATATATATATATATATATATATATATATATATATATATATATATATATATATATATATATATATATATATATATATATAATTTATTTATTTATGTTTTAAACCGGCCCAACCCTAGCCTTTATACTTACGCAGCATGTTGCCTCAACTGTTGAAATTTGGCTTGAAATTTTTCATTAGCTTGTTCTGTCTATAAAATAAGAAAAGAGAAAAATAATTATGATTATCATCGACTTCAGTCATGGCTTCGGTCACTTAAATGTCTTTAATGTACGTTTTTGAACTTCATGGACTGTTCTAATCAATGCCTCTATCTGCTTGGTCACAATCTCAACATTACTTATGATTGTTTGTCAGATATTTCTTATCTGTAAATATCTTATGAAAGCGCCAATATTGATCACCAAAATAATGTCTAATGGTACTCAAAAAATAGTATTGTGATATTTTATTTTGTCAATATCGCCGAGCTACAGTCTTCTTTATAGTATCACATTCAATGTGGTGGCTCACAATGATGATCTTTTCGAACATGACGGCAGTCTGTCCTGCCGCCTCGCTGAGCACTCTGCTCAGGTTGCTGTTCTCATGCTGAAGGGCACGGTTCTTCTCCAGGAGCTTTGTCACATTCTCAGCTATCTCTGACCTGAAGGTTAAAGGGGACACACATCCGCTTGTTATGGACATCTCCTTCCAAGCAAACCTTTATTTACCATCTCACTTTAATAGGATATTACTAAGGAGTGCATGTAGATGCCAAATCGTGCAGAACCCTTACCCCGAGAGTGTCGGTGCCACACCCCCACGGGCATGCAACAGCATCACTTGCAATTCCTGGACCTAGAAAAAAATAAAAATAAATGCATTATAGATAAGAGATACATTCAATTAAGGTTCAATCATTTCAATTTTCAAAGAATGTATTCCTTTGTGGGCGATTTTAAATGTTTAGAACCACGCATGGATTTGCAGAAAGTTTGTACAGCAAGTCAAGGAACACAAAAAAAATGCTTTGTTAGTGCAAACAGGAGCTCCAGCCAGCTTGTGGGGCTAATATCATAAAGTCAAACATCCGCACAAACCACCAACGAAAATCCACTGCAAAGGGTTTAAAACTCTTTTAAAAACTTAACAATGGTCCATTATTGTGTGAATATATTAGTAATTGCAGTACCTGTTGTTTCAGGTGTTTCATTTCCGCAGCTCTCGGATCCTCATTCCGTATTGGCTTGTTTTTTATCTTACGAGCTCTGTCGGCGTACCGCAAGGTATTGACAGTCTCGTCGATGTTGGAGTCTGCGGGGCTGATGCACGCAATCAGAAGCGTGTGGCTGTTGCCTCCCAGGGAATCTGACACAGCATAAAAAGAAGACTTTTAAAACCAACAATCACAAATCACTCACTCAACAAATTAACTGGCTAATAGGGATGCCCCAAAACTAGAGAACTGGCCGATAAAAGCATAGATAGAAATTGTGGAAAAAGCTAATAATATTGAGAACACTGATTTTGAAAAACCCTGCATAATGTGGCGTATGGTTTTCGATCATAGGACTCTGTGACTGATTTACATTATGACGACAGTATCTGCTGGTGCAAAATCACATCACACACTTGGGGCCCTCAGTACCTTGCAGCAGACGAGTAAGCTTGGAGTCTCTGTAAGGAATAAAAGTGCTTTTCTTGCTTTCGTCCCCTAGGGCGCTGATCACATTACCAAGGCACAGAAGGCCTCGGTTGATGCTTATGCCTAAAAAACAAAAAAATTAAATAAAAAAAAAAAAGTAATGAATATACCGTCTGTTCTGATCTTCACTTACTTAACATCCTATGATATCATATCAACGTCATATAATTCACAGCCCAGTAGAATAGTTATACATTTCATATAAATAACTTGCTATGTGCAATTCAAGGATTGACATCAAATTCGAGGTTGACAGCTTTCAAAACATTACAATTATGACATGTCTGAAACTAAAATGGTATCTACAATATAATGAAAGTATTAAAGCGTGATGTTTGCAATGACAGAAATGTAATTATGGCAGTCAAATAATATGGAGATAATTACACACGTTAACCATCAAAGCGAGAGAACCCTGTTATCAGTCTCTTGTTTGATACGTGTAATTGTTCCAACCTCAATGAGAATTTATATTCTGCCTGAGCATAGACGTAGCATTAACAGTTTAGGCCTACCTTCCTTTAGACGATCGCCCTCTGCCTTGGTTTTCTTCTGCCTCTCGGAGCCAGCCAGATCCACCAGTAGCAGCTTAGACACAACTGAGTCAGCTCTACAAAATGATAACATAAACACACAAGGTTACGACCAAATACTGGATTTGTCTTTGACATTTTAGACACATCCCCAAAGATCATTTGGGTTTATTCAATGTTCAATTCAATGTTCAATTCGATGTTGATGAGCCTATTTCATTAGCCCAGGTTGTGTTGAATCAGAATCTTATTTTGTCCCCATTTTCCCAAAATATGTGCTAGACCCATCACTAACTTGTTTTCAATCAAGCCTAACCCATAAATACCCACTGATTCATCAAGCTCGACTCTCTATCAGGCACATGAATATTTAAGATCTAAATAGAAAAAGGTCCAAGAAGAGATTTAACAGAAAGTAAAGTGCTGCTTGTTGACTGACTTATCTGTCCCTCTGCGTTGCTCTAAGGTGATGGTGAAGATTGCGTGCGAGCGTGACGAAGCAGCGTTCATTGCAGTTGAGCCGACGGTACGAGCTGAATTTCCATGTTCCAGACAGTTCACCATCTCGCAGGCAGAGAATACCTCCTTTTCCGTAAGTCCTACAATCTGTGAGAGAATTGAACTGTAGTCAGAACTACATATAAATTACCTGACATGACCTTTTCCTGCATATTCTCTATCCAGGTTTGTTACCTTAATGCCTCCCTTCGGGTCCTCACGAATGCTGAGAGCAGGTTTATCTTTAGATGTGCACAATAAGTCAAGTATCTCTTCATTATATATCTATAATTGGAAGCAAAGCATGACCCAGTTACATTAAAAACACTCATCTTTGCATTGAGATGCAATGTGTCTGTCTGTTGCCAAAGCCAAATCGTAATATCAGGGTAATGAAGTATGATGCACCAACACACCTCCAGGTAAGATACCCCAAGTGAGAATTTGCAGTCCGTCTGCTTCTCTCTCTCCTGGAATATCTTTTTAATGACTCGTGGAATGACCCCTACAGAATGCTCATTCTCTTGAGAAGACGTGTAAGTTCCTCCCATGGAAAAAGTCTTCCCCGAACCTGTCTGTCCATATGCTATAACTGTAGCATGGCAACCTACAGAGAGATCACACTGTCTTAAAATTGGCAAATCCATTTACTGTAATCAACGTCTGAGTCTAAGTTGACGATGCCACAGAAGAATTAAGATATATTGTAGCTACCATTAAAAAGCCCACAAAGCAACGGTGAGACTGCGGTATTGAAGACTTCCTCTTGCTCAACCATGGGGTCAAACACATAGTCATAGGTAAAAGCCTTTTCGGCACCAACAATCACCTGAAACAAACAAAATGCAAGTTGAATATACCAGCTTTACAAATTCAGAATTATCTTATCTAATTATCTTATTAAAACCTATATAATGGCAGTGGTTATTTTACTAAGTTGATATAGGTTAACAGTCGGAGACTACTTGAGTTTATCACGCTTCTGAAACACCTACCACCAACTACTACTTCACAACCAGTCAACTCCCTGGGGGGGCTATTCAATACAGACCTGTGGCTCCCCAGGCACAAATGTGAGACAGCCCTTGCATCCTTCATTGATTTCCTTGCGTACAAGTGGACGACATCGCAAGGCAACCCGCACTGGGATGACCTTTTCGTCGTCCTTTGTCATAATGCAAGGTATCAATTAAAATCTGTTATTAAGAAACACAGAAATGGGACAGCGGTGAACAGGAAGGATAGGGCAGGATTAACAGGAATAGAGCACTTTAGTTCTGACAAGTAGTGTATATAGTGTAATCACATTTGACCTATAATCTATCAGCAGTGACACCATAATTCACAACTTTTGACTAACACAGATTTTTGGGCAAATCCTCTCTCTCTTATTCAACAAAGTATTGCAGCTTAGTACTGAGTATTTGGTACGGGGCAGGAGTCAAAGAGTTTTATTGTCAGATGCATAGAAAAACTCAAAGTCAACTGGACACCGAATTTCTTAGGACAAAGGCACAGCATAGCTACTTAGGAGACAAATAACATTATAATAACCCAATAAGAGATTAAAACAGTGTGTTTATGTGTGGGTCACTGACTGACTGACCGTCCTCTTTCCTGCCCGACTACCTCCGGGTCCAACTTCTTTACGTCCCGATCCCACCCTAACCCCATGGAATATTCACATTCACATGCCACTTTAATTCACATGCCACTTTAATGCACATATCTGTATATACATAGGCATATTCCTTCTATCTATTCCATTTTATTTCAATTTATTTTTATTGTATTTTATTCTATATATTTTTATCTTATTCTATAAGTATTCCACTTACTGTATTACGTTTTAGGAGTCAGTTAGTCGGTCTATTAGAAAGGAATTTTTTACTTTTATTTTTTCCTAGGACATATTGTGTGCTATCACCGGGTGCGTTGCATTACATTTCACTGCATATATGTATGGAAGTATGTATATGTATGTGACAAATAAAAAATCTTGAATCTTGAATCTTGAATATAGGCTCCTATTATAATCTAGTCCAGGTCTGATAACTATAACCACAGTAGTTTTTGACTTAAACCTGGTCATACGTGGTCCGTGTGAACTAAAAAAAAAAGAAGCTAATTCTGAGGAATTTGACCATGAAAAAAGAAATTGCAAACTTCCGCTTGGTCTCCCTGAATATTACTCTTCGTATCTTCTCGCCTCCACTCCCTGTCACCCCGTCCACTCGCATGTCACACTTTTCTACACAGTCCGCGATAATCATCACACGGGAACTACACTTGTATATATGTATATATGAATAAATAAATATATATATATATATATATATATACACTTATATTCGGGTTGAAATGACATTTTCCAAACCTTCCACTTTCCGTTCGTCGACCGAGTCGAAGCGCCACTTTCAAACGCTTCTTCTTTTCTAATCTGACGGCGGTCGGCAAACAACCCCGGAGCGCGTCACCGCCACCTACTGGCCAAATGTAAACCAATCAAACGACAGGATTTCGCCCACTTCCGCCTCCGCTTCTTCCTCTGCTACTACAGTTTCGGGCGGACTAGACGCGACAGGGGGTGTTACTGGCCTCTTCCGTTCGGAAAAAAACCCTCCTCCTTTAACCCTTCTTATTGTAATAAATAGACTTATTTCGTTTAAATTATAGTTTATTATTTTCTTATAAGAATAACACAACGATACACAGACAGATCGGCTGGGGCTACAATGTTCCAGAAACATACCGTACATTTATTTTACAGAATGTTTGTTCATAAATTCAAAGACATTCAAAATTGTTTTGAGGTTGAAGCGTTAGAGCAGCACACACAATGACACATAGGAAATAACAATAAAGGAATACAAGCAGAAAATAGAAAAAATAATCCACAATAAACAATAAAAGTGCACCAAACCTCGTATATGTAAACGTACCTGGCGAAAAGGAACCGATTCTGATTCTCATACATTTTAGAACAAGGAATAAAACACCCTCAACAAGCAACAATTGGAAGTAGCGAATTGCGCATGTATGTGTAATACACAGGGTAATAGGCAGAGTGGTTATAAACAGTAATAATACAATCTTGCAAAAGGTGTAACAGCTGCAGCATTGATGGAACAGTTATAACAACTGACTCACATCACCCAGACCAAGATAGCCACCTGAATCTGTTTGTTGCAATGTTTAATGTCAATGAATTTCTCTTTTTCGTAATAATGTGCATTATGAAGCAATTACATTATAATACATCATAATACTACCTTGGATTGTAAATCTGGACCACATTTCGCACGTGGACATTAAAATTACCACTGTGGAATATAACACGGACTATACTGTGGACATTATTATATATACTTTACCATATACTTTTCTGTTCTTTGCATATGGACATGTTCAAGGTATTATTGTTAGTTGTACAATATTGTTCTATTTCTTACATTAATACTGTTTATCCCTATTACTATTGCTATTGCTATTGTGATTTAATGTCACTTTCCATTATGCCCATTGCATATTATTGCTTCACTGCTTACATGTTTAATGTAACTGCCATCTACCACATTGGGCTCACAATAGCATAGTGGTTTTATATATATATATATATATATATATTTTTTTTTTTACATTTTATTTCCTCTTACTTACCTCTTTCCTTACTTGCACTGTTTTTGCTGCCGTAACACCTGAATTAATATCTATTAAGTATTACTGTACCTTATTATCCATGTATACAATGATAAAGGCATTACATGAACAAATAGACAGTTGAACTGTTGATTATATTCATCCATTCACCCACTGTAAAGATACAATATTCCAGTATTTTATTTATTTATCATTACCATTTATACACTCTATGCCACATACACGTTGCAGACATCGTAAATACATGTTTTTTTTTACAGATCCTACCAAATGCATTTAATTTCTTCGCTTTTTTGGGGTCTTTTTTCTTTTACTTCTATTTACATTCTACTGCATGTTCTGCGGGCACTGGGGGTCACTGACACCCGGGGTGGAATTCGTTGTATGCGTGCGCATCATTTGGCCAACAAATATGACTCTAATCGCAATTGTTTATTTCAACATGTATGTCGCTAAAGTCCATGATCGCGGACGTCCTAGCTGAAGTGCATGTTTGAAATGGGTCAGGTGAACATCTAAGACAAGAGACGGTTCGGCGGAGATGCTGTGCAAACAGCTGCGGTCGATCCAGACGATTTTTTTTGAAACGACCACACGATCGAAGACGTTTAGTGACGTCACGGCACGCCTAAAACATGTATAACTGTGCGTGCGTTTTGCCATCACGGCCTCTAGTTCGCACTTTCAGTGTGAAACTTGAGTGTGTTCCAGTGAACACCGAGCTGGCGCCGATGAATTAATCCATATTGACATCAGAAAAGACCGTTGGTGTGGTATGTTTCTGCCTCGTTGCCGCGGGGAACCATTTCTTTTCTCCATCTATTTTTCACTTGGAAATGCGGCAGCGCTCGGGACTACGCATCATGTGTAGAAATCGAGCGCAAGATATTCTCTGAATCCAGTTCCACCGTGGAGACACGAACCGCGGCTGTGCCGACGGAGGAGCGATCACAGGACTTCTGCCCGAGCGGCGCTGAACGGCGGCAGCGGAAAGACGGGCTGCGGACCGAGGCTCGGCCCGATCCGGAGGATTTCACGTCGGATCGACGACCGAGAAACAGGAATGTCCCTCCGTTGTCCACGTTGAATGGACGACGAGCCACCGACAAGACTTAGAACAAACTTTGAGTTCGGCGTTTGACGCGGGGCTTGTCATCGGGCTTTTCTAAACCCAGCGGGTCCGCCCGCAGAGACCATGCAGGTGCAAAGTGAAGCGGGTCTAGGCCACAGACAGTGACATGGCGCGGTTCGCCGTGCCGTACCAGAGCTGCAGCGTCAGATGCCATTTTACTCTGCGTTACTCGGAACTTCCAGTGCATTTGGGGCCCGTCGTCTGAACCACAAGTTCGCAGGGGCGGGGGGGGCGTGCTGGTAAACAAGCGGCGGGTGGGTGATTTAGCTACGCTGTCAGATGCATTGTGCGCTATTCGTGCCGAAGCTTATGGGTCCCGCGTACTCCAGCTCCCGGCTCCCCCACAAAGAGGAGGCGTGCTGCGGGGGAACACCGCGCCGTGTGTCCGCCTCACATCTGGAGCGCCTGGCTGCACCCGTCTGCGGCCTGGTCTGATCCCGAGCTGCGTGGACTTGGCCCGGTGGATTTCGTGTCAGTGAAACGGGGAACATTTCGATTTTCATTGTAATCTACAAAAGAAAGAAACAAAAAGGGACTGATCGTGGTGATTGCTGAACTGGCTGTCTCGCCGCGAGGGAACGAGCCGCATCGGGCTATGGAGTCGTTTGCGTGATTTACGCGTTTTTTGAAAGGCGACGTCAGGGTGACATTGCAGTCCCCCCCCCAGCCGATATCGGTTATTTCGTCACAAAAGTGAACGCGAAACGATCCGTCATACGCATCGATCGCGGCACCGGGATTCCTGCGTGTGGTCGGCGGTCCGCCCCCCCCCAACCCCCACACACCCACCCGCCCTTCCTTCCCGCGGTGACGGTGACGGTGATGGGTCGGAAGCGGTGTGTCGGTGCAGATTGTTCCAAGATGGCGGCCGGGTGCTGCGGGGTGAAGAAGCAGAAGCTGTCGGGATCCCCCGGGTCGGCGGGGGGTCCCGGCGGGGCGGGGGCGGGAAGCGGGGCGGGGGCGGCGGGAGGAACCGGACACTGTGGCTCGGACCTGGGGATCGGCTCCTCCACGGCGGTCGCGGCGGGGAGTGTGAGCAGGGCGAACGGCCTGGGGGGACCCGGGGGGAGCAGTAACAGCAGTAACAGTAGTAGTAACAGTACTAGTAGCACAAGTACTAGTAGCGGCGGCAACAACGCGCTGTCCCCGAACCCGGCCGGCTACAATTCCTCCGGCCTCTCCCCCAGCCTCAGCCCGGGACCCGGAGCCAGGAAGATGGTGGTGTCGGCGGAGATGTGCTGCTTCTGCTTCGACGTGCTGTACTGTCACCTGTACGGATACCAGGCTCCGAGGACCCCCCGGTTCACCAACGATCCCTAGTGAGTCCCGGCTCTTTGTTGTGGCGGCCGGATGGTGTTTCTGTCTGTTTGTCCGCACATGGCTGAGCGTGCACCGGATCTCCTCTCAACGGCTCCCGGGTGTGAAGCGCGGTTGTACAAGCAAAGGACCGATTAGACAACGCGGACGGAGTTGATTGAAATTTGGACTTAAAAAAAAACCCCAACAACAACAACAACAACAAACTAAAGTGGCGACCACTTGCGTCCGGGCTGTAGTCGGGGCCTGCTCTGCTGGAGCCGGCCTAACCGTCTAACAATCACTGTGGTCGATACTAATCGATGACAGTCATCGGTGGTTGTTGTGACATCCAATCCGGGGTCCGAAGTATTAAGCGGGGCCCGCACACACTCCGCTGTTAATCAACTCAGATAACAGTTGATAGCGTTAAGCCTATTTGCCATTAGCATGCTAGTTAGCTAGCCACTCGCTACTCTCCCCCAAGCGAACAAGAGGTGGAACAAAACATTAGGATTTTATGCAAAAGTCAAAACGTCACCACGCCGCGATGGAGCATAGACAGATTAAACCGACGGCGTTAAAACCAGGCCCGATGTGTGTCTCTGTGGAGGGTTCGACAAACTAGATGCACTTTGGCTTAGCTCGCCCGGCTAACGAGCACACGGTGCTGTGCAGCAACTTGTATTGTCCTGAAAAGTCCTTTTGTGTCTCCGCTCGTTCCAGCTCTCGTCGGGACCAACACAGCGACCCGCTCTCACGGCTTCACACGCTGCGCTCGTCGTTGGGCTGGTTGATCCCTCTTTTTACTAGAACTTCAATTGTATTTTTTACATTTGTTTGGGGAACACAACAGTTAAATGGGCGATGGCTGCTGCAGTGTTTTTCAGCCGCTTCTCAAAATCACACTTTCAAACTAGACGCGGGCGGCTCTTGTGTTGCAAGATCTAAATGGCAAAGGCGGGCACGGACTCCCCGGCGGAGCAGCTGCCCCGGATTAACCGGGCGGTAAACGGAGTCCTCGTCGCGCCAATAAAGCGCGTTTGGATTTTGACGGAGAACCGGGAACTCTCGGAGAGCGACGATGGCCAGCGCGTTAGACGCGTTTGTGACGTTTTTTTTGCGGGGTGAACAGAGGAGGCGCCGCCCGGGGAACCTGGAGGCGCCGCCCGGGGAACCAGGGGGCGCCGCCCGGGGAACCTGGAGGCGCCGCCCGGGGAACCTGGAGGCGCCGCCCGGGGAACCAGGGGGCGCCGCCCGGGGAACCTGGAGGCGCCGCCCGGGGAACCTGAAGCTTCGGCTTCGGCGTCGGATCGCGTCGCGGCCCCAAACACAACAACACGTTGTTCGGCGGCTTCGCTCGATTCCTGCGCGTTCGGCGTGGCTGCGCGATGGCGACCCCTAGCGGACGCTGCCTCGTCCTGCAGCTACAGGGACTGGCTGCCAACCGGTGTTTTATGTTTTTTACTGTAACAACTTTACTTTGGTCATTTTGGCGAAAACTGAAGTAAAGTACCACTGAATAAGTATTATTATTATTTTTTAAATCCATTCACTAAAAGAAGTGTTTCCCCAATCTCTTTCTTCTCTTTTTTTTCTCTTCTACCAGGGCACACTGACCACAGCGGATGAATTAGTGCGTCCTTGCCATTTTGATCTTGCAACGCAGAAACTTATCTCTGTTAAAAAATTTTAGGTGGAAAATCATTTCGTTCGTCTTTTCGTTTGAATTGACACCTGATTGTATAAAAAAATAAATTCTACATTTTGTTAAACATATTAGTTTTGCCCAATTCTGGGCCACATGGTGTTTCATGACTCCTTTCTGAATCAAACTTACTTCTGGGATTAATATCTTTCATTTCGTTAACTAAAATGGTTCCCTTATATCTTATAATAATTGGACCTAAATTATATGTATAACAGTTGAGTTGAGTGCTCTCCAGGTTTTAATCAGTCATTTGATCAAACTCAGATTTGTTTTCCAGTAACTGAAAGCGCTGAAACAGTTTTCTTTCTTAATATTATAAGTGCTGCACGATTATGGCTGAAATAATAATCACGATTATTTTACTCAATAGTGTGATCACAATTATTTATCATCATTATTCATCCATTTTGGATGAATAATGATGAATTATTTTATTAACTTTGTAAGTTAATAGAAAATGGGAGCGGGAGCCTGCACAAAATGTATCAGGTCTCCATGATTATTTGAAATACTAATGCTACAGATGTTACTACGCAAAAACTTTGACAACATTCAATTTCCCAGTCCTATAGAAACCGGAGCATCTTTTCATATACTGGATGTCATACACCATCAATTCTAATGAGAAGCCATTTCTGCTTGAAGATCCGTGTAATGAGACCTGTTTCTAATTATAGAAATAATATATGCTTATAATATTCAGAATACCTAATGTTTTCCAGTAAGCCATGTTTTTTTTTTCCTTCCTCTTGATTTCAATCCATCAATTTCAATTATTTTTAAATTCAGATTTTCGCCATGTTCTTTTTGGTTGACCATGGTTTTATATCATACCATCGTTGAAGATACATTTTAAAGACTTCCATCATAATTGTAAGAGCTGCTGCTCCATTTTGTTGTATTATGTTCAGCAATATCTTGCTAAATGAAATAATGCTGTGGTTGAAGCCTAACAACCTGGTGCAGTTCCCATGGAATGACTCATGAATGAAATACCCAATTATGAATTTACAATACAAGAAAGAGTTGAGCAACTTGTTGTATTGATAAGAAAGTAGTTGCTTCAAAAGCAATTTATATTCTGGGAGTGTAATCTTGCTCTTCAGAACTAAGGCACAAGCCAGACACATTAATTTCAGGGGTTTTTCCCCTGAACTCATTTCTCAGAGTGTCAGCAACTTGGACAGTTAATTAGATTCCAGTCCTTCACAAATTCCTCCGAGCAGTTAGAAGAAATACAATCAACACACAACGCATTCCTTTCTTGGCTACAGTTTCCACTCTGTCACAGATTGCAAATCGATGGCGATGAAAGCTGTCGTTGAGTTAAACCGTTTTGCATCCGAGTCGTCGTCCTCCGTACATACACACAAATCGATTCCAAAGCAGAAGTTGCACATTTATCCTGCTTCGTCCATGTTCCTTCGTGAGATTGCTTGGTTATTTTCTTTCCTCGTGGCATTGGTTGTGACTTGTGAAGCGACACTAATACAGAATGAGACCTATATCTTTGTATTTTATCATGTATCCATCTGCCAATTCAATAAGATGCATGTTATCCAGCCTGTTTCTAGGACCAAAAGCTGTTGGAAAAGTGTGTTTGTGTGTTGACGTAATGCACTGCCTGCCTTGAGAAGGAGTACACTACGTTTAACGAAGCAAAAGTTCCTAAATTGCATCCTTGTTTCTTTGTTTACCCCTCCCCTTCAGTCCGCTGTTTGTCACATGGAAAATAGGCCGAGACAAGCGGTTGAGGGGTTGTATAGGTACATTTTCTGCCATGAATCTGCACTCAGGACTCAGGGAGTACACCCTTACCAGGTCGGTACAAAATGAAACTGCAAAATCGTTGGTGTTTTTTTCTTTTTGTTGTTCTTTTTTCACCTTTGATACAAAATAGATAAACAGAAATGCTTATTTACACATTAAACGTGATTGATTGATTTCTTCATAATTCATATTAGTCTGAGTGTTGGAATATTGTTTTTGTACCGTAGTGCAGGCTACCCACAAAACTAGTGAGTGACCGGTACATAGTGTTGAAAGCAGCCGTCCGCTCTCTGACAGCAGCGTTGGCTCTGTGCTGGTTTGTTGCAGTGCCCTTAAAGACAGCCGCTTTCCCCCCATGACGAGGGATGAGCTGCCTCGCCTCTTCTGCTCAGTGTCTCTTCTCACCAACTTTGAGGATGTTGGTGATTACCTTGACTGGGAGGTGAGTTGGCAGCAGCCACGGCCTATCAGACCGCTCCATCTTCCCCCCGCCTTGAAGCACAACCGCTAGAATGGCTTCCAGCGCAGGTAGTGCAGTGTGTAACGTTGGTCTTTTCCTGTTTTGCAGGGGAAAAAAGATTTGAGTGAATGAGCGGATACGTATTCTCCACTCTTTAGGAGGCAGAAAACAAATAGTGTCCTTGTGATGTCGTCTGAACCCGGAAGCTGGCTCCTTCCCCCTGCCCAGACCTCCCCATGTATTTCATTATTTTTTTTCCCCATTGAGTTTGAATCGATGTAGAGAATAGGATCGGGTGGATTTCACTGTAAAATACTTAATGCTAAAACAAAATCCTTAAATCATCAAATTAGGCCGCGATCGCTTCCTAAAAGAAATGTAGCTGATGGCAGGGATGAAGTTAAAGGCTTTTTAAAACACTTCTAAAATCAATTTCAAAGATGGTAGAAGAAAACCACGATAGACCTTCTTGTGTGGAACTAACCCAACCCAAGCTGCAGAAACCCGTTGCAGACGTCTGGATTTTGGGACTACGAAGTGTAACACGGCCTGCGATGGCCTTTCTGGCTGTAACCGATAAGGCTTCTATTTATAAATTAACTGGTTTTGACTGGACCTTGTGTCCGCCCGGCCCCCGAGCGCAGCCTGGTCCTCAGGATGGCCTGGGCGCGTTGGGCTGATGTTTAAATCAGCTAAAAACTTCGGACAAACATTTTTCGTGGTGAGTTGACCAGTGCGTGGTCACCTGACTGTCCACAGCCACCTCCATCTCACTTCTCTATGAGTGTATGACGTCAATGAGTCATTTCTCCACTAAATGACGTCCAATTTGAAAGAACGGGGGCAGAGGGTGCAATAGAATTAATTCATTAGTATTTTATTTCTTTAATTTCTTTTTTTTTTTTTTATCTTGACGCCATCCAGTCCTAAAGCACAGCAAATCAGTGACATTTTAAAATCTTGCAAAACGATAGAGTGGCTTCTGCAGGGTGAGAGTTTCCAACTCCACTTGCAGATGAATTTCATTTGGATGCAAAAAGAAAATCCAAACAACTGAGCCCAGTGTTGCTGCTGCTGACAGCACAGGTTAGAAATTGGCCTGAATGGGACGGGCTGTGCGGTCTGGGCCTTGGTGTTTTGGTCACCACCAAATCCTTTTTTTCCCCCCCGGCACAAACACTGAGCCGTGAAAGAAAATTTCACCCATCCCTTGGCCCTGCACGCGGCCAAAACCTTACATTTGGTTCTGATCCGCTGGCCGATTCAAATGTTCTTATTCTTTTTGCATTTCCATCATTTTGCATCAATTGGAAACATTGAAATCTTTGGAGCGAGGAAGGAAGCCTCCTGTCACGTTGTGCTGCCTCTGCTTGATGGAAGGAATGCACGTCGTTGCCTGAAGATTTGGTTGTGAGAAAACCTTGTTTTTTTTCTTGCAGGTGGGTGTTCACGGTATTAGAATAGAGTTTTTCAATGAAAAAGGATCAAAGCGAACCGCCACCTACCTACCGGAGGTTGCAAAGGAACAAGGTGAGGTCACCTGGAGCCGTACCCAATGGACCCTCACGTGCGGCGGTCGTTTTTTAAATGTCCTAAATGGATGCTGTGTTTTGTGTCCAGGTTGGGACCACATTCAGACCATAGATTCCTTACTTAGGAAGGGAGGTTACAAAGCTCCCATCACCAATGACTTCAGGAAGACCATTAAGTTAACCAGGTGAGACCAAGTTTACCCGGTTCCCCAAATACAGCTGGGCTAAACACTTCCCTCCAGGTCCTTTTTATACTTGTGTGTGTCGGTGCCTCACCGTTTACAGTTCTACCAAGTCAATCATCTTCTTGCTGATGCGTCGTATTTAAACTCGGTTGGAGTAGGTTCTGGCGCTCAGGATACCAACACGTGTGTTTTCCTCGTCCTCAGGTACCGTAGTGAGAAGATGACAATGGGGTATGCAGAGTACATCGCCCATCGCCAGCACCATCACTACCAGAACGGCATCGGGCACCCGCTACCCCCCTACAACCATTATTCCTGACAGCGAGCCGCATGACCAGTCACTGGACCTCTCCGCGGACCTATTCCCAGGAGAGCCCGCCCCCTCCTGGTCTAGCTATTTCTACTACTGTACCATTTTATGATGATAGTTTCCGTTGCCATGCTGGCTGTCTCCCAGACGTTGACATGGCAACGGGTGGCAACAAAGCGATATTTGAATATGGCAAGAAATCAACTTTTTTTTTTTTCTCCAACTTTATTTACCTTCAGTTAATTTTTTTGCAGCATATAAACGTATAAATCTATATCCCCTTTCTCTTTTGAATTGAACATAAGTTTTTTGACTCTGTGGATGGAAAGAAGTCTCTTACGGTGGAGTTGCCTCGCTCTTATATTCTTTAGGCATTGCTATGATTTCACATTTTGGGTGGTGGGGGGTGGGGTTCTATTCTTTAACTTAATGCAATGCTTTGTAAATCATGTAGCAAGGCCAGCGCAGCTCCAGGAAGCTGCATCTCCACTCAGTCAGTCCTCACAATAAAAACCATTGACTGTTAAGATGGGTTTGGCCTTGTAGACTCTGTGGTGTCCAAGTCGGAGACGGATTTTGAATCCAGAGTGTTGTTAATAGAGGTGTGTGTGTGTGTGTGTGTGTGTGTGTGTGTGTGTGTGTGTGTGTGTGTGTGTGTGTGTGTGTGTGTGTGTGTGTGACTTTGGTTGGTCGGAAGGTGAATCAGCGAGAGTAAGTTAGAAATTTGGACGATGAAAAATGACGTCTGGACGCCGCCTCTGACCCTCCATGAGGTGTGGTGTTGTGTGGTGGAGCGGTGGTGTTTTGTGATGGCTTGAATGTGTTGTAATGTGAGGTGATGGAGGAGGAGCCGCCCTGTGCCCCTCTGCTCCAGGCTGTTTATCCGTTGAGCTCGTCATCGACCTGCGTCCGGCCGCGGACCTCTAGGAACCACGAAACCCCGCTTGAGGAATGCGTGTACTTTAATTTTTCTGTGGTTATTTGTGTTTGGAGTTTACGAGCAGGGAGTCCATTGACGGGGACGTCATAACTACTAAAAGCCATATACTCATTTTATTTTGTACTTCATGGTTTGTTGGCTTGAAAGCCATAGAACTGTTACTGATCATGATATCTTTAAAAGGTCTGAACCCAGAATTGCTGCACCACTGTGTACCTGCTCACCCCGGGGGGTCGTGCTGTTGTCAGCTGGAGTCTCTCACCGTGACGTTAATTCATCATGATACCGATCCGTTGTTTCCCCGAAATGGCTCATTTTGTTGTTTTTTTAAGCAAACCACTTGATGCAGCACAGCAGTCGCTGCACCGTGTGTTAAATGTGCAGCCTTGCACAACCTCTTGGAATTAATTGTGGAAATGCTTTCCGCGCTACGCTGCTCTTTGAAGAGGCCGGGCCGCTGGGCCGTTCAGGTTGAGTTTCCCGTGTGTTGTCAGCTGTCAGGCCGTCGTCAGAGCAAACAAACAGTGGATTTGGCTTGGACGCGATCTCCGCAGGGGGCCTGATGAGGCCGTTTCCTAAACAGAGAGTCGCCTCCACACACCATCGCCGAGTGGGGAATATGCTTTTTGTTTTGGGGGTAGAAGCGGGAGGCGTCTGGTGTCAACTTGTGATGATGGGGTTCCTCGGGAGGTTCTTGTACTTGACCGACATCTTCTTTTGTATCAGCCTTTACTAACTGACAAGTTATTTTCTTTATGCAAAATGTCAAGGGCTTTTGGCACTCCATCCACAGTAACCCTAAACAACCCAGATTTAAGTTGTGTTGCCTTAAATAATTTAATAAACGATGGACCAGTTGATGGTGCTTTGAGTGTTCTGCTCCGTACTGTGTTGCTTCGCAGTCACACTCATTGGGCGTTGTTGACATTTACTGAAGCAGTTAGACTTTGTAACTACAACCTGATTGTACAGCTTTTTAAATCCAGCTGCTCGTCATCAACACTTGTTTTGCTTCCTTTTAAGAACGTGTGGCCCCAATACTTCAATTCTGGGGAAGACAAATTCAAGGTTTTACACATTGATTTATCACAAATACAGTTAAAAAAAAAAAAGGAAAAAAGAAGCATTTCCCAAACAAGGAACAGTCGAGCCATCATTTCCTGGTCCATTCAATACAGCACAACCTGAATTATCCTGCTGCAAAACCAAATTGACCATGTTCTTTCACTTCAATGTCTTTCTATAGACATGCAATGTATTCAGTTGCATGTGTGTATGAGTATGACCTATGGTTTAACCCATGATATGCTTGATCTGTGGTTCAGACACTCTTGAACCGTTAAGAGATTTAGAAGACAAACATGGTGCTATTGGACCTCATGCTGGGGCTGTTCACACTTGACGTGACTGGTCATGCGGACTCATCCATCATATCATACTCAAATATGTGACGTGTAAGATTTTCTCTCAAATAAAGCGTCGAGCGGCTCGACGTCGATGCATTTGCTCCGCGAAGCCGAGGCGGTACAGGATATTCCTGTAGGTTACACATGGAAGCGGTGGAAGCGTTAGCGTGTTCTGGGGGGTGGGGGGCGGGGGGGGGTTCTTGATCACAACAAGATGTATATTGAGGGACAATCCTACATGAGACCTTTTTTTAAATATCCTCGATATATGCAGATCTGTTCAACAGGTGTTTTGTTTTTTCCTACCAGTGCAAGTCGTCATCCCTGCAGGTTTGAAAGGACAAGAAGTCACTAATGCCCCCCCCCAAAAAAAAAAACCCCCACCCACTCTAGGAAACCCAGACACTGTGGCCCCCCCCACCTCGAGGCCTGGGTCTGTCAAGGTGTGACGTCTGTTCTTTTATAGTTTAAAAACTCGTTGACTGTAGTTGTTGTTCATCAACCCACAGTCGGCCCCACATTCAGCTCCGCCCGCCGAGCTCCTCCCGGGGGCTCGGCCGGTTCGATTCCCTGCCCGACGGAGAAGCATCGGCGACGTCGAACTTCAAATAAAGCTTCTGAATCGGTGCGTCCGGAGCCCGACCCCCCCCCAAGCTTACCTGTCTGGGTTGGTTCTACGCAGCGATACCTCAGAGGATGCTGCCAGGAAGTTCTTCTCGTGTGATGTAGCAGACTGTCCTTTGGTTCCATACCAGGGTTCGAGTTCAGCCTCGGCGTTCCCCGTGCGGCCGTTCATATCCTTGTGGAACGCTCAAGCTCGTGTTACCTTTGTATGTCGGCTGAACCAAAGATGCCACCGGCCACACCCCAATGCTGCTCTCCAGGCCTGGCTTCCTGTCCTTTCAAAAACACCCCTGCAAGACGTTTTCTCTGTCAAGGTGTGTGTGTGTGTGTGTGTGTGTGTGTGTGTGTGTGTGTGTGTGTGTGTGTGTGTGTGTGTGTGTGTGTGTGTGTGTGTGTGTGTGTGTGTGTGTGTGTGAGTGAGAGAGATCTCAACTGTCTTGATTTATAAAAGCGACCTACACATTGAGTGGATTTGTTCTGTCTGTGAAGCCTGTTTGACATCAAGGACGGGCTGAATGGTTGCAAATGTTATTGTTACTTACTTTGTTTATTATTGTTATTATAATTGCTATAATTTTACAAAAAAGAAAATCCCATGGTGTGCCTCCTAGCTTTATGGGTTTCTAAATGTTTTTTCCCCCCCTGAAGACCAGCAGTTATACTTTATATAAAAGATGGATTTTCCTTATTTTTATGCCATTTAAGAGGAAAAAGAAAAAAGCCTGTTTTCGTTACTCTGGACCCAGTAGCTGCACTGGTATACAATCGCACTGATAGATGAATACTTAAAAAAATGGATCAATAATAATGACAAATGAAATAAGAACTACAATAAACTTGTGTTTGGAACTTTTATTTAAAAAAAAAAAAAAAGAACAAAAAAGACTGACCGTTTTTGTACATCAAAATCAATTCTTTTCAAAAGAATATTTTTGATCTAGTTTCAAAATTATTTGAGTGATTTTTCTATGTTCGGAGTATTTGAGACACTTGAGTTACAACATGTCACTGTATACGACAAAATCCTATTCTGTTGCAGTGGCCTGATGGGCTGGGAGGGTTACCTGGTGTAACTCCTCATACCAATGTTTATTTCTCTTTTTTTGTTGTTTTTGTTCATTCATTTCCTCTTTGCTTTGGTAACTTAAAAAAATCTTGATGGAATAACATGAAAACGGGAATTTTAAGATACTCTCCTGCCCCCGCCCCACCCGTAGAGCTAGATCTCCCTTCCCCATTGAATTGCTGTTAGTGTGATGAGACTTGAAATGGGCATTTATTATTATAGTATGGCTCCCCCCAAAAAAAGGAAAAAAATTATCAAAAAGGAACACAAAAAAAAGTGTGGGGAAGGTGAAAAACATATATAGATGGGTTATCAATGAGTATGTAAGCAATGGCTGTGAAGACGATAATGTAGTTTTAAACCTTGTTATTACCTTTTAAAAAAAACATTTATTCAATAAAAAATACAAAACCAAGTGAAAACACATGTTTTACTTTTGTTGCAGTGTCTTCAATTGTCAGCAACCGTTTAAAGGAGCCACGTTATACTCTTTTTCAACAAGGTAATATAAGTCTTTGAGGTCCCCAAAACATGTCTGAAGTTTTTGTGCTGGAAATACCACTCAGATGATGCAGTCTAGCCACTCTAACATGCCTCAAAACCATCCTGTTCCTGACTGACTGCTTCAGTGTGCGTCGCTTTCTGAGCAAATGAGCTGCTGCAGCCTTCTGAGCCAATGGGGTTTGAGCACGAGGTCGGGCTCGTTGTATCAAGTATATAAACGTTAACTGATTCTACCTTATCAGTCCACCAAAACGAATTAGAGGTGAAAAATAAGCAATCCAGTTACTAAGTTCCCCATTTCTCCAGACAAAACAAGTGTTTTTTGTGTTAGATGTATGTTTCCTAACTGAACTAAACTGAAGAAAGCCCTGTGCCGCTCACGCACGTTAAAGCCTTAGAGCTGACCCTGCTTTAGCAGTGGGATCGTTCCATGAAACCATGTGCTTTTACTTCTGATGAAGCCCAGAGACCAGTTGATGGATTGAAATCACTTTTATTGTCAATACAGCACGACATGAACAGAAAATAAGAGGTACACAAGTTTGGTTTATCCCTTTTTATCGTGAAGTATGCGCCTCAACAAAACCACACATCCTCCACACTTGACCTGGGAAACCGACCGAAACGTTCTGTCGTCCATCAGGGTTAATACTTTGACCAGAACATCTCGCTGAACCAATGCCCCAAATTAAGATCATGCAGATACAGAAACAGAGTATATGAAGTATGCGGAACAATTCTATTAATTTCTTATGACGTGGAACTCTTGACCTGGGTACAATGAACTTGTGACAGGATGAATTGCCTGTTTTTCCAGCATCTACCCAAATTTGGCAAACCATACAATTGATAGCAATGAAACTGACCGTGCGGTTGCTGTTACACCTGACTGAACATGGTCCAGTATCACGGCCACATACAAAAACAATCAAAATAACAAGAATACACCAGTGTAAATCAACAGGGCAAGAGTCCTTACTCTTCCTTTCAAACGTCAGCGCAAAACGAAACCATGGCCCCTGGTCACTGGAATGTTCTTTATGGTCTGGTTACAGAACGCTGCGTCCACCTCTACATGGTGAGGCCAGGGCAGCGCCACACAGGGACGACTCGCTTTGTCATTTGTTCTTTTTTCCTTTTTCAGTCATGACACCAAAGAGGCAGACGGCAAACAGGCTACAACCATAAACAACTGTGGACTATACTACAATATTATACATCGCTGTATGTTAGACACACACACACACACACACACACACTGTAACAGTACAGTAACCGTGAAACAAGAAAAGAAAAGTGGAAGGACTTCAGAGCACTTGGGACATTTGTGGACACACACACACACACACACACACACACACACACACACACACACACACACACACACACACACACACACACACACACACACACACACACACACACACACACACACACACACACACCCCCCCCCCCCTAAAAAAAAAAGGCGTTGATCTGACCAGCTCAATGCCAACAAGCAGTACTGTGTCTTTATACATGCAAGTATTAACGGAAGCCAACTTCACTACTAAAAGAACGACGGGTTCATTGACCTGAAATACATAAAAAAAATAAACTAAAATAAAACCAAAGAAACAGGTGAGGAGTGCTAAAAGACATTAAAATGTTAACTAAAAATAACTCCTATGACAGATCAGGCATTTTGAATGGAAGGCTGTGCGTGTGCATGTTTAATGGAGCTTCTTGCTGCGCAGCCGGGCTCCGTCCAGCAGGGCCCGGCAGACGGGGCCCGTGTGCTGGCAGAGCAGAGTCAGCGCCTTCCCATGCACCAGGGTCAGCAGCGTCTGGTGGCCCGTGGCCCACACCCGGTACCAGGGGCCGTAGAAGGGGTCGGAGACAGCCGGACACAGCATGTTGTTCAGGTTGACCTCCGTCACCTGGTGGAGAGGAAGGAGGGGGAGAAGAAAGAAATAAACAAGCAAACAAACAAAAGTAAAAATGAATCGCTGATGAACGGAAACAGGAGGAAACCCCGAAAAAAGTATCACCCGAGTCTGCAGCTCTGTACAATCTTTTTTATTTGACTTTACTATTTATTATAGTTCTACTTTCACATGTTTCAAGCTGTTGCCAAAATGCTTCAAGGAACCTTTTTCCTTCATTGTTCTTTACCTACTGATGTCTTCTAAGAATTGTTTAAGCCAAAAACAAAACAGTGTTATCTTTTTCTTATTAAAACCAGATCATATATAAATATACATCATAAATAAACATATATAATAATACATATAAGTTAAATATATATATTTCTGAAATCCGGTCATTTTGAATCCATGCTAATGAAGCTTATCATTGTCATTAATGTCAACACCCAAAAGGAGCTCCTACGGTCAAGTCTATGGTGAAACTGCAATTTATATCAGCGCCATCGTACTCATTGAATTTGCACACAATTATTATGAAGATGTCTCTGACTAAAGACAAAAAAAAAAAATCAAATACCCTGCATCAGGCTAATACAGCTGAGCTGAAGTAGTTGGGTTTGGCACAAGATATTTGTTGATATTTCTTCAGGAGCTTATCAGTGCTGGGCATCAATATTAGATTCCACAAACAATTGAAACTTTTAAATGAATCACTTCACTCCTTCACGTCACTCAAAGTGTTTGTCATTCTATGAATACTGAGGACCACTGTGCACTTCTGTTCAATGTACCTTAAGTGATTAAAACACTTATTGATTGATAATGATCCTTGTGGGTCTCGTTTGTGGAAATCTGCCACCAGCTTGAATACTCATGTGCTACGATTTGAACAGATCCATTTAGATCCAGCAACAAAACTTTCTTGGTATTTCCAAGTGAAATAGCGAGTGCGTCCAGCAGATGGCGCTGTCTTACCAGGCCCAGGCCCTGCAGGAAGATGAAGTGATACAGGAAGAGGATGCCGGTGGAGAGCAGCGCCCACCACATGTCCCCCAGGGGCTCCGGCTTGTAGGCACCTGCACAACCAAACGGTCAAAAACAATCTTTTTGACTCATTTATAGGTTACGGGGGATTTGAGCCCTGTCTTTGGCCAAGCGAGAGGAAACAACTCCACATATTCATTTAGTTTATCAGTTCAGTGTCACAGCATCAAACTTCACACTTCAATTCAGGGGATTTAAGGTCCTGTAAGAGATGACACAGTTCATATTGAATGTTGTTGCAGCCTTATCATTCAGAAAATGAGAACCGATTCAACCAGGAAAGATATATTTTATGCAACATGCACGTTGTCACAAGGACACTGCACATGGCATCACAGAGGTGAACATGTTCCTATTGCTTTGCATCTTCTCCCAGTCAGAGGCAGCGACATTGATAATATAAAATCCATTCAATTGAATTGCTGGGCTGTGTTAACTCTCATTGTGTGCAGCCTTTGACTCACAGCAGATTCTATTTAATGAGGTAGTAGATTGAGCAACGTCAAAGCCTGAGCTGACGTACTGGATCACAGCTTGGACGGTGTAGAGAGGGGACATTTGAAGTGAATTTCAAAATCCGCTATTTATAAACACCTGAGGTAAGAACAGTAGCAATCAACATAAATGACAAGGCTTCCAATCATGATTTCTACCCGTACTGGATTTGACTGCTACAAAGGAGAAAACTATTTCAGAATGTACCGGTATATGAATTTAAATCCGCAGTGAATAAAAGCGCATGGTCGGCCGCTGGGGCACTGACTGGTGAGTGAGGTTTCCACCCGATCGACACCTTTCCTCAACAGATCTGGGTTCCAGTCAGCCAAGCGCCACTACACCTGTCTATGCCGCCTTACAAAAGACCTCGGAGAGCTACCGGCTCTGGATTTCCGGGTTGTGAACCGATCACGATACCAGAAGGTGATGAACTCCCTTCCTAGCTTGACATCACAGGCCACTGAGTTTTAGCAGATGGAAGCAAAAAAATGATCCATCACCGTTCTCCATCTTAGACACACACTAGTGGTCGACCGACTCACTAGTCTCATTCGCTCCACTTTGTCCTGGTGTAAGCTCATTCAAGATGGCCAAAGCAGAGCCTCCGCAGCCGACTTTGACAGAAAACAGCAGGAGTGCTGTTTGGAAATACTTAATATTTGAGGCAAACGTACACTCAAGAGAATTGGAGTGGAGTTTTTTTTTTCCTCCTCAAGACAGCGCTGCACGTGGCGGTTTTCCTGTGTTTTTATTTTCGATCTGTTTCTTAGCTTGTATTAAAATGTTTATTTTTTTTTTTTATTTCTTTTCTTAGACACAACTGAGTGAAGGGACTGTCCCGTTCTGTCCCTTACAAACAAAATCCCGGTGTGTCCCGTGCCGCGTCACACGTCTCCCCCTGTTGCTATGGAACGTCATTTAGCAAAAACTGTTGTTAGCAAAAAATGTTTTTGTGTTAATAATTTACCTGTAAAAAATGAATCCTGCCCTTCTGTAATGGGGAGACTATTTCCCAACCATACTTTAACATGACGCCATTTATTATTAGGTTTTTTCTTTTATTATTATTTATTTTTCATCCAACGTTAAGTTTTTGATGACCTGTGGACATTTATTTAGTTGATAAATGTTTTATATAAATGTATATAACATTATTATTATTACTTTTTATATAAATGTATATAATAAGTGCACTACAGAGACAATGCAAACAATAACATTAGTGTTAAATAAATTAAGTTCAGCAATTTTGTGTCTTATTTGTTATTATTAAATTGTTGTATTTTATCAGATGCAAAAAACAACAACAACAACAATATCAGCATTATATACCAGCCATCCCACTCTCTAAATATCTGCATCAGCCATTGAAAAACCCATATGGTTCGACCACTAACGCACATGCTCATCATTCTTTTTCAGCTCAGCTCAGTAAGATGTCTTGCATGAAGCGGAGCAGCACTGACAACATTCTAACGGGCTGCAATGGTGACAGAGTCAGAATCATGACGTTACCTTTTCAACAGTCAAATGAGGCAATATGTAGAATGTAGCCCTCAGTAAAGTACGATCACACAGAAAAAAAGGGACTCTCAATTGGACAAATAATAATTGAACTGATGTGTGAAACATGTGCACTGGTGGTTGTCAGCCAAAAAACACACACAGTGCATGCTGCATGTGCTTTGTCCAACCAGGCACTTCAAATTAGCATTCAAACACGTTGGTGCTGCTCCTTTTGCTAAAAGTAGTTGTTGACTTTCTTTTGCTCTGCAAGAGAAGGTAATATGAAAATGTCATGTGAACATAAAACCGTTGTTTTCACAAACTACTTCCTGTTCAAAGACTACGCTTAGTTTCCATTGTTGATCACATGCTACAAATTGCAGGGAGGAAATAAAAATGCTTGATACCACTTAGTCTGGGTCTCAGGAGGAGGATAGTAGCACTCAGCTTGCACTGCACTTGAAATGACATTTTGATCAGTTTGGCTTGCCTAATACTAGTTTCATATTCTACTGACAGCATAAATCTGTGTGTCTGTCTCTACCAAGAGCTTCCTGTGTTTCTCTGTGTAGAACACTTTGAGGTTGCTTTTTTCACACCTGAAAAGGTGACACCACAATTCTATCTATCAATAGAGAAACAGATAAAAACTGATTGGCTAACGGATTCTAAAAGAAAAGAAAATCTTAGAAAAACCCCTCACCTCTCTATTCTTATGAGAATGCATCCTGGCATTTTGTTACTTATAGGGCACTAGACTAAAAGAGCCTTGTGCTTTCCAAGCAGGCAGCAAAAGTGCCACAATCAGTGAAAATGCACAAAGGCCTGATGCGCCCGGGGCAGGCTGGAGCTCATCACACTCAGGAGCGGAGAGATTGTTCTGGAGTAGGAGACGCTGCCCAACCCCCACACTGAGCAGATCGGCAGTGGGCTCTGTGGAGTCATCGTCTACTCCCTGCACAGCGCTCATCTGGAGATGCTGGGGGCACCCACGAGGCCACCCAGCTACGCCTGCTCGCGTTCCAGGCACGCACACAAGCAGGCCACCATTTGTCCACAGGTCCTTTAATGTGGTCACCGGTTCATCATTACCTGGTCATCGGTGAGAGCGACGAAAGGGAGGTAGAACAGACACCTGCAGAGCAATGTCAGCAGGACAAAGAAGCTGGGGGGGGGCGTGTGTGGCAAAAAGGAGCCACTGGAAGCCCTCACCGTCCGAGGCGGCTCTGGTCCTTTGCAACTGCTCCGCTGCCATTAGAAGGTTTTACTCCAACAGCACCATCACTACACTCATCTTACACCTCCTAGAATCCTGAATATTAAAGTCAACGCTATGTACATAAAGAGTTATCTTCACTGACTTATTTATGTCTTATTAACTTATAATTACACAGTATTTCAGTGAACAGAGGCATTAGTGTGACGAGTCCCCGACAACAGTGAAATGTAAAATGAATGTGCATGAAGTGCCACAAGCAATCATGGAGCAGCTGTACCTAGTGCTTCACTCTCTGGTTCACTACCTTTGCTGCCCAAAACAAAGCAAAAGTGCTAGTCATCGCTGATCCATTGTAGATCAGAGTTTTCCCTCATAAGAAAACATGCTCATGCTCATGCTACCTGATCATTCTATTCACCAGGACCACAAGAGGAACAAACCATTTGACTGTTACCTGAATGATCAAGATGGAGCTGAGAGAGACAGTACCTTTTGTAACCTCCAGAGTCAGATAGACAGACACACTAGGGATGTGCAAAACTCATATTTATCATGGTCGAATAATTAATGGGTGGTATGAGTGAATAAGGGATTATTCGGATGTCCTTACCTCCTTTTCTTAAAAGGTAAACAGGCACCAGGTAGAGCATTGAGTGCTGGATGTAATAGATCTCCTTCTCAAATGGAAGCTGAGGATGAACAAAAATATAGTTATATTTAAAGTTACCAGCTCAACTGTAACAACATTTTCCAAAAGTACAAAACTATTTATAGCCATTCTGCAGGTAACTATTTAAAGTTTCCATTCAGAGGCAATAAAGGGTGAACTATAGGTCCGCCTCAAGGATACTTCTCAACACCTTGCTACCTGGTTTGGAACGTTCCTTATTTGGTTTCCTTTAGTCACAAGGTTACGTAATTGACTACATTTGGCATAGTGGTGTCGTAGGAGCCCATTCAAAACAGCACGGCCGTTCCAGTTACCATGGTGGTCTGAAGACCTCCCCAGTATTCTGAGTCAACCATCTGTAATAATTATAAGAACCCAGAGGTCCAACTAATGAGAGAATCTGTTGGTTCAGTGCATGGAATCCCCCTCCTCTGGTACCGCTAGTCCAGCACGGGAAACAGGACCAACTGACTCCATTTACAAATAAACTGTCAGTGTTGAAAAATTGAGTGTGAGCCATGGAGGACCTTTTGTTTCACTGGAATCTTTTTATACAAACTCTAAAACCAAATCCTAATAAAATAATTGTTAATCCTAATAAATAGAATTGTTTAGTTCTTCCCTGGTGTCATACAAAGGTAACTTTCCAACTTGGAAGTAAACGGTGCTGTCTACTGTAATGACTAAGTGATTAATTCATGATTAAGTACTAAGTGGCCCTATTTCCTCAAATTAGGTGTAAGTAGCTTTGCAAATGTGACAATACAATATGTATTCAGATCAGCAGTAAACATACGTCCCACTACCTCTGAAGGGTTTATTGCAAAGTGTCTTTGTACTTACCAGTCTAGTGTTGAGCACTGGGAACATGAGAGCCAGTAGTGCACCATTGAGCATGTGGACCTGAAGCCTGAAGAAGAAATAATAAAACACCCTTTAACTTAACTCAGTTTCAGAGTTCTGAGTGTTACGCCAACATGTTCAAACACACATGGCAGACAGCCCCGGAACCTGATGGGAAATGGTCATTCCACACATCACCTCAATGGAAGCGCAATCAATCCATCACATCTGTTAAGACGTGTGTAGGCAACTGGTAATTAGAGGATGTGACTTCAAATCATGGTCTAAATACTTTAAAGACCTGAAAATACAAGACATATTTCAGTCTTTTTTTGATCAGTTTCTTGAACCACACAGACTCTGTTCTTCCCGTTCACTGAGTGAGTGTGATAAGCAAGTGTAGTTTACCCACATATAAAAAAAAACAAAAAACCTGTAAAATGTTTGTTTTGATGAACAAAAAAATCACAGTGACACAGGTAGCAGTGTTGTCGGGGTATGACAACACTGGTCAGTGTCTGCTAGTGCTACACATATACTGTGGAAAGTCCAAGCTGCCACACAGGTTGGTGGAAATTAAGGACAAGGCTGAGATTTGAAATTCTGGATTTGTATGTATCTGTGCAAATAGTAAAAGGATCCGCCTGGCACTGGTACTCTTGATTCTGGTATTATGTTGGAAAATGTTTTTCATGATGTCAAAATGTCAGTCAAATAAGAATGAGAACGAATAAGGTGGTATGTTTTTTCCTGTTAGATTCAAAAGAACATACTTTGAAACAAGCAAATAACTATTTTGTTTCTAGAATTTGGTTATTATTAATCGACTACGAATAACGTTACTTTGATGTTCCTTTTGTATATTACAAACAGATTCACAATGAATTTGCGTATTTGGAGAGTATTTAATTCCATACAAACATAAAGTGAAATACAGACATAAGCTTAAGGAAATAAATATGTATATGTCGCTTCCACTTCTGGATTTCCTTGTTATAAGGACAATGACTGGTTAATACCTGGTCATTTGTTCTCCTTGATCGCAGTGATTTGTGTCATGGCTTTTATTGTTTATATTTTACTACACATGCAGATAATTACGGGGCTTAACTATGGATCACACAACCTATCATCAAGTCTTTTTTTCTTTGGTCCTGCCTCTCCACAACCACTCTTCTTCATTTCCTCACTGACCTTTGTTTTAATGTAAACATGTGAACTTATTTTCACATTAAAGGAGTGTAACCAGTAAGATGCGTAATCCATTCTTTAATGGTACAAATGACACATCCATATCCAACTGTGTACAGTTTCTACCACCAAGCCCTGGGTGCTGACACTCAAAATTCAGGAGTTGCTTTCTGACAGAAATGACTAGTAGTAGTATGGGTGCATCAGTGATGTCATGCTATTTCAAAGAGCAATGACGTTTGACAAAAACATCAAGTTGAATCGAATGAACTAGTACTTGCCCATTAAAAATGTAAGACTTTCTAAGACATTTGAATGGCGCAGTTTAACAAACCGTCAATGACTCAGTCCTGTGTTCCACAATGTAAGATGAAACTGCCGGTTAAAGTCATACCCCGCAGAAAGAGAGTCTTTGTGACTCAGTCGCAGAGCCCTGAAGCCCCGCCCCCTGCTGGCTCGCTGTTGATTGAAAGTTTATTAAAACACATGTGTGTCCAAATTGCACCAAATTCAACACGGCATGTCCTTGGGTCCCCAGCAATACACCGCGAAGCGTGAAGTAGATCGGACAGACAGACAGGGTCAGACAGACAGACCGACCGACCATCCTTTATAGTTAGATGTAGCTACATCACTTACCTAAATACGATCATTGCTGTTTTGCATGGCGGGCAGGCCAAAAGGAAGATCTGTTCAACAAACCACAAGAGCAAAAGGAAAATCAACTTCAATGTGTGCTTTAACACTGCACTTTCATTTTAATGACTGGAAAACTGGAATCTGGCACCGTTGTATGTGGTTGTGCTGGTGTTGACAAATACAAAGTAGTTCCATTATAATAGCTGCATGTTGTACATTCAAGTTCAACTTTTTGTTTTTGTTTAATTTAAGAACATGCATGAACATGTGTAATGAAAACTATTGTATTGATGGGTCTTACTAATCACTGCAATATACCAGCAAGCAGCCCAGCCCTGTCCCTCTGTGATGTGCTGCAAACCTCCCTGGGCAGAGATTGCTGTTGTCAGGTTTCGTGAGGCCAACTGACTCAAATACACAATGCTTAGCTCTCTTTGTAGTACACTGGATCAATTGCTTTGCATTGTATTCAAGTGCGAAGAAATCAAGTAGGTCTTAAACAGGTAAAGAAACAGGTTCCTCAAGTAGGATTAGTAGCAAGCGAACACCTTAGCCAAAACAATGTAAGAGCTGATGTATTCAAAGTCGTGTGATGATGTGCATGTTTTCTTTATGACTATAATGAGCCGCGGCCGTACATCTACACCAAATGCGGTGCAAATTTACAGTGAAAATTACGCCCTAGCTCTCACCTCTATTAGTAGAGTACGTTTCTCACCTACAGATTAAAATGAGGTCACGTCCAACTCTCCTACGTGCTGTGACTCCTGAGACACTGCCCTAATCTGAAGTGAGGTGAGGGCTGAACGGGGAATCAATTTCATTGTATCAAAGGCCCCTCTTAATATTATGTTTGTGAGCGCCCTCTTCCCCCCGACAGTGTCACTATGCTAACTTTAAAATCGCAGTTAAATCTTCAAATGCAGCACGCCTGGCTCAGGGAGTCTCAATGCAGCAGAATTTTGCTTTGTTTTGAATGCCAAAGTTTGCCCAGTGGCTAGCCATTACCTCTCAACGCACAGGGTGATACAGTGGAAGATGTCAATAATAGCCAAAAAAGACAAGCTTACTCACTGACTACTCAAAGTGAGACAAATAGTTCACAAATGAGAACATGTTAACACGATCTTATTTTTTCAGCTTTTAACACTGGAAAGGCCAAATCTTGACCCTAGGGGTGTTCAAAAGTTCAGTTTGGTTAGAATTAATAAGAAAGTAATTGAAAAATAAGCGAATAGTTTCAGGAGCCAACACTTGTCTTCTCCTTCTGCCCCCCTCTGCTGAGCAGCCAAAAGCTGCACTACTCTCCAACGATGAGGTGTTCGGCTTCATTCACATATCAAAACAATTTCACATATGCAAGGCTTCAAATTACTCAGATCCCTAAACAATAGAGATCATGATGATGCAGTAGGTCAATAAATAAATATGGAATTATACTGAACGGTAATCTCTATGAATTACCCACAGTAAACACTGACATTTCCGCGAACACTGTTTGATGGACATAGAGGAAATGTGAAAACAATGTTAGCAATTGAGAAATCAGAATAAGCAAACACCAAAGCAGAAGTCGACTTAGACAAACTATATTTACTTCCCTTTGGGGAAAATATGTATGGCCAATCAGGTAGATTCGAAGAGTAAAAGCAAAAGTGCCAAATGCAAATGTGTCTCACCATGAAAGTGGGTAAAATGTCAGTAGGTTTTGGCATCTACTGTCGGGAAATGAAGTAGAAGGTCTTTGGCATCAACAGTAAACCCTAATAAGATTGTGGAGACCACGGTGATAGTAAAAAAATATACATTGTTCAAACCGTGATGTACCAAAGTACACAGAAACAGACCATGCAACGGGCACAGTAAGAGAAAACCGCTCTGAGGTTCAGTGAATTGCTCATTTAGGTCTGGTGTGAATGGCGTTCGAACAGGAGAGCCAAGCGGCATTAGGCTTGTGTGAATTGTTGCAAGTTGCAGAGTAGAATAAAATCCCTGTAATTAGGTTTTTAGTCTGTGTGAAAAGGGTATAGAAGGTCAGCAGAACAAATTGAAGCACAGGCTGTTGAACTAGCGCATGCAATTGTCAACTGATCTTTGACGTTAAAAGGAACTCTAAGTTCTCTAAAGCAATGTTCAATCTTCTTTATTGCGTACCACAGTCAGGCTGCGGCAACGCCCAGGTCTGAGTGCCATGATACACAAACTCCTATTGCCTGGAGGCAAATTTTCCAAAGCACCAACAGCAGAAAATGATATTTTTCAACAGTTATAGTTCACAAATTCAACACCAACCCTCTTTTCTGTAGTTCACCTGCATATTTCTCGATTAAATGACATTCCGTTTATTCATTTCAACCATAAAAAGTGTAAACAGATGTTAAGTATTATCTCACTCAGAGTAGCAGGCTCCTTCCTAGCTATGCCCAATGCCTAATCTGAATGAATCATCACAAATACTGTGAAATAATACCATCCAATGTCTTTTGGGGCTCCAGACTCTAATATGTGTTGCTTGACTTGCTGTGTAATATCACATTTATTCACCAATTCTCAGATGGTGATAATCTGGTTTGCATTGGATTTGAAGAGCAACTTAAATGAATAAGGATAAAGGCAATGAACAGTCGAATAACCTCAAAGAAAAGAAGAAACCTTGACACACGTGGTGTTTTGGTATCTTTTGATAATGGTTTAACAACTATTGGGTAAACTATTGAGCATCCCTGTCCCTGATGACACCCACCCGCCCTGCTAATCACTAACTATGTCTTTAACAGATGCTGAGTGTTGCTTGACCTGCACCATGGTCACCACATGGCAGGTGTACAGCAGGGATTGTTTTTTAACGGATGTTGGGTGTCGCTTTGGTGAAGTCTTACCTGCACCATGGTCACCACATGGCAGGTGTACAGCAGGGATTGTTTTTTAACGGATGTTGGGTGTCGCTTTGGTGAAGTCTTACCTGCACCATGGTCACCACATGGCAGGTGTACAGCAGGGATTGTTTTTTAACGGATGTTGGGTGTCGCTTTGGTGAAGTCTTACCTGCACCATGGTCATCACGTGGCAGGGGTTCAGGAGGTAAATCACAGTCTTGGTGGCAAACTTGAACCCGACCTCGATCCCAAAAGTCATGCATAGGGCGACCAGCAACAGGTTCTTCCCCAGACTGTCATCCCTCGACTTAGTCCAGTCCTTGGCGACCACCTGCAGTTCTTTGGAAATGTTTATCTTCCTTAGTGACAGCGCAATCTCCACTATTGCGATCATAACGAACACCAGACTCTCGCTCATGCGCTGCTGGGGGGCAATGAACGCGGCGCACTCCGGGCCCCCGTTGCCCTCAAACTTGGGGTCCACACCGCCGTACACCCAATCCAGCAGGCTGTATATGTTATACCTGGACATGTTCCTCTTCTCGTGCTGGAAAAGATACAAACAAGACGGGATAAAAGACGTCACACTGACTTCTTGGCGAAACATTAACTGCGAGATTTCCGCTCTGAGGGGTGGACATGAACGCACCACCACGCACTGGCTGGTGTACTGACCTAACCTCCACCTTCTAGTTCAATTTAACTTCACCCTCGACCGGCCATTGACTATTCTGTTGAATACCGACTCGGTTTAAAAGTGAGCGAGCTAACCTCCTCCCGAAAAATGGAAACCGAGGCGTGTTCATATTCTAGTTGGGGGAAGAGGCATCTCGCTGCGGGGCAGTTGACGTGTTGACGCTCGGTTTGTTTCAGCAGCTAAGCTAAGCTAAACTAAGCTAAGCTAAGCTAAGCTAAACTAAGCTAAGCTAAGCTAAGCTAAGCTAGCTACCGGTCACATGACCCGTGCTGCCTTCCAGCTACCTCGGAACTTCACAACGGAGAGCCTCTCCAAGCAGGAAAGCGCTGCAATGGCGTCCAGCCGTAACTGGAGAACTCCAACCTCCTTCTCAGAAATGGACACATACCACGGCCATTTAAATAACTCCACGTCGGAATTTTCGGGGCAGATCACTCGCGCCCAAGTTTGCTAAGATAACTTAAGACGTGACGTCAGAATGACATGGCGTCAGACGCCGTTAACGGCGAACCAACTTATATCTGCGTCGGTTTTTATTCGAATAAATGTCTTAACCTCCAAATGAATTGCATATGGAAACGTACTTGGTCTGCGTTGGCCGTTGCATGTAGCATATGAATGCCTCTCTCATGACAAGCGGTTGGGTGTCCGTTGGAGTTTTCTATGAACGTATTGTGCACAGTGTCCGCAGCGACAGCCTCACGCCAACCGCCGCGTTCCTCCGCTTTAGAGCGACTCTGAACGCAGCACGACTGACCCAAACGCCACTTTTCAATTCTCAGTGTTACAGGCGTTTGCACTGCGACCGAGTACAGCGTCAGCCCAGGTGTCACATCGCAAACCGAGGCAGCAGGGCCCGCCGGCAGCAGGGCCCGCCGGCAGCAGGGCCCGCCGGCAGCAGGGCCCGCCGGCAGCAGCACCGGCTCCGGCTCCGGCTCCGGCAGCAGCAGGCCGCCGCAGGCCGCCGCAGGCCGCCGCAGGCCGCCGCCGGCAGCAGCCTCAGCGGCCCCCGGTCGCTCCATTCGCCAGGAAAGGATTCGATCCGATTGAAATGTGATGCCGCCTGGCGCCATCTGGTGGTTTGTTTGGGAACAACGCTCAACTCGCTCCTATTTGTTCCGCAGACGTTTCATCCTTTTAATACTTGAATCAGTTTAATAATGAGGGAGCTTAGTGGAGTTAGTTTAGTTCGTCTCAAATATTTGCCCCAATAATTCCCTCCGTGGACCAAAACGGGTTTTCTTTCCCTCTAAAATATTTTACGATCCAATTGTGATACAGTCATTGAATGTAGAACAATATTGGGTTTTAATCGCTGTCACTTACATTCAAGCAGGGAACGCGAGCAGCGTATGAGAGAATATTTAATCAACAATTAAATAACTTTTCCACCGCTTTAGTCAATGTTGGCGGGTTCGGTTGACACTTGGTAATAAACCATCGCATTCAAGTCAACTTGAACTTCCAGTTCTGTCGTTTTCGCCCAGTCCCTCCAAACCGCCGCCCTTGTGGTTTTTCTTCCCAAATGTTTTTCTGCGAGAGGGACACACATTAAGAAACGTCCTTTATTTTTCTACAATTCATTGCAAGTTAAAGTAAAATTAACACGCGCCAACTGAAAACAAATACATGTATTTATTTATTCAACAACCACAACACTGAGACTGGGGATCAGCTGTGAGCAGCAGTGACGACACAGTACCAGACACAACGTCACATCTCAAGCACCATGCACAGCGTGAGGCTAATGGGGTCAAACAAACACAAATACATCTACAAATTGAGCACAACAAATACAAGTAAAATAAATGAAGTTCCCCACTGTTTTACATGGATAAATTGTTGAGTCTTTGAATTTGTTGTTGTTATTATAATGATGATGATTTTTTTATCTTCATCATCATCATCATCATCATCATCATCATCATCGACCCTGTGGTAACTGTGAGTATTTGCACTTTTACCAGTAATGCACTGCACACAAGAAAGATTGTAATTTAGCCTCAATCTGTCACCGATAGGCCACCCTGATGAAAGCAAAGAAGAGGAACATGTGTGACAGTCTCTATTTGCTGTTGGGGGAAGCGATAACTTTTGGGGAGAGGTCTGGGACCTAAACAGGGGCTGACTGGGAATCCTGGCTCTCTGTGCAGGAGGAGCTTTTCCTCCTGACGCTTGGATGCAGCCACCAAGGGGAGACGTTTTCCCGCTTTAGGGGAGCATCCGCAGTCAGGCATTTTGAGGACATTTTACGAATGACAAAATTGAGACAAGCATCCTGTTCATTGTTTGTGTTTCACTGACTGTCGACAGAAAGGACAACGTTTTAAATCGATACTCTCAGGGTCACCAAAACCACAGAGCACGGCCCTTACCCAACAATCAACGTGTTGCTCTCTTATGAACCTCATTTCATATATCCGCTCGTATATAGGCCTGCGGTATATTATTTCTGCTGTAGCCAGTTTTATGTATTTTTTTCAAATTGCTTTGACCCCTTAAATATTTTGCTATTTTCAATATATCTAATTTCTTTCTTTCTATCCATATTTATGTCTGACTTTCTGCCTCCCCCCTTAATTTCTTTGTTTATTTGGGTTGTATCGCTTGGTTTTGTCTTTGTCATGATGGAGCTGTTTTTTTTTTCTAATAATTTTTTAGTTTGTCGTCGTTGTTGTTGTGATCGTGTAACCCTGTGTTCCTTGAGTTGCGACATGTTTTGTTGCATAGAACATCCATGTGAAAACATCATATCGTCATGGTGGTTGGTGAGGCTCTCTTAATATGAATAGCTGGCAGCACGTTGACCTGCAGGGCCGTGCAGGGACAGCTGTCCTTTGCGAGGCAGGTATGGCCGCCGGCGGCCGAGGACGGAGGGAACTCTGCGGAAACGACGTGTAGTCTTTTGTGAGTAAAGGGTATTTGTTAGCAATGGCATTGAAATCAATGGATTCCTGAGGGTCTCGCTGTGCTTTGATACTCCTCCTCAGCACGGAGCAGGAATCAGTCAAGGATATTAATTTGAACATCAGTCATGCATGGAAGCTCCCCACAAGGCGAATAAGCCTGCTCATCCATGCATCTCCTGGGGGAGGTAAGAGCGCTTCAGGGAGGGAGGATGGGTGAGTGTGTCAGCGTATGGTCTCGGGAGATGGGGCATGGGCTGACTTGAGCCACCCAGATAATACCATCCAGATTCCAGGTTGATTTTAATGATGTTGGGTTTCTTTAAGCATTTCTTTAAGCTAATACCAATTTACTGGAAGGATCTAAATTTCATTTTGAAAATAGAAAAAAAAAACCTTTCAAAACAATAACATCTACACTGACAACACCTTGTTTGTGGGTGTGCTGTAAAATAGACGTGATAATAATAATAATGATAATAACACAAATAATAACTTCATTTGTATAGCTTCTTTCAAACACGATAATGCTTTACATTAAAAGGCCATCAAATAGCAACAATAAAAGCAAAGCAAATAGACAAAATGCATTTACAAAGTGGAATAATAAAATACTCAAAAGAATAAAATGCATTATAAACAGGTTTAGAATAAGCTAATAAAATTAAATATACAAAATTGCATTATAAGAAGAAAATCACACACACAAAATGCATTCAGTAATATAGGTAAAGATTATACTAATTACTCTTGAATTGCTGCTCTCTTCTCAAATAATTCTCACTGGTGGACTTCTTTTATAAATGGTGACCTGGTTTATCCTACTGTCATGTGATCCTCCAGCCATATATAAATTGGTGGTAATGCTGTATTAAAAATCAAGATCAAGCCATCTTTTTATCAAGAATACACTGCATTTCTAATTTCCTCCTTTTTTTAAATCTCTGAAAAGAAAAGGGCCATTTTACTCAGAGTTTTCACTGAACATTTTGGGTTACATTCCTACAGCTGTGGAGTCCTTTCCTCCACGGGGGTCCCGAGCTTTCCACTCCACGGCTAATCCAATGTTCTGGGACTGTGTAATGTGCCAGCTGCTTCAGTCACAGGCAAACACAGGCCCTTCCCAATTTTCCAATCACTTCAGGAAACACAGTAAGCAAAGCAAATGACCTCAACTGGCCTGGAGGTTGAAGTACCAACTCATCTCTTGTTGATGAGGTTGATTAGAATCAGAATAAAATCTGTACGTTTTGCTAATGTTAAAGGCTATTTTTCGACAGCCGTCATCATTTGAAAGGAAGGTTTTACTGTGTGGAACTGTGTCTCTCTCCCTTTTAGAACAAGTACGTCCTAGGACAAGTAGAGGGTATTCCACTTGTCCTTTGGACAAGTGCCCAGAAAGATAATTTCCAGCCGTGCAGAGCATTATGCTCAGAGTGGAAACTGGACATTTAGGAGTCCAATTTGTCATTTTTAACACTCAAGAGGAGACTGTGAAAGGATGAAGTGAAATTCTGAGTTCTTGTCCAGCGGTTGACAGGAAGTGGAATGTCGTTTAGAAATCCGTCGAAGCCGATAGAAGATGAGACGGTGTTCTTGTTTGTCACGGCGCCGTAACCGACTGAAGAGACTCTAAGACTTAAAATGTTTCTGTAAAAAAAGGATGATATTTCACTGCCTCTGTCACTATCTCAGCAAGATTCAAGATGCTAAAACTCAAGAAAAAAGCAAGCGTCAGCCGTGCACGACCGCAGGAAATGGCTGTGAGCTGCCAGCTCCATTGATGGAATTTGGGAGAGTGTTGTATGGTGGCTGGGGCATTAGTTTAGGATGAGAAGGAAGAGGGGTTTCTTAACACCTAACAGGAAAAACATGGCCAAGTGGTAAGATGTTATATACTTGTAACCCTTGTCCACTTGTAGTTGTGAGGCAAGAGATAGACCAGAAGGCAGGTGAAAAAAAGAAACAGCCTTTAGCTGGGCGTTTATTACCAACAAACAAAGACGTAAAGCCACAAACCTTAAATGTCATCTGGAGTGGGAGCCCAGCCTCGCTGTCAGGAGGGAGGAAGATGAAACCACTGCAGCTTTTAAGCACTCTGCTAATCACCTCAATCTCCTGTAGCTGCATCCCCTTCCAGTTGCCAGTGCTGGCTCTTCCCACCTGCAGATGGCGCCAAAACCACTCCCAACTGCCACAATACTATACAGTGTACTGCAAGCCTGTTAAAATGATATGAGATATGAGACCCGCTAAAACGAACCTGATTCAATCGGAGACCCCCTTTTTCCCTCTGAGACCCACCCCTAGATACAAAACCCCTTTTCCCCCTCCATGTATTTATTTATGGTTGGCAGCCGCCTTGTCTGAGTTGATTCTATTTTCATGGATGAGAGAGCAAGGTTTTTAGAGTAATACAGGGCAATAAATTATAACATACAGTACTGTATAGCCATGGGTTTTCTTACAATTTACCAATATCTAACTATATGTAAACATGGGCTGTACCTCAAATCCTCTACGGCATCACCCCCTGCGCTCCTGAGCTGTGGTGAACCCCTGCAGGGTCTGGCACCACAGGTTGGGGGATCACTGCAGTCAGTTGCAAAGGACGTTCCTAATTTACCTTAAAGGCTGGGAGCTGTACCACTGTCATTATGCAAAACACCGCCCACACGCTCAGTGGCTCAGTAGCTCAGTGGCTCAGTGGCTCAGTGGCTCAGTAGCTGCTTTTCTCTAATATTAATACTCCTTGAGGTGGGGGGCAAATTTGTGTGGGTTTATGTTCTGTTTACCACCATTTGAACACAACAGTGGCTGTAAAGAACTCTGACTAAAAAGAGACACAAAATCACTATCTTTATTCAGCGTAAATAAGATAAGATAAGATAAGTGGAAATAATCAAGATGACTTAACAAGGTTTTAGTCATTAGAGAAACAAACTTCACTATACAACACTTAAAAAAAAACCCATTTCTGCACCACACATTCTTCAGTCAGTCATAATATCCTCATAAACACCAACTTCATATCTTCTATTTAAATTATGACTGTCTTTTCTACCGTTGACAAAGCTTATTGGATTTGGTGAAAATGTTTTTGTAAAATCATCTGAATATACGGTGAGCTAATAGATGTCTAATAAATGACATTATTTGTCTTCCTTTCTGAATCTTCCATCTCTTGATTTGTACATCTGGTACATCTGCAAACAAACGCCTCCCCCTTTCGTCATTACTCGTGCGAATCTATATTCCTGTATTGCTGCATGCAGGTTTTTTTGTTCATAGACAGTTTACAGTACACAGCATTATTCAAACTGCTCTCTGAAAAAAGGTCAAAACATTTCATTGCACTGACATGCATTTGGTGTTGCTGTGATCAACGTCTCCAATATATTTAATATGCTTGTGCTATGCCGTGGACACATCAATTCAGAATTTGATCCGACAAAAGGTGGACGTAGGCAGGTTTTATCAGGATAAATCCTTTGCTGTGTCAGATTGTTTGAGGTATAGGGTTGGTGTGGATGACAAAGATGGAGTTTGAGCAGTGTTGTACAAAGCGGTGACCGAACGGCGCCACGTGCTGTTCTCAAGAGCCATATTTTTCCTTTGTGCAGAAAAAAGGAGTGGATGCAAATAGAAGAGCCAGTTCAGGATGCTCCTAAAGCGGTGGTATTCAACCTTTCTTTGTTGAGCCCCCCTCCCTAGGATTTCAAAAAAGTACAAATAAAAAATTAGTCTTATACAAACTAATGTCGTTTACAGTAAACCAGGCTGGGCCTTCACATTCATTTGTGGCTTTTATTGCCTTTTCACACAGGCTGACAGGACAGAAAGGTGCAAAGTGATGAAAAAAAAAGAAATAATAATAATAATAATAATAATAATAGTGAAAACAAATTCTCAAACTAATTTCAATTAAATTATTTTAAACATTAATTAGGATCTTATTAGATATAGAAACATCATTTGAGGTCTACTCTTTGGTTTTCAGCTTTCATTTTCTTGCGACCCCTTGCAATTTTCCCACTCCCCACTAGGGGCGCGCACCCCACAGTTTGAATACCAACCACTGTCCTGAGGCAAAGGCTCTTTATCGTTCAACCTTATTCAAATGTCTGCCATTTGTAAGTGATCAAGACCTGGGTTTGAGAAAAAGGAGAACCTGCCCTTTAATAATAATAATAATAATAATAATGCTCACTCAAAATAATTGATCCACAATCCTGACCAAGAACCTATCCTTACGCATCCCTTATTCCTCCATTAGTAGAAGGTCTGCGCAGACTTAACCTGCCGTTTGATTGGGTAAATGAAATAAAAAAACATTTGATTGTTGACAGTTTAACCCGCCATAAATCACATTTGGGATTCATACATATGACCTCATGCACATGTATACAGTATGTCAAATTAGACCATTTTGTTTCTAATGTCTGAAGTTGTCACAGTTCTCACAGGTTTTTTTAGGATCGGGCTGCAAACAAACCTTGGTTGATAAATTTTGCAGTTGAGCGTAACCAAGTAAATCCACCAGACTCCAAGACAAAGTACAATGTTTTTTAATCGCCACTGCCATTTGCTACATCTCATACAGTGAGCACATGAAGAAGACGGGTTTACACAACACACAAAGTCCAGCCAACGAGCATCGGCGACTGCGTCCCAAAGCCCTGAAAAGTGACTGCTTCGGCTCCCTCGCCCGGTGCGTTAGTCCCGACGCCATTAAGGCCGCTGTCTCGATGGATTAGGATTCGGGAGGAAGCGGCTTGAACCCTTTCACAAATCTAAAGCGTCCCGTACCATTTGGACCGAGCAGATTACAACAGCGCCATGAACCAGAAACGGAGGTGGGACGACACGAGGTTCAGAAAGTAAAAGTCCAGCCATGCTTTACCTCCAGCCATGCTTTACCACCAGCCATGTTTTACCTCCAGCTGGTCACTGACCGCTCAGGAGTTGGACTCTGGGTCGATGACGATTAGCAAATCCACATGGTTGACTCCGAAATCCCAGCGTGGGATTTGACTTTCTGAACCTGCATCTTCCACCTCTGCACAGAAAGCACAAGAGGCGCGTGTAACAGTGACACGGTGATGGTAAAGTCGTGACGGGTGGTGACGGAACGACACTGAAGCAGCTCGGCCGTCTCAATTCCGCTGCCTTGTGAGCAACGTTGTCGGGGGGCAGAGGCGGCGGCGGCAGCGATAACTTAGGGCTTGGAGACGCAGCCGTGGAGAGCGACTCCTCAAGGCGGGGATCGGTAAAACATTGACCGACAGGAGTCCGAATCCGAGTCTGAATCCGAGTCCGAGTCCGAGTCGGAATCCGAGTGGACGTTCTGTCCTGGAGCTCTGTGGGAAAAGTCTGCTCTGCCGAGGCTACGGGACATGCAGTGAGAGGACGTGTCGACAGCTTCGCTCGTAGGGAGTCGCTCGTTCACAGTTTGGGGTTTTCTTTTTGAAAGTGCACACAAGTTACTGATTTTGTTTGAAGCTTGATGGAGATCATTCGGACTGTACATCTGAGAACACCATAACACTTAGTGTTACAGAGCGGAATATAAGACGCGTCACTTTATCAAATGTAAAAATAAATAACAAAAGATATTCATATTCACAGAAAAAACATTATTCGATTCACAATATCTACAAATTCACAACTATTCTGAGCATTGGAATCACTGCCATAGTTCTAACGATTTCTTAATTAGTTTTATCTAATTCTTTATCTACGTGATTTTTTTTCACCCATCAAGAGTCACTGCGGTCGAGGATTTGTATAAAACATATATAATGTTAAATGCTGTTTGGATTAGCATAAATATATTCATATATTCAAATATATCTTATACATATAGAGTGGAATGTTGCTGCTGTAGCTAATCTAACTCTGGTCCTAAATGGTAAAAGCTTTTCTGTCGCTCAGAGAGAGGTCGTCCTGGTGATCTGACTCTAGAACCTTCAGATCACCGTGTTCATCCAAACCACTCCAGAGGTCACCAAAGGTCATTCACAGGCTCAAAATCTTTGGATAAGCCAAGTAGTTTCAAGTGCCGGGCTGAGGGCCGTCCTCTAGAATGCATCTAGTTTGTGATCTTTATGCTTTAGATTGTTTTCCTAAACACATCCCACACAAATTCAATCCCTTGGCCAAATTGAATGAACCCAGTGTTGACGTTCTGTCCGTTCGGTGATCACCTCAGTCGTTGAGATCAATGAGGGTCCAGCGCAGCTCCCATCCAGCACAGACACGTGTGGTCGCTCGGCTCTGGACGTGTTTTCTCCTCCATGTTTATTCATACGGACAATAACTCCTCTGGCCACCGACAATAAAGTGTTTGAAATCGTCATTTGCTAAGTTATTATCTCGTTACATGTGGTCAACATCGAAATTGATTATCTCAAAACTTTGATTGGACTTTTTTGCCAATTATTACATCATCCAAAATGGATGATTTCTTGGACATTTTCTGTGGCTCATATATTCAATGTCTCTGTGCTTCGCTTGGCTGAAAGTGGAAAAGAGACACACGCCCCCTTTTTTACAGGATTCTGAGCCTCGTCTTTGCTAGCACTGCTCTTGCTCTTGGAATGACTCATATATCTACTTTGTATATTGCGTACATATGGTGAAAATGTTTATATTTCTTTGTATTTTGCTTCGATTCCTTATAATAATATAATTATGATTAAAAAAAAACATTGTCTGTGAAGAGGTGGCTGACGTCTGCTGAGCACTGCAACATCTGGTTGATAAATGAACCTTTACCGAATATCTTAATCTATTCACGTGAAGCACAAACTGAAGAAGCGACGGGATAACGTGCAAAGTCATGAAATCACTCACTTCAAATTTCACACATGAGGTCAAACCACGGTGTATCATTAAAGCCTGAGTTTTCAACCTGTAAGTAGGACGGTGAAGGGGGCGCTCGGCAGAACCAACGTCCTGTCACCAAAGAAAAGCGTCTCAGTGGATGAACTGCTCAACTCCTCACAACTAGTTTCATTTCCTTTTGTTTTTCTCGGCGTGGGTGGGTTTTGAAGTTTGAACGTAGAGAGCGACAAAGAGCGAAATCTTTGAACCACACGGCGGGATGGTAAAAACACTCCCCGGTGGCTTCCGTCAGCGTGGATGTGACAACCTCCTGGTGGCACCGGCACCTTAGCGGAGCTTATGCAAATTGAAATGGACCTTAATCAAGCTGTGATTACTGAGCAAGTTGGAGAAACAACATACAGTACATACTAATGCTCAGCCCTATTTGAAATTCCCCAGCGGAGGTTGCAGACATACACGTGTGCAGATTGTCTCCTCTAACCTCCACGTGGGGTCAACCCTGGGATGACGCCGGTTCTCCAGTCGGAAGGTGCTCGCCACCCAACACGTGGCTTGAACAAATGATTTAGACACGTGCAGAATAGGGCGTTCTACACAACAAAAAGGAGTGTTTGGGTTTCTGAAAACTGACACCAAATGGATTTCAAATCATGAATCAGTCATCAAGACAAAAAAAAGAAAAGAAGAAAACACCTCCACACCATGGGAAACACATGGAACAACACTCATGTTCGAGAACGATTCCGATTGTTTCTCTAATCTTTGCATGTAGACAAAGCGGTAGTTTGTATCTTGGTTTGTATATGTGCACACATATACTGTACATATATATGTATATTTATATACTGTATGTGTGTACATACAATATATATATATATATATACATACAGTATATATAGATATATATATACATATATACGTATATGTATATATATATTGTATGTACACACACAAACAGTATATATATTTATATATTTACTGTACATATAAATATATATAAATATATATGTACATATACATATATATATATATATGCTGTACATATATATATACACACTGTATATATAAGCAAAATTACAAAATCAACATGTGTACAGAGTCAAAATCAGCAAAAACTCAACATCAAGCTCCTTGTTTGCGACATTATTTTCACAGACATAAATGAAACAAACTCTTGGGATTCTAAATGTGAAAATGAAAAGGAATTGAAATTTCACATAACAACTGCATTCATTGATATAGAGACAGAGAACAGACTGATACACACACACAATAAATGGTCGGCAGGCACCGGGGCTCAACGTTCCGATCAAATATTTGAGGAAAAACGTGAGATATTCATTGCACGATTTCATGTAAAAAATAAACAAACAAAGAGAAAACAAATGAAAAACTTGGTTCAACTCTAATGAAAAATGAGACTTCAGTCTGAGGTAACGGTGTCTGTTCTTAATCACTGTCCAGCTCACTGAGACACACCACCATGAGCTAAAAACTAGAAATATGCACAAGGTTTTGGACGTTTGGCTGAGCTTCCTGTCTCTGCATCTCCTCACAGGTCCATCAGCCTTCCACACTAACGGGCAATTTCACCCTGGTTGGCCGTGGCCCGGGCCCAGCCTGGGGACGCAGGCCCTGCCATGTGGACACCAGCGTGCGTTGCATCTAATGTACACAATGGGATTCCTAAGTGTGTATTAATGTGTTGGTGTGTGTGCGTGTGTGTGTGTGCATGTGTGTGTGTGTGTGTGAAAACCTTTTTTCTTTATGACGTGGGTATTCACAAAGGCACATTGCTTCTTTGTCGCTGAACATACTCAGCCTGTTAAAACAATAAGAGTCACTGGACTAGAAAATGTACAGGCAGGCCCATGGGACGCAAAAGCAATTCCAGATGATATTGCATCGGGTCTGTTGAGATTCAGCGCAAGCTGAAGGCCAGACACTGACGATTATTAATGACGTTCCTATGGAACTATACAGGCTCCCCCTGGCTAAGAGCTCACTATAGCAGTAAACAGCCAACCAATAGCTTTGCTGGCTTTGTCCAATTCATCACTCTATTTGTGTGTGTGTGTGTGTGTGCATGCGTGGGTGTGTAGATGTGTGTGTGTGTGTGTGTGTGTGTATGTGCATGCATAGATGTGTAGATGTGTGTGTGTGTGTGTGTGTGTGTGCATGCATGGGTGTGTAGATGTGTGTGTGTGTGTGTGTGCATGCATGGGTGTGTAGATGTGTGTGTGTGTGTGTGTGTGTGTGTGCATGCATGGGTGTGTAGATGTGTGTGTGTGTGTGTGTGTGTGTGCATGCATGGGTGTGTAGATGTGTGTGTGTGTGTGTGTGTGCATGCATGGGTGTGTAGATGTGTGTGTGTGTGTGTGTGCATGGGTGTGTAGATGTGTGTGTGTGTGTGTGTGTGTGTGTGTGTCTAGACCTTACCTCTAATGAGCTACAAGGAGGATTTCAAACACATGCTTTGCCCTAACGCATCTCTAAGAGCAATGGAACAACCAAAACATACTCAAAACATGTTTTACTATTCTACAAGCAGCAGGCAAACAACGAAACGCCAAAGAAACATTTGTTTACTCACAATAGGAAATGTCAAGTCGGAGCGATGAGAAATGCTCCACATCCACGTTCCCCCCAAACATCTACTACTGTATGTCAGTCTATGCTAAAGTGGCTCCACTGATACAGACGTGCAAAATATCAACATTGCAGAAATGAGACACACACACACACACACACACACACACACACACACACACACACACACACACACCCACACACACACACACACACACACACACCACATGGGGTGTAATGGACTTGGACTCTTCCGAACCGAGTGAGTGTAACTTCAATTTTGATTGTTGGAATTCACGATGGTGGGCTTTCTATTGACGTACGTGGCCCAGTAGACCAGGTTGAAGATGAAGAACAGAATTGGGAAAATGATGCGCGATATCTTGTCCACCTTGCTGACACGGTTGTAGGACTTTTTGGCCTCCATGTATGGGTCTTCCATTTTATGGAGGTAAGGGTGTTTACCAGAGGCTGTGGTTGCGCTCTTGGAAACGGTGGTTAAACCTTGATCTTTAGCTACATTGATGGCGTAGGTGGTTCCCACAATGTTGAATGTGTTGTTTGCCTTTTTGGACAATGAGGCGGACTCTCTTCTCTGAAAAGGAAAACAAAGACAAACAGTAACGGGCGTCAATGCTCAAGCACGGAACTGAAACAATACTTCCATTTGGACTCATATAGAGGAAATAGAAGCAACACCACAAGACACGACACACTTAGAGAACAAAACAAAGCCTAACCATATCTTTAATCCTGGCAATGTTACTCTGAAAGGGTTCCTGAAAAGAAAAGTAGAAAAGAAAAAAGGTTTATCATTTATACCAAATGAGCGAAGTTACATTCTCCATTTGTTAACATCCAGTGTCTGGTGAAAACTAGAACAAGTGCAGTGTCATCTCACACCGGTGCCACCGCTGTCACTTCACACACGGGGCCGACGGCACCGGGCCCCGTGACCAGTCAGCACACACATTACATCACACGCCGCCGGCCTCTTCCCTGACGGCGGCTCACATGTTTGATTTTCGGTTTCTCAACATTGAAGACCATCTCTCGCCCGCTGACAGCTACGCTCCAATGTTTGCGGTTTTGTCACAGTGACTTGATTTTGCCGTGTCAGAATCACAATCACAATTTTTATTTGCCAAGTGCGAGATGTACAAGGAGTTTCTCTGGGTGCGGGTGCCAACAAACAGTACATAAAAACAACATACAAGTATTCAAATGAGAATAAGATACAAGCAATAAAAGAAAAAGCTGTAATAAAATATACAGATTTACAAACACACATACAGACAAGATATACAACAAGACTGCCAATACACACACAAGTGCACAGCAAAGAATTTCAAAATAGGTGTTTGAAGACAGGATAGGAAAGATATGTGCAATGACATATTTTGTATTGCAAATACAAACAGAATCAATGAATACAAAATCCAGCAAAATTAAGTAACTTGTGTTACCGTGGTTGTCAGCGGGACCAGGAGACAATTTTCAGAAATGTTTCTCACCGTAGCTCCTCACCAGGAATGCAACATAAATGTAACAGCAAAGTGCTGTATATCTATTTATTTTATTATTATTATTGACTATTTATGGTTATTTAAATGCCTATTTGTATTTGTATTATATATATTTTTTAAATTAATTTAAACTTTTTATTCTATTTAATTTGATTATTATTTTTATTCTCAGCTTTTTTTCGAGGTTCTGTAAAGCTTCTTTTTTTTTTTAATGCTAATCGTCCGTAGTGAAAGGCACCAAACCTCACCAGGACCAAATTCCTGGTCCATATGTAAATGCGCCCGGTGCAATAAAGTGATCCTGGCTGGCTCTGAAATGCGTGTGCTGACTGGCAAACGGACCAAAACTCCATCAGACACCGGTGCGGCCCTTTAAAAGTGGAAATAGAAACATGCATCGGTGGAAGCGCTGTGACACGGGGCCCAGTCGAGCAGGGGCCGCGCGACGGGGGACTTCAAACGGAGCAGCAGCACGGCGCCTTCAAACATCCCTGACAGAGTGGATCCATCAGGAGCCGCGCCGGCGTCTACGGGCCATCAATTGTCAGAGAAGATTAAGCTCGAGCTGCGACGCAATAAAAGCGGCTGTAAATGCTCTTTGGCGACCGCAGGGAAATGGTAAATTGTCTGGACAGGAAGTTACTCCAGAATGCTAATGCTGCCCTCGCTGTTCACCTGGCAGCTCCGTCCGCCTGGAAGAAAATTAAAGATTGATGTGGCGGCGGGACGTGGATTGGTGGGGCGGGGCAGGGTGGGCTGGGGTGGGTTGGGGCTGGGTGAGGTGGGGGGAGGTGGGGCAGGGCGGGGCGGGGCAGTGTGGGGTGTTTTACCTCGAGCCTCAACCAGTAAATATTAAAACAGACCCAATAAATGTTCCTCTGTTCACTACAGTTGTAGAGTGTGACGAGGTTGAAGAGGATTATGTTCTTAATTCAACATCACATCAGTCGAGAAAGTCGTCAAGCTCATGTCACCACTACCCCAACCCCAACCCCAACCACTGTTCTTTGATGCAGCGGTGCAGCGACTCTGATTCACTGCAGATGAGCATGAAAAGTTCCACTGTTCATCTTTCAGTGTCAACGTTTTCATTTTTTAACACGTCTGGAAAATGAGAAAAGCAGCGAAGAGCTCGGTGCCAGAAACACTGTTTCTGGCAGATGAGAAATTATTATTAATATTATTTCATAAATGAATCCTCAAATTTCTTGTTGTGTTGCTCAGAGAATATTTGTGTGTGTGTGTGTGTGTGTGTGTGTGTGTGTGTGTGTGTGTGTCTAACCCTTGTGACAGTCTCTGTCTGTGTTAGGTTTGAAATGAAGCGTTGGTATATTTCAAAACATCACAGCCCAAACTCAATATCCTTCTGTGTACATGTGCGTGTGTGTATGTGCGTGTGTGTGCCTGTGTGCATGTGAGTGTGTGTGTATGTGTGTATGTGTGTGTGTGTGTTAGTCTTCCTGTGTGTGTTACAGTCTTCCTGTGTGTGTTACAGTCTTCCTGTGTGTTACAGACTTCCTGTGTGTGTTACAGTCTTCCTGTGTGTGTTACAGACTTCCTGTGTGTGTTACAGTCTTCCTGTGTGTGTTACAGTCTTCCTGTGTGTTACAGACTTCCTGTGTGTGTTACAGTCTTCCTGTGTGTTACAGACTTCCTGTGTGTTACAGACTTCCTGTGTGTGTTACAGTCTTCCTGTGTGTGTTACAGTCTTCCTGTGTGTGTTACAGACTTCCTGTGTGTTACAGTCTTCCTGTGTGTGTTACAGTCTTCCTGTGTGTGTTACAGACTTCCTGTGTGTTACAGACTTCCTGTGTGTGTTACAGTCTTCCTGTGTGTGTTACAGTCTTCCTGTGTGTGTTACAGTCTTCCTGTGTGTGTTACAGTCTTCCTGTGTGTTACAGACTTCCTGTGTGTGTTACAGTCTTCCTGTGTGTGTTACAGTCTTCCTGTGTGTGTTACAGTCTTCCTGTGTGTTACAGACTTCCTGTGTGTTACAGACTTCCTGTGTGTGTTACAGTCTTCCTGTGTGTGTTACAGTCTTCCTGTGTGTGTTACAGACTTCCTGTGTGTTACAGTCTTCCTGTGTGTGTTACAGTCTTCCTGTGTGTGTTACAGACTTCCTGTGTGTTACAGACTTCCTGTGTGTGTTACAGTCTTCCTGTGTGTGTTACAGACTTCCTGTGTGTTACAGTCTTCCTGTGTGTGTTACAGACTTCCTGTGTGTGTTACAGACTTCCTGTGTGTGTTACAGACTTCCTGTGTGTGTACCAGTCTTCCTGTGTGTGTTACAGACTTCCTGTGTGTGTTACAGACTTCCTGTGTGTGTTACAGACTTCCTGTGTGGGTTACAGTCTTCCTGTGTGTGTTACAGACTTCCTGTGTGTGTTACAGACTTCCTGTGTGTGTTACAGACTTCCTGTGTGTGTTACAGTCTTCCTGTGTGTGTTACAGTCTTGCCCCAAACAGGGCAAATGCTGCTTCCGCTCCCAAATCCCCCTTTCATTTGTTCACATCCTTCACTTTCTCAATTGTATTTTTGTCTTTGTCCAAATAGTTTTTATTTTGGAATGAACTGAATTTTGGAATCTGTGGGGGGACACAAACCGGAGGCACGGGATCGGTACCAAGACGTGGCACGAGTTCATGGTTTTCCTGAAGACGCCGTTTACTCCAGATGTTTATTCCCAAAACAGTGTTTTATCCCAAACGCCGGCTGTTATCTGAGCTCATTTCACCACTGATCCTCCCATTCCCACCTGGTGTTTACATGGCCTTAGGGGCGGGGCCATGACCGCTCTATGTCATCGAGTCATGATTTAGCCCCGCCCCAAAAAAGTCTGGACAGACAGACAGACAGACAGACAGACAGACAGATAGATAGATAGATAGATAGACAGAGAGATAGACAGACAGACAGATAGATAGAGAGATAGATACATACAGAGAGACAGACAGATAGATAGATAGACAGACAGACAGACAGACAGACAGACATATTGATAGATAGATAGACAGACAGACAGACAGACAGACAGACAGACAGACAGATAGATAGATAGATAGACAGATAGGTAGATAGATAGATAGATAGATAGATAGATAGATAGATAGACAGACAGACAGACAGATAGACAGACAGACAGACAGATAGATAGATAGATAATTTGATAGATAGACAGACAGACAGACAGATAGATAGAGAGATGGATAGATAGAAACACAATAAAATATAACAATATACACTAAAGTGACGATAGTGCCCACGCCCCTTGCGGTTGCCTGCGCCTGCGCTCTGGTCGGCTTCGCACATTTTAGTATTTTTTTCCGTTTTTTGACATTTCACTGCATATATGTATGAAAGTATGTAGATGTATGACTCTTGAATCTAAACCGAATGAAAAAGTAACAAATATACAGTGGGGCAAAAAAGTATTTAGTCAGCCACCAATTGTGCAAGTTCTCCCACTTAAAAAGATGAGAGAGGCCTGTAATTTTCATCATAGGTTCACTTCCACTATGAGAGACAAAATGGGGGGAACGAATCCAGGAAATCACATTGTAGGATTTTTAATGAATTAATTGGTAAATTCCTCTGTAAAATAAGTATTTGGTCACCTACAAACAAGCAAGATTTCTGGCTTTCACAGACCTGCAACTTTTTCTTTAAAAGGCTCCTCTGTCCTCCACTCTGTTTGAACTCGTTATCGGTATAAAAGACACCTGTCCACAACCTCAAACAGTCACACTCCAAACTCCACTATGGCCAAGACCAAAAAGCTGTCAAAGGACACCAGAAACAAAATTGTAGACCTGCACCAGGCTGGGAAGACTGAATCTGCAGTAGGTAAGCAGCTTGTTGTGAAGAAATCAACTGTGGGAGCAATTATTAGAAAATGGAAGACATACAAGACCACTGATAATCTCCCTCCATCTGGGGCTCCACGCAAGATCTCACCCCATGGGGTCAAAATGATCACAAGAACGGTGAGCAAACATCCCAGAACCACACGGGGGGACCTAGTGAATGACCTGCAGAGAGCTGGGACCAAAGTAACAAAGGCTACCATCAGTAACACACTACGCCGCCAGGGACTCAAATCCTGCAGTGCCAGACGTGTCCCCCTGCTTAAGCCAGTACATGTCCAGGCCCGTCTGAAGTTTGCTAGAGAGCATTTGGATGATCCAGAAGAGGATTGGGAGAATGTCATATGGTCAGATGAAACCAAAATAGAACTTTTTGGTAAAAACTCAACTTGTCGTGTTTGGAGGAGAAAGAAAGCTGAGTTGCATCCAAAGAACACCATACCTACTGTGAAGCATGGGGGTGGAAACATCATGCTTTGGGGCTGTTTTTCTGCAAAGGGACCAGGACGACTGATCCGTGTAAAGGAAAGAATGAATGGGGCCATGTATCGTGAGATTTTGAGTGAAAACCTCCTTCCATCAGCAAGGGCATTGAAGATGAAACGTGGCTGGGTCTTTCAGCATGACCATGATCCCAAACACACCGCCCGGGCAACGAAGGAGTGGCTTCGTAAGAAGCATTTCAAGGTCCTGGAGTGGCCTAGCTAGTCTCCAGATCTCAACCCCATAGAAAATCTTTGGAGGAAGTTGAAAGTCCGTGTTGCCCAGCGACAGCCCCAAAACATCACTGCTCTAGAGGAGATCTGCATGGAGGACTGGGCCAAAATACCAGCAACATTGTGTGAAAACTTTGTGAAGACTTTGTGAAAACGTTTGACCTCTGTCATTGCAAACAAAGGGTATATAACAAAGTATTGAGATGAACTTATTGACCAAATACTTTTTTCCACCATAATTTGCAAATAAATTCTTAAAAAATCAGACAATGTGATTTTCTGGATTTTCTTTTCTCATTTTGTCTCTCATAGTTGAGGTATAACTATGATGAAAATTACAGGCCTCTCTCATCTTTTTAAGTGGGAGAACTTGCACAATTGGTGGCTGACTAAATACTTTTTTTGCCCCACTGTATAACCCAATAAATAACTGAAAAACTATAAAAATGACAAATCACAATAGTATTTAAAAGCGAGCAGTGAACCAGGAAGCTGAAGCTACGATGGGAAGAAGAAAAAAGAGATGAACGAAAACAGCCAAATCTGCACACCTGCTGTGTTTCTAACTGGTCTACAACTACACACAGTCACATTTTGTGTGGTTAAATATGAACATTTTAATAGCTATTACTATTGTTAGTAATGTAGTAGTACACTGCTGCAATAAAATGAATACTGCTGAAATAACATTAATACCGCTACAATAAAACAAATACTGCTGCAATAACATTAATACTGCTGAAATAACATGAATACTGCTACAATAATATTAATGCTGCTACAATAACATTAATGCTGCTGAAATAACATGAATACTGCTACAATAATATTAATGCTGCTACAATAATATTAATGCTGCTACAATAACATTAATGCTGCTGAAATAACATGAATGCTGCTGACATAGCATTAATACTGCTGCATCAGTACTAATACTGCTAGAATAATATTCATGCTGCTACAACAATATCCATACGGCTACAATAACATTAATACTGCTGCAATAAAATGAAAACTGCTGAAATAACATTAATACTGCCGCAATAACATTAATGCTGCTGAAATAGCATTAATACTGCAGAAATTGTACTAATACTGCTAGAATAATATTAATACTGCTGCAATAATATTAATACTGCTACAATAACATTAATACCACTGCAATAACACTAATACTGCTGCAAAAATGTTAATACTGCTACAATAATACTGATACTGCTGCAATAATACTAATGCTGGTATAATCGTATTAATACTGCTAAAATAACATAAATACTCTGCAATAATACTAATACTGCTGCAATAACATAAATACTACTGCTGTAATATTAATAGTGCTGCAATAAGACTAATATTGCTGCAATAATACTAATACCGTTGCAGTAATTTTAATACTGCTGAAATAACATGAATACTGCTACAATAAAATAAATACTGCTGCAATAACATTAATAATGCTGCAATAACATTAATGCTGCTAAAACAGCATTAATACTGCTGCAATAGTACTAATACTGCTAGAATAATATTAATACTGCTGCAATATCAATACTGATGCAATAATACTAATACTAATGAAATAACATTAAAACTGCTGCAATAATACGTATGCTGCTGCAATAATACTAATACCGCTGCAATAACATGAATACTGCTGCAATAATACAAATACCACTGCAATAATACTAATACTGCTGTAAAGGTATTTATACCGCTGCAATAACATTAATACCACTGTAATAATACTAATACCGCTGCAATAACATTAATACTGCTGCAATAATAGTGATACTGCTGCAATAACACTAATACTGGTATAATAGTATTAATACTACTAAAATAACATAAATACTACTGCAATAATATTAATACTGCTGCAATAACATTAATACTCTGCAATAATACTAATAATGCTGTAATAACATCAATACTGCTGCTATAATATGAATATTGCTGCAATAACATAATACTGCCGCAATAATACTTATACCGCTGCAATAATACTAATACTGCTGTAATAGTATTAATACTGCAGTAATCACATTAATTCTACTGCAATAATATTAATACTGCAGCGATAACATTAACACTACTGCAGTAATACTAATACTGCTGCAATAATACTAATAATGCTGCAATAACATTAATACTGCTGCAATCATACTTACACTGGTGTAGTAGTACTAATACTGCTGCAATAATACTTATACTAATTCTGCTGCAATAATACTAATACCGTTGCAATAACATTATACTGCTACAGTAATATAAATACTGTTGCAATAATATTAATACTGCTACCATTTTACTTATACTGCCACAATAATACTAATATTAATATTGTTTCAATAAAACTATTGCTGCGTGAATAATTCTTATACTGCTGCAATAATACTTCAACTTATTCTGCTGCAATAATACTAATACTGTTGCAATAATATTAATATTGCTACAATAGTACTGTAACTGTTGCAATAATATTGATTGCGCTAAAATAATACGAATACTGTTGCAATAATATTAATACTGCGACAATAATACTAATATTGTTTAGATAATACGAATACCGATGCAATAATGCTAGTACTACTGCAGTAACATCGATGATACTATTACTGATGCAATATAACTAATGCTAATACTACTGCAAGAATACTTATATTTGGTAATAATAATGTAAGAGGTACGATAATAGACACTGCTGCAGCTATATTATAGCTGTCATTTAAATGTGCAATAGACAACTTTTCAACTCTCCCCTCAATGTGTTTCTAAGTGGTATCGTTTGTGCCGCTGTCGCAAAGACGAGTGGATCATTGTAGGTTTTCATCAGAGCGCGCCGTCCAAATGATCAACACCACTTTGTTAATAAGAGGGAAGAAAGAAGCATGTTCACTGAAGAGGTCAATTGAACTTGTCCCAATTTTAGTTTAATTCGATGTATTTTGTTTGCACAATCATAGACATAATCGACGCCGCATTGACTGCTTGAGCGTGTTGCTGCGATACGTCAACGTCGCCGCCATATTGGAACGGGCAAGACTGGCCTGTAAACAAGTAAACGGGGAAGCTGCGTTTTTCTGGAAAAAGCTCTACAACGTTTACATTTCTCAACCAATTCCAATGAGTCATTTTGATATTGAAGGGTTTATCATCTCACTGGAGTAGATTGCTCCACCGTCCGCCATTTCTGATCATGGTTGTGCGTTGGTTGACGTACTTCCTGTGACATCCGTCCTAATGCGTAGTGATTTGAAGGCTTTAGGGAACCAATCTAAACGCCGATGGTGTCATTATTCTACAGCCATGACACTGTGCAGTCAACACTGACTTCATGATGATAAGTAAAAGCAAAAAAGTTGTCGACTGCCCCTTTAAAGGGTCTGCCAAAAAAGTCCAAATATCAGTAAGTGATTCATGTGCAAACACTGTAGCCCTGAACACTCTGACCCCTGACTCATCCAGAACAAATAGAAATAGAACAGTAATGTTTTTAATGTGTTTTTTTTTGTTGCAACAATACAAAAAAATCCTTGTATTGTATACACTGTTTCTGCAATCGTCAGGGCCACCTTTCTAGGTCTTTCATCTCGAATTTTTTCTTATAACACAGGCGATTGCCATCCAAAATGATTGACACATTTGTATATTGTGACCATGAAACTTCTCAGTCGTCAGGGTGATTCTCAGAATTGCGCCGCAGAGCGGAGGGTTTCTCTTGTCTTGGATGCCCCGTCCTAACGGCAACAGCCTGTGTCGTGTTCTCGTGGGGGCCGTGCTGAGCATGCAGCTGTCATGACGGATAAAAAAGAAATGGGGTCAATAAGGGAGACACGGCACTCCCAGAACGCTCCCAGAACGCTCCCAGAACGCTCCCGGAACGCTCCCAGAACGCTCCCGGAACGCTCCCAGAACGCTCCCAGAACGCTCCCAGAACGCTCCCAGAACGCTCCCGGAACGCTCCCAGAACGCTCCCAGAACGCTCCCAGAACGCTCCCAGAACGCTCCCAGAACGCTCCCAAACGCTCCCAGAACATTTCCAGAACGCTCCCAGAACGCTCCTCGCCAGAAAAATCGACTAGAAAGTAAAGAAGCTGTATGTGCTTCCTCCCTGTGCAGCATAAAGTATCCATCTACCTATCTATCTATCTACCTATCTACCTATCTATCTATCTATCTATCTATCTATCTATCTATCTATCTATCTATCTATCTATCTACCTATCTACCTATCTATCTATCTATCTATCTATCTATCTATCTATCTATCTATCTATCTATCTATCTATCTGTCTGTCTGTCTGTCTGTCTGTCTGTCTGTCTGTCTGTCTGTCTGTCTGTCTGTCTGTCTGTCTGTCTGTCTGTCTGTCTGTCTGTCTGTCTGTCTGTCTGTCTGTCTGTCTATCTATCTATCTATCTATCTATCTATCTATCTATCTATCTATCTATCTATCTATCTATCTATCTGTCTGTCTGTCTGTCTATCTATCTATCTATCTATCTATCTATCTATCTATCTGTCTATCTATCTATCTATCTATCTATCTATCTATCTATCTATCTATCTATCTATCTATCTATCTATCTATCTATCTATCTGTCTATCTATCTACCTATCTGTCTATCTATCTATCTGTCTGTCTGTCTGTCTGTCTGTCTGTCTGTCTGTCTGTCTGTCTGTCTATCTGTCTATCTACCCATTTATCTGTCCGTCTATCTAATCTATTCTGTACAAACCAAAATAACAGGGACTGAATATTTATCAACACTTGTGAATCTATTGTGTCTATTTCTATTTATTTCGTCTGCCATTTCCAGCCACGCAGCTCTCCAATCACCTGGCAATTAGCACGACATTAATGCCCGAAAAACCCTGTCGAGTACGCTCCAAACTGTCAGCGAGAGCTTTTATCTCTCTGCAGACCCTATACGGCGCAAGAACCTCATATGGCGCCGATTCCCGAAAATCTCACACTGAATTAACCCTTTCAATAATGGAGTGAATAGACCTTTTTAAAGCGTATAGTCGACTGTAGCTGAATTCCTTGCAGCACCAGCAACATGCATTTGCCTCAGCACCCTGACCCCAGCACTGTCAACTATGGTCACATGGAACTTCTCCTCAGTGTTCATCCATGTAGGGATTGCATCGATTTTATTTATTATTATTTAGGTTTTGCTTCATTACAGTACACTTTTGAATCATCAACATCGCTTCGATATGCAGAAAGAAAACCATATTTTGGTGAAAAATGTGCCTCCCACCATGATGAGAGCAGACATTAGAGTATATGTATTCCTTCATAAATCATAGCGACTGTCTCTGGAAGTTTACCAGTAAAGCCCAACTCACAGCGTTCTGCACTGCTGTCCCTGTTCCATTTGCTTGTTAATGAATAAATGAAAAGCCTCTTTACAGTCTTTATAGAGTAGGCAGGATGGTTTTAAGGGAGGGGACTTGCTACCAGTGTTTCCAAAGTGCAATTCTGTCCTTGTCGCAAAATGAGGACTTTCTTTCTTCGTTTCTATGCCATCAGCAATGAGCACGGTTCCTCTCTTGATTTTTTATATATTTTCTTCCCTCAGAGGGTTATCGAGGGAACGGAGCAAATTAAAAGTCGTGTGGAATTTTGCGCACAAGGGCATTGGAAATCTTCCGAGAACAGAGACAGATGAGGAAACTCATTCCAGTCAAACGATCTGTTTGTGGTTGGAAACTTCTGCAGCGCCAGCGAGTGCATGAGGAGGGAGAGCGGGGAGTCGAAAAGCTATGTAAATGTTTTATTGTGCAGCGATACCATACCCCCTTACTACTCAAACGCAGAAGTAAATCACATGAATCCATTGCTCTATAATGCAAATTCGTTGACACTCACCCTTATTTCCATGCCCTCTTTCTTGCCATCCCATGCCCAGCTGCGCTTGGTGAAGTAGTTGACGGTGGCAAACTCAATCAGGGCAGAGAAGACAAAGGCGTAGCACACGGCCATGAACCAGTCCATGGCTGTGGCATAGGCCACCTTAGGGAGGGAGTTTCTAGCACTGATGCTTAGTGTGGTCATGGTTAGCACAGTGGTGACACCTGAGAGGAAAAGGGGAAAAAAGACACAAAAAAACAACATTATTTAGAGTTGAGGATACTCTAACCCACCGAGCGATGCATGACTCCACCGCTCCACTGCCTTTGAGCAAGCGGGGATGTGGCGTGACCGGAGGTGGATCAAGCTTTCGTCTGCAGATTCACGAGGAGCGGGATTTATCCTCCGGCAAATTGATGTCCAAGCCGGCCCCTGTAACCTTGGCTGAAGTCGGCAGCGTCATCCGCACGACGCCTTTGCTCCACTGCCGTCGTCGGACCCATGAGAGCCACAAATTAAAAGACTTTCGGTCGAGCTCTGCCAAGACAGTGCGATGATGAAGTGTGCGATTGATGACACCCCGTGTTTATTTAGCATCGCTCAGGGGTCAGTTTCTCGCCGTCTGCCATGGAATTTATGTGAATGTTGAATTAAATGAGTGAATATATGATACATGGAGACGTAGTGTGCAGCACGCTGCCTTTGAATAGCCAGGACCCCAGAATAGTGCCCAAACCAAATGGTGATTGTTCTTTTGCCGGGTACACGGACAGATTGGATATGCAGACACGCTCATGTGCCAAAATACTGCCCGATCAAATAAGTGTTTAATACTGTCAAATGATCTGTCCATAATTGTATTATTAACTGTGACATTGTTTTACAAAACTGTCCTTTCCCCAGACATCCAAAGGGCTCACAACGTCCTTTTTGACAGGAGCTAAAAGCGGCCATGTTTTATTTGGTTCCCTGACAGCAGCAGTAGGACCCGACCTTCCCCACAACTCTAAAGCAATTTAGTCAGGCGAGGTCCCGTTTTGCAGACCACGTGTCTGCGGCAGATGAAACCCGACAAGTTGCCAGAATGATCTGGAGCTCAGTAAGTAATAGTTGTAAAACCTTGGCAGAGGAGTCCAACATCGCTTTAAACGCGCCACCCTTCCCTTCATCACCTCCCTCCACTCAAGGCGGGCGACACCACTTCCTCCAACTGAATTTATTTTCAACTCTGCTCCCACTAATCTGTAATAATCAGATATTCTTTGCAGTGGCTGAGGTAACAATGAGTAAATCTTGTAAAACAAACACATGAAACCCTTTAAACTCTTTAAATTTGACTTTGTTAGAAGATTAGAAGCGACTGCGATATTTACTTTTTCTGCCCTCACATCCAGAGCTGTGGCTGGATCAGAGGAGCAGGTTGATTCATTACTGTACATAGGGCTGGGCATAGTACATAGTGACAAAATCAACAATCAATCAATTATCTTTTTTCTTATAAGCTTTATTTTGATTTTTTTTAATTTAATCTCCCATTCTGAACCCCCCTCCCAGTGAAAATATATCTTATTTTGTATATTTTTATTTTTTACAAATTCCTCCATATCGATAATTTGACGATATTTCGGATTTGACTATTGGTACTTTCATAAAATATTTACACGCCAGAAATATTAGATAAACAATCATTAGTCATGTGGATTTAATTGAAGATTGCATTGCTTTACTGTAATGCATTTAACTATATCCCATTATTATTCCCATTGATAAGATGAATCCCAGATGACATCTAGTCTCATGGTCTCACAACAACATCATATGGATATATGGCCCCGCCCACACTGCACAGGTGTTAATCTATGATGTCATCATTTAACAGCTCCAAATAACCCTGAGGTGCATTTTGAGGCTGAGAAGACAGAGGGAAGCACTCACCGAACACAGTGCGTGCAGGAACGGATTCTCTGTTGAGCCAGAAGGAAACCTGAGACAGTATGACAGTCATGATGCATGGGAGGTAGGTTTGAATCACAAAATAGCCAATTTTCCTTTTCAAATGGAAATATGTAGTCATCACTACATATTCTCCTGAGGTAAAAGGGGAAAAGAGAGAGAGAGTGAGAGAGAGAGAGACAGAAAGAGAGAGTGAGAGATAATAATAATAAAGGTAAACTCAGTCCACAGCCACATTTAGGTTTAATAATGCAAAATTATATTTAAGATGCAGTGTTAGGATTTACTTTCCACACAATCAAACGGCTCCCAGACAGCGTGAGGCAGCGTTACTGTGTACGGCGTTTGATCTCAAAAAAATATATATATCTCAATCATTTTCTCATTTTTATATTCTTGTAATATTGACTTGGCCAGGAGTAGAGACGTAAGCAGCTTCATCTTTTTGTTAAGGTAAGCACATTGAAAGAAGCAATAATCCTTGAGAAATACAGCAGAAAAAAACCCATCCCAGGCCACGTACTGCGAGCCCAGGATGCCTCCCTGGAAAGGCTGCACTGAAGTTTAATTTGACTCCATTTAATTTGCTGGAGGCCTCGTCAGTCAGGCTTCAGGTCCACAGCCCCGGCGGTGCCTGAGGTCTAGAAGCTTGGCGTGCGTCATTAAAACTCCTCATCGACAGTTAAACCTTGAAGGCCGCCGCCCGACGAGACCTGGGCCGACCCCGCCTCCACGGAAGGCAGCGTTCGGCGGCCGCGTGACTCCTCTCAGACAACGGGATTGACCTCTGACCCTCCAAACTGGACGTGCCCGGGGGAAGGGGCCGTCTCGACGGGTCTTCCGACCCCCTTGACCGCCCCCCAGCAGGAGGCCGAGCTCTGAGACTGGGGACACAGCGAGCGGAGCCGACCGGAGCTGGAATCTCTCCGGTGTCACTTAGTTGCAGAGCTCAGCAATCTGGCAGTAATTACCAGTTGCTCCAAGGTAGCAAACCATTATCTACAGGCCTCCAGTGCCTGCAGCATCATCTATAGTCTCCCAGGACGGCAACCTGAAGCACCTCATTGTTACGGAATAATGTCTTTCTAAAGGGAGCGGAGGGCAATTAAAATGACTTCGCGACGACGGTATTAATACTACGATGGATATTTCACTGTTTCCACTGGAAACTGAATATAATGAAGTAACAAGAAATACCTGGGGGCAGGGCGGGGGGGCACAAGTTGTACCCACTCTATACCTTTAACCATCTTTATGAATATCCACAACATAACCTTCACTCATCTCTACCAGTTACATCGTTATTACATGATGTCATTGTTTCATTCATTCATGGTTAAAATGCTGCACAAGCTGAACGTCTGTGCAGCCACAGACTTTCAGCTTGAATGGAAAACGGCGGCAGGGAAAAAAAACAAAAACAAAACCGGTTTTCTGTAACGGCCGAGGCAAGGACGACCCGAGATCCACGTGTCCAGTCCAACAGATCACAGCAACGGACACTCCCCTGACTCTCTCCTCATCTCAGTTGGCTGAGAGGAAAGGGATCGTTTCACCTGTGGTTCAGCTCTTTTTCTTTGAATCTCCATTAAGATCCTTGTTTGTAATTGAAGCAGAGAAACAGAAAAGGTGGGATCGGGCGGAGGCTCCGGAACTATGGCCCCGCTTGGTTTTTCCCTGACTCAGTGAAGCTTACAGCAGCAGGAAAGAAGCACCTCTGCAGCTACATTGATGCTTTGCTGTTATTGCCGTTGTGATTCTGATTTGATTGAAATGGTAGAATACAGCCTCCCCCATCCGCCAAAGTCCAGTGACTAAGTCCAGCACTACATCTGAATTGGGTTCGTTCACACGGAGATTGTTTACGAAGCTCAAGCTCAACAGAAACGTCGCTCGGTGATTTGCCCGTTCCCAACACCGCTCTCACCACCACTGAAACGTATACACGGTCTCCTGTACTTATTCTCCCAAAGAATCTGGCATTTCCAGCATGAACACCGGCCGCTCCTACCGAGGCTTTAACCGAGCCGGTTTCGCCCTCACCTCGAAATTCCCGAAAGGAAATCAATTTGCGAAAAAACAACAGAACAATGGTTCGTGGCCCCAGAGCTCCGGGCGGGGCTGGCAGTGCGGGGTGTACCTGTGCTGGAACTGATGGTTTCCTTCCCAATCACATGCCCTAACAGGTCGTACTGGTTTAGTCTGGACCCGTCCTCTGCTACAGCCACAGACATCTCGTCTCCCTGCGTCCACAGGTAGATCACCTCATTGTTGGTGTAGGCATCTGAGGGCCAGAGGGAGGAGACAAAGGAATGTGATGTCAAGGAGGTGCATTCTGCTGCATTTCTTCATGGCTTAGCCCTTATAATAAAAACATACACATGCTCTAATGGTACAATGAGTCATATTTCACTCCCTCGTTGAGCAAATTGACCGTGATGTGTCAAACATTGTTGTTCAAAACAATCCACTGGTCACTGATTGGGGCGAATTGTCCATTGTTATTGAATGCCTGAAAATGTTATTTAAATGTTATTGAATATGACATTTTTAAATCTGCCATGAATACTACCATCCATATGTAAAACCACAAATCCTACAACATTAGAAGTCATTCATGATATAAATATGAAATATTTAATACAATATATTAATATAAAATACAAAATGAAAAACAAATAAATGATACTGTATATATACAGTATCTTTATATATATATATATATATATATACACACACACAGTATCTACTATATATATGTATAAACAGTATATATATATATATATATATATATAAGATAACTAAACAAGATATAAAATGTATATCTTATTTTTATCAATTTCTTTAGAGATATTGTTTTCCGCAGTGTACAGTAACTCAAGGTTCTGGTACATACACTTGGATACGTGTGCTCAATTTAATTGCAATGCTATACTACCAAATAGGAGTCCTGGAATATCCTTAAACATTACAAAGTGCCTCATGGTAGACATGCACTGTTTGTAATGTGCTGGACTAAAGGAACAACTTTGATCACATCGGGCTGGAAGAAATAGCCGGCGGCTTTTAAACTGTGGTTGGGCTGGAAGTTGTCGATCCGATCTGGCAACACTGGTCGGTGTTTGTGTTAACTCTGATGTCTGTTTTCCCAAGCAAGTAGGTGGACGTTATGAAACGACACCTCCCTTTCAAGGTTCAAACGGCTCCAATGAGGAGCATATGGGCTCTCCGCCTCCAGCAGCTCTTCAGACTAAAGCAATGAGCCATGATGTGTATGAATATGTGGTAGTGAAAGGTTGCCAGAATTATAGTCACCCTTCACTGACTGATTCATCGCAAAGTTCGCTCAGATTCATTATTTGGCTCAGGAGGAGCAATAATAATCCAAATATTCCTGATTCCTGGAATGTCTTACAATATCCTGGATGCAAATTGATAACCTTTTGTTTGTCAGGTACCATCTCAGGGTTAACGGCTAATTGGCCAAACTCCTCTATCGACGTTGGTGAACTTACGCAAGTGTAGATTTGAGTTACATGGGTTAAAACGCATTAAAAGATAAGACGCTAGGTCTTGTGTTTAAAAAATTAAGAAAAGGGTGTGCTCCTTCAACATTAAAGTGACCAGATTTCTGGAAGAAACTCTGGATATTTTAATGAGTGTGGAGACAGACAATACCTTCAGAACTAACTTTCAAAATAGGCTTGTACGCTTTCATATTTCTCAACAATGACATGACTCAGCAGACACTTCTGTCCAGAGTGACTTCATTCGACACCAATGAACACAGCCATCAGGGGTGGAGTGTCTTGCTCACGGACACTATGGCTTGCCATCAGCAGGGAACTTGAACCAGCAACCTTCAGATTATGAGAAGACCTGCTCTACACCCTGATCTACTGACCCCATTAGGAACAATGTTTCTGACAGTTATGCCAAAAATCCCAAGGATATTTTTGAGGCCATTTTTGTGCAACATAAAGCATTATCGGTCGAGTTATTCCTCAAAAAATATTGTGACTGGTCATGTGATCTTGAGTTGAGAGGGCGTACAGTACATCGTTTGCTTGCTTGGGTACTTCGATGTGAGCGGAGGTAGAACACTGAAGAGGTCACGCTGGGACTTTCTTTCTTTGCTGCAAATGATTGGAAGTGGTGTGGGTGTTGAGTGCTCTAATAAACTTCCCTGAGCAAGCACTGCCATTAAAACCAAAACAAGTCTCCCTAATGACCAGGTTTGACGCTCATTTTTCATAACGACGGCGTTGAGTGGTTGAGCCGGGCGGCCGGCGGCGGCTGGCGGAGAGAGGGACGCTCTCGCTGCACCACACCAAAATGCTCCAAAGGGTTTGGAATTTGCAATTTAAAGCCTAAAATCCTTGGTAACGACGCCCAATTCTAATTACCGGTTCATTCTTTCAAGTCCGCGGACATTTCCGGGGACAGTGCCGGCCGGGGATGAAGCACGGAGTCCAAGGACTGTCCTCAGAAATCAGGGACATCAGTTTACCCGACTTAAGGTGGAAGTACAGACGTGGGACTTCAAGTGAAGTTTCTATACTTTTAACTTTCTGTGGAGTTTCAACAACAGTGATACAAAAAAAACAGCCGGACAAAATGATCGGACAAAATTCATGGTTTCAAGCTATTATACTGGTCCACCGTCTGATGCATTACAGTTTCCCAAAATACACCTGACAGAACAACAGCTAACTACAATGCACGAAAAGACACGGTTCCTACTCTGTAATAATTGAGTGCTGAGGGGTTTAACAAAAAAAAAAGACTCTAAACCCTCTGTGATGCAGCACCCTGAACTGCTGCTGTCTATTTCTATTTCTATATATTTCTATATTATTGTAGGACTCACAACTTCCAAACTTCAGAGGACAAGCATGTACATCCATTGGGAAATCCTCCAAGTGCATGGGACACTCAGCATGAATGGTCAACCTGAGAGACAGAGAGAGAAAGACAGCGAGAGAGAGAGAGACAGCGAGAGAGAGAGAGAGAGAGAGAGAGAGAGACAGCGAGAGAGAGAGAGAGAGAGAGAGAGAGAGAGACAGCGAGAGAGAGAGAGAGAGAGAGAGAGAGAGAGAGAGAGAGACAGAGAGAGAGAGAGAGACAGAGAGAGAGAGAGAAGAAAAGAGAGAATTGGGGGAATTAGCATGCTTGACTGGATGGAACATGGCTAAATAAAAAATAAAATAGTGTAATTAAAAATGTAATGAACCAAGCACTTTTGATTTTTTTAATGAAATGTAACTGATCGACAGGTATATACTGTATGTGTACTTATCTGTTTCCATATTAAATATGCATGATATAACATATTCAAATATATTAAATGGTTTAGTTTATAGGAAGCATATAATTTGTGCAAAGAAGTAAAGTATTTAGTGGAATGTTCCTCATGCTGGGTACAGGACTAGGTCAGACCACGATGGTGCTGATCTCTGAAAAGTGACACTTTCATGCTGTTTGGACCAGGAAGCTGCAGATACAGCTACGAGTCAGCTTCTGCCTCCTGTGAGAAAAAGGATTAGCAATGTTTGGCTTTATACTGAGTCAGAAATAGCTATAAAACCCTGCATGTTCTCTTCCCTTATCCTTACTTGTCAATGAAAAAAAAAAAAAGACAAATCTTGTGATAATCCAGGAAAATTCAAATATTTCCAGCCATGGGGGAATCGTTCCCACATCCAATGAATTTATGAGGGACCCTGTATTCAAAGAATCAAACACATTCACCGTTCAATGTAGTAGGGCTGAACACTTTGGAAAAATGATCTAATTGCAATTTTTTCGACCAATATTGCAATTTAGTTTGGAATTTTTTAAAGTTCTATGTTGTCTGTATTATTCACTAAACACAAGCAATAAATCATTCTAGAATATGACCAACACAACATTGGAAACAGTCAACACATAAACTGCTCTTTCCTGTACGCCAGGCCCACGTGTTATGAGATTAATAACATATCTTTATTTAACTATTGAATTGTAAAAAGAAAAATCTTCCATTTCAGCAGAGTATTGATTTAACTTCAAGCTTGTGATTGTTTGAATCTGAAAACTAACTTTCAAAGAAAAATGCAGTCTTTCAGCAGGAATGAATAATTTTTTATATATTGTTGCGTGCACACATCGAAAATATCCACTGTGCTTTGTGCAAGTTCATGAGCTTTGTCCGTCCACTCTATTTTCTATTGTCGCTGCAGGTGCAGAGACAACTTTAAACTCATTAAATTCAGAAATGTAAAAAAACAACCCTAACACTCACTTACCCTAACCCTAACCTTAACCCTAACCCTTACCCTAACCCTAACCCTCACTAACCCTAAGCCTAAGCCTAACCCTAAGCCTTACCATAAGCCTAACTCTAACCCTAAGCCTAGCCCTCACCCTAAGCCTAAGCCGAACCCTAACCCTAGGCCTAACCTTAACCCGAAGCCTAACCCTAACCCTAAGCCTAACCCTAACCCTAACCCTAAGCCTAACCTTAAACCTAACCCTAAGCCTAACCATGAGCCTTACCCTAAGCATTACCCTAACCCTAGGCCTAACACTAACCCTAACCCTAAGCCTAGCCCTAACCCTAACTCTAAGCCTAACCTTAAGCCTAACCCTAAACCTAAGCATAGCCCTACCCCTAAGCCTTACCCTAACCCTAGGCCTAACCCTAAGCCGAAGCCTAACCCGAACCCAAGGCCTAACCCTAACCCTAACCTTAACCCTAACCATAAGCCTAGCCCTAACCCTAAACCTAACTCTAACCCTAACCCTAAGCCTAACCCTAAACCTCACCGTAATCCTAAAACAAACCCTAACCCTAAACCTCACCGTAATCCTAAACCAAACCCTAACCCTAAGCCTAAACCTAAGCCTAAGCCTAACCCTAACCCTAACCCTAACCCTAACCTTAACCCTAACCCTTACCCTAACCCTGACCCTCACTAACCCTAAGCCTAACCCTAACCCTAACCCTCACTAACCTTAAGCCTAAGCCTAAGCCTAACCCTAACTAACCCTAAGCCTAACCCTAACCCTAACCCTAACCCTAACCCGAGGCCTAACCCAAACCATAAGCCTAACCCTAACCCCAAACCTAACACTAACCCTCACTAACCCTAAGCCTAACCCTAACCCTAACGCTAACCCTAACCCTAACCCTAACCCTAACCCCAAACCTAACACTAAACCTCACTAACCCTAACCCCAACCCTCACTAACCATAAGGCTAACCCTCAACCTAACCCTAACCTTAAGCCTAACCCCAACCCTAACCCTAAGCCTAACCCTGACCCTAAGTCTAACCCTAACCGTAGGCCTAACCCGAATCCTGGGCCTAACCCTTACCCTAACCCTGAGCCTAAGTCAAAGCCTAACCCTAAGCCTAACCCTAGCCCAAACCCTAAACCTAACCCAAACCCAAAGCCTAGCCCTAAGCCTAACCCGAAACCTAACCCTAACCGTAAGCCTAACCCTAAGCCTTACCCTAACACTAGGCCTAACCCTAACTAACCCTAAGCCTAACCCTAACCCTAACCCTAACCCTAACCCGAGGCCTAACCCAAACCATAAGCCTAACCCTAACCCCAAACCTAACACTAACCCTCACTAACCCTAAGCCTAACCCTAACCCTAACGCTAACCCTAACCCTAACCCTAACCCTAACCCCAAACCTAACACTAAACCTCACTAACCCTAACCCCAACCCTCACTAACCATAAGGCTAACCCTCAACCTAACCCTAACCTTAAGCCTAACCCCAACCCTAACCCTAAGCCTAACCCTGACCCTAAGTCTAACCCTAACCGTAGGCCTAACCCGAATCCTGGGCCTAACCCTTACCCTAACCCTGAGCCTAAGTCAAAGCCTAACCCTAAGCCTAACCCTAGCCCAAACCCTAAACCTAACCCAAACCCAAAGCCTAGCCCTAAGCCTAACCCGAAACCTAACCCTAACCGTAAGCCTAACCCTAAGCCTTACCCTAACACTAGGCCTAACCCTAACAATAAGCCTTACCCTAACCCCAAGCCTAACCTTAAGCCTAACCCGAAGCCTAGCCCAAACCCTAAGCCTTACCCTAACCATAGGCCTATCCCTAAGCCCAAGCCTAACCCGAACCCTAGGCCTAACCCTAACCCTAAGCCTAACCCTAGCCATAAACCTAACTCTAACTCTAAGCCTAACCCCAACCCTAACCCTAAGCCTAACACTAAGCCTTACCCTAACCCTAGGCCTAACTCTAAGCCTAACCCTAGCCCTAAGCCTAACTCTAGCCTTAACCCTAAACCTAACCCTAACCGTAAGCTTAACCCTAACCCAAGACCTAACCCTAACAATAAGCCTTACCCTAACCCCAAGCCTAATCTTAAGCCTAACCCTAAGCCTAGCCCAAACCCTAAGCCTTACCCTAACACTAGGCCTAACCCTAAGCCTAACCGCAACCCTAGGCCTAACCCTAACTTTAAGCCTAACCCCAACCCTAACCCTAACCCTAACCTTAAGCCTAACCCTAACCCTCAGCCTAACTCTAACCCTAAGCCTAAACCTAAGCCTAGCCCTAGGCCTAACTCTAACCCTAAGCCTAACCCTAAGCCTAACCCTGACCTAACCCTAACTCTAACCCTAAGCCTAACCCTAAGCCTAACCCTAAGCCTAACCCTAACCCGAGGCCTAACCCTAAGCCTAACTCTAAGCCTAACCTTAAGCCTAACCCTAGCCCAAACCCTAAACCTAACCCAAACCCAAAGCCTAGCCCTAAGCCTAACCCGAAACCTAACCCTAACCGTAAGCCTAACCCTAAGTAACCCGTAACCTAAGTCTAGCCCTAACACTAAGCCTTATCCGAACCCTAGACCTAACCCTAAGCCAAAGCTTAACCCAAACCCTAGGCCTAACCCTTACCATAAACCCAACCCTAGCCCAAACCGTAATTCTAAGCCTATCCTTAACCCTAACTTTAAGCCTAACCTTAAGCCTAACCCTAACCTAACCCTAAGCCTAAATCTAAGCCTAAGCCTAACACTAGACCTCACCCTAACCCTAAGCCTAAACCTAACCTAACCCTAAGCCTAAATCTAACCCTAAGCCTAAACCTAACCGTAAACCTAGACATAACCCTAACCCTCACACTAACCCTAAGCCTAACCCAAAGCTTAACCCTAAGCCAAACCCTAGGCCTAACCCTAAACCTAAACTTAAGCCTAACCCTAAGCCTTACCATAAGCCTAACTCTAACCCTAAGCCTAGCCCTCACCCTAAGCCTAAGCCTAAGCCTAACCCTAACCCTAGGCCAAACCATAACCCGAAGCCTAACCCTAACCCGAAGCCTAACCTTAAACCTAACCCTAACACTAAGCCAAACCATAAGCCTTACCCTAAGCATTACCCTAACCCTAGGCCTAACACTAACCCTAACCCTAAGCCTAGCCCTAACCCTAACGCTAAGCCCAACCTTAAACTTAACCCTAAACCTAAGCATAGCCCTACCCCTAAGCCTTACCCTAACCCTAGGCCTAACCCTAACCATAAACCTAAGCCTAGCCCTAACCCTAAACCTAACCCGAAGCCTAACCTTAAACCTAACCCTAACCCTAAGCCTAACCCTAACCCTAACCCTAACCCTAACCCTAACCCTAACTCTAAGCCTAACCTTAAGCCTAACCCTAAACCTAAGCATAGCCCTACCCCTAAGCCTTACCCTAACCCTAGGCCTAACCCAAAGCCGAAGCCTAACCCGAACCCAAGGCCTAACCCTAACCCTAACCCTAACCTTAACCCTAACCATAAGCCTAGCCCTAACCCTAAACCTAACTCTAACCCTAACCCTAACCCTAAGCCTAACCCTAAACCTCACCGTAATCCTAAACCAAACCCTAACCCTAAGCCTAACCTTAAGCCTCACCCTAACCCTCAGCCTAACTCTAACCCTAAGCCTAACCCTAAGTCTAAACCTAACCCTAAGCCTAACCCTAACCCTGACCTAACCCTAACTCTAACCATAAACCTAAACCTAACCCTAAACCTAGCCATAAGCCTAACTCTAACCCTAACCCTAAACCCAGCCCTAACCCTAAGCCTTACCCTAACCCTCATCCTAAGCCTCACCCTAAGCCTAACCCTAATCCTAACCCTAACCCTACGCCTTATCTTAAGACTTACCCTTACCCTAGGCCTAACCCTAACCCGGAGCCTAATCCTAACCCTAACCCTAACCTTAAACCTAACCCTAAGCCTAGCACTAACCCTTAGCCAAATCCTAAGCGTAACCCTAAGTCAACCCTTAGCCTAACCCTAAGCATTACCCTAACCCTAACCCTAACCCTAACCCTAACCCTAGGCCTAACCCTAAGCCTTACCTTAAGCCTAACCCTAACCCTAGCCCTCACCCTAAGCCTAACCCTAAGCCTAACCCTAAGCCTAACCCTAAGCCTTACTCTAACCCTAGGCCTAACCCTAACCCGAAGCCTAAACCTAACCTTAAACCTAACCCTAACCCTAAGCCTAACCCTAAGCCTAACCCCAAGCATTACCCTAACCCTAAACCTAACACTAAGCCTTACCCTAACCCTTAGCCTTACCCTAACCCTAGGCTTAACCCAAACCCTAAGCCTAACCCTAACCCTAACTCTAACCCTAACCCTAACCTAAGCCTGTAAACCTAAATCTAACCCTAAGCCTAACCCTAACCGTAAACCTAGACATAACCCTAACCCTCACACAAACCCTAAGCCTAACCCAAATCTAAACCCTAAGCCTAACCCTAGGCCTAACCCTAAGCCTAACCCTAAGACTTACCCTAACCCTAAGCCTAACCCGAAGCCTTACCATAAGCCTAGCACTCACCCTAAGCCTAATCCATACCCTATGCCTTACCCTAACCCTAACCCGAAGCCTAACCCTAGCCCTAACCCGAAACCTAACCCTAACTGTAAGCCTAACCCTTAGCCTAACCCTAAGCCTAACACCAACCCTAACCCTAAGCCTAACCCTAAGCCTTACCCTAAGCCTTACCCTAACCCAAGGCCTAACCCTAACAATAAGCCTTACCCTAACCCCAAGCATAACCTTAACCCTAAACCTAAGCCTAGCACAAACCCTAAGCCTTACCCAAACACTAGGCCTAACCCTAAGCCTAACCGTAACCCTAGGCCTAACCCAAATCTAAACCTAACCCTAACCCTAACCCCCTAACCCTAACCCCTAACCCTAACCCTAAGCCTAACCCTAACCCTAGGCCTAACCCTAACCCGAAGCCTAACCCTAACCTTAAACCTAACCCTAAGCCTAACCCTAACCCCAAGCATTACCCTAACCCTAGGCCTAACCCTAACCCTAAGCCTTACCCCAACCCTAATCCTAAACCTCACCCTAAGCCTAAGCCTAACCCTATCCCTAACCCTAAACCTTACCCTAACCCTAACCCTAATCCAAACCCTAACCCTAACCCTAACCCTAAGCCTAAGCCTAACCCTAGGCCTAACCCTAACCCGAAGCCTAACCCTAACCTTAAACCTAACCCTAAGCCTAACCCTAAGCCAAACCCCAAGCATTACCCTAACCCTAGGCCTAACCCTAACCCTAAGCCTTACCCTAACCCTAGGCTTAACCAAAACCCTAAGCCTAACCCTAACTCTAAGCCTAACCTTAAGCCTAACCCTAAACCTAAGCCTAGCCTTAACCCTAAGCCTTACCCTAACCCTAGGACTAACCCTAACCCTAACCCAAACCCTAACCCTAACCCTAACCAAAAGCCTAACCCTAGCCCTAACTCTAAGCCTAACCCTAACCCTAACTCCAAGCCTAACCTTAAGCCTAACCCTAAACGTAAGTCTAGCCCTAACCCTAAGCCTAGCCCTAACCCCAAGCCTAACTCCAACACTAAGCCAAACCTAACCCTGAATCTAACCCTTAGCCTAACCCTAAACCTAGACATAACCCTAAACCTCACCCTCACCCAAACCTGAACCCAAACCCTAAGCCCTAACCTAAGCCTAACCCTAAGCCTTACCCTAACTCTAGGCCTAACCTTAAGCCTAACCCTAACCCTAACCCTTAGCCTAATCCTAAAACTAACCCTAAGCCTAACCCTAAGCCTTACCCTAACCCAAGGCCTAACCCTAACCCTTACCTTAAGCCTAACCCTAAGCCTAGCTCTCACCCTAAGCCTAACCCTAGGCCTAACCCTAAGCCTAAGCCTAACCCTAACCCTAGGCCTAAACCTAACCCTAACCTTAAGCCTAACCCTAAGCCTAGCCCTAACCCTAAGCTTTACCCTAACCCTAACTCTAAGCCTTACCTTAAGCCTAACCCTAAACCTAAGCCTAGCCCGAACCCTAAGCCTTACCCTAACCCTAGGCCTAACCCTAACCCTAACTCTAAGCCTAACTTTAAGCCTAACCCTAAACCTAAGCCTGTAAGCCTAAATCTAACCCTAAGCCTAACCCCAACCGTAAACCTAGACATAACCCTAACCCTCACACTAACCCTAAGCCTAACCCAAAGCTTAACCCTAAGCCAAACCCTAGGCCTAACCCTAAGTCTAACCCTTAAACGTAAGCCTAACCCTAAGCCTTACCCTAACCCTAAGCCTAACCCTAAGACTTACCCTTACCCTAACCCTAATCCTAACCCTAAGCCTTACCCTAACCCTAGGCCTAACCCTAACCCGAAGCCTAACCCTAACCTTAAACCTAACCCTAACCCTAAGCCTAACCCCAAAGATTACCCTAACCCTATGCCTAAACCTAATCCTAACCATAACCCTAAGCCTAACCCTTAGCCTTACCCTTACCCTAGGATTAACCAAAACCCTAAGCCTAACCCTAACCCTAACTCTAAGCCTAACCTTAAGCCTAACCCTAAACCTAAGCCTAGCCCTAACCCTAGGACTAACCCTAACCCTAGGCCTAACCCTTACCCAAACCCTAAGCCTTACCCTAGCCCAAACCCTAACCATAAGCCTAACCCTAGCCCTAACTATGAGCCTAACCCGAACCCTAACTCCAAGCCAAACCTTAAGCCTAACCCTAAACCTAAGTCTAGCCCTAACCCTAAACGTAACCCTAACCCTAAGCCTAGCCCTAACCCTAAGCCTAACTCCAACACTAAGCCTAACCTAACCCTAAGCCTGAATCTAACCCAAAGCCTAACCATAAACCTAGACATAAACCTAACCCTCACCCTAACCATAACCCAAAGCTGAACCCTAAACCTAAGCCTAACCCTAAGCCTAACCGTAACCCTAAGCATTACCCTAACCCTAGGCCTAACCCAAAGCCTAACCCTAAGCCTAACCTTAAGCTTAACCCTAACCCTAAGCCTAGCCCTAACCCTTAGCCTAACCCTAAGACTAACCTAAAGCCTGACCCTAACCCTAAGCCTTACCCTAACCCAAGGCCTAACCCTAACCCTAAGCCTTACCTTAAGCCTAACCCTAACCCTAACCCTAAGCCTAGCCCTCACCCTAAGCCTAACCCTAGGCCTAACCCTAAGCCTTACCCTAACCCTAGGCCTAACTCTTACCCGAAGCCTAAGCCTAACCCTATCCTTAAGCCTAAGCCTAAACCTAAGCCTAGCCCTAAGCCTTACCCTAACCCTAAGCCTAACCCTAAGACTTAACCTTACTCGAACCCTAATCCTAACCCTAAGCTTAACCCTAAGCCTTACCCTAACCCTAGGCCTAACCCTAACCCGAAGCCTAACCCTAACCTTAAACCTAACCCTAACCCTAAGCCAAACCCCAAAGATTACCCTAACCCTAGGCCTAAACCTAACCCTAACCATAACCCTAAGCCTAACCCTTAGCCTTACCCTTACCCTAGGCTTAACCAAAACCCTAAACCTAACCCTAACCCTAACTCTAAGCCTAACCTTAAGCCTAACCCTAAACCTAAGCCTAGCCCTAACCCTGAGCCTTACCCTAACCCTAGGACTAACCCTAACCCAAACCCTAGGCCTAACCCTTACCCAAACCCTAAGCCTAACCCTAGCCCTAACCCTAACCATAAGCCTAACCCTAGCCCTAACTATAAGCCTAACCCTAACCCTAACCCTAACTCCAAGCCAAACCTTAAGCCTAACCCTAAACCTAAGTCTAGCCCTAACCCTAAACGTAACCCTAACCCTAAGCCTAGCCCTAACCCTAAGCCTAACTCCAACACTAAGCCTAACCTAAACCTAAGCCTGAATCTAACCCTAAGCCTAACCCTAACCCTCACCCTAACCCTAACCCTAAACGTAACCCTAACCCTAAGCCTAGCCCTAACCCTAAGCCTAACTCCAACACTAAGCCTAACCTAACCCTAAGCCTGAATCTAACCCTAAGCCTAAGCCTAACCCTAACCCTAACCCTCACCCTAACCCTAACCCAAAGCTGAACCCTAAACCTAAGCCTAACCCTAAGCCTAACCGTAACCCTAAGCATTACCCTAACCCTAGGCCTAACCCTAAGCATAACCCTAACCCTAAACCCTACCCTAAGCCTAACCCTAAGCCTTTCCCTAACCCTAGGCCTAACCCTAAGCCTCACCCTAAGCCTTACCCTAACCCTAGGCCTAACCCTAAGACTAACCCAAAGCCTAACCCTAACCCTAAGCCTTACCCTAACCCAAGGCCTAACCCTAACCCTAAGCCTTACCTTAAGCCTAACCCTAACCCTAAGCCTAGCCCTCACCCTAAGCCTAACCCTAGGCCTAACCCTAAGCCTTACCCTAACCCTAGGACTAACTCTTACCCGAAACCTAACCCTAACCCTAACCTTAAGCCTAACCCTAAACCTAAGCCTAGCCCTAAGCCTTACCCTAACCCTAGGCTTAACCCTAACCCTAAGCCTAAACCTAACCCTAAGCCTAACCTTAAGCCTTACCCTAAACCTTAGCCTAGCCCGAAACCTAAGCCTTACCCTAACCCTAGGCCTAACCCTAAGCCGAAGCCGAACCCTAGGCCTAACCCTAACCCTAACCCTAAGCCTAACCCTAGCCCTAACCCTAACCTTAAGCCTAACCCTAAACCTAAGTCTAGCCCAACCCTAAACCTAACCCAAACCCTAGCCCTAACCCTAACTTTAACCCTAAGCCTAAACCTAAGCCTAACTCTAACCCTAAACCTCACCCTAACCCTAAGCCTAACCCTAACCTAACCCTATGCCTGAATCTAACCCTAAGCCTAACCCTAAACCTAGACATAACCCTAACCCTCACCCTAACCCTAACCCAAAGCTTAACCCTAAGCCTAGGCCTAACCCTAAGCCTAACCCTAAGCCTTACCCTAACCCTAGGCCTAACCCTAAGCCTAACCCTAAGCCCTACCCTAACCCTAACCCTAACCCTAAGCCTAACCTTAAGCCTAACCCTAACCCTAAGCCTAGCCCTAACCCTTAGCCTAACCCTAAGCCCAACCCTAAGCCTAACCTTAAGCCTAACCCTAAGCCTAACCCAAAGCTTAACCCTAAGCCTAGGCCTAACCCTAAGCCTAACCCTAAGCCTAACCCTAACCCTAGGCCTAACCCTAAGCCTAACCCTAAGCCCTACCCTAACCCTAGGCCTAACCCTAAGCCTAACCTTAAGCCTAACCCTAACCCTAAGCCTAGCCCTAACCCTTAGCCTAACCCTAAGACTAACCCTAAGCCTAACCCTTACCCTAACCCTAAGTCTAACCCTAAGCCTCACAACAAAGCATAAAGAGCAAAGGAGCCAAAGAAAACAATCAAATCATGTCATTATCCCTGAGAAAGGAGCCCCCCCCAGGCTATGCTCCCTGGAGGAAGAGGAAGAGGAAAAGGAAGAGGAGGAGGAGGATGAGGAAGAGGAAGAGGAGGAGGAGAAAGAGGATGAGGAGGAAGAGGAGGAGGATAAGGAAGAGGAAGAGGAGGAAGAGGAAGAGGAGGAGGAGGAGGAGGAGGAGGGGGATGAGGACACAGCCCCGAAAATGTTCATTGTAACTTTTTAAAATTGTAATAGATATTGTAAAATATTCAAACTAATGTGTTTTTTTGTTGTGAATGTTCCAACGTGAGCTGTGACCCGTGCTGACAGCCCTGTTGGTTAAAACAAATATCATAATCATTTTAATTGCAGCCTTTTAAGATTTGAAAACTGTGTTGGATTACATTGTGATGTCGGTTTGAATTCAGTGAATCATTCAGCCCTGTAATGTACGGGAAATCAAAAGCTGATGTATTCTTAAAGAATAACCTTTAACAAGCAGTGGCCTTATGGTTGTGGAGAACATAAGGTCCTTTGAGCTCGGCTGTCGCAGCGGTGGAGCGGCTGAGGAGCCGCACACACTCAGTGCAACGGCTGCAAAATATTCTGTATTGGAAAAAAAAAATACATTCATTTATTTTATTACTTTTTCAATGGAGACGATCTGCCATGCACCTTATATATCAAGGTAATAGCTGGAGATATACACGGTATATTTCTGTGCCTGTGCGTAGTGGCCCTCATATTATAGGGTAGGACTACTATCCACTGAACCCAGCTACACTTGTGAAGCAGACCTGGCTCAGCCAGGATGTGTCTACGTTTCTGACAGACAGGACAACTGGGCCAACTCTGTACAACTCAATGTCCCATCTGATCCTTCAAGGCATGACTGAGTACTTTTCACAGTATCAACCGTGGGGGACTGCTGTGGACCCACACTTCTGAAGACAAGTGCATTCTTATGCAGTGGATTAAGTGACAACTTCACAATTGAAGGAGTATCAAAGTTTAAAACAATCACAGTGGTAATCCACGTCACTGTCTGTGTTGGGTGCATTACCCTGAATTCTGTTGGAAACTGCAACATTTTTTTTTTTTATCATTTGTTCCACATCCGGGTTTCACTACGGGTGTATTTTCTCCAAAATTTGCTGTCTTCTAATTCATTCCCCCCCCCCTTGGTCACTTGAGGTGGAAGACATATTTTTTCTGCTCTTTTTTGTGAATGTTCATCCACATCGAACGTTTACTGACCACAACCAGCTGCGGCACTTCATCAACCTCCGCCTTCCACCAGTTTTGGCATATCTGTTTGCCGGCTTGAAAAAAGTATCAAATATGGGATTTATATAATAAAATAATTCTGTGGATAACCACTTCATTGTTCAAATGTTAAATTAAAAAGGGGCTCACCTCATTGTGTAGAGGAGAGTACCGTTGTCGACCAGTCGCAGCAGCTTGTTGGGAGTCGTCATGTTGTGGGCCACAGATTTCTTTCCATTGTGGAAAAAGGTGTCGGGGGTCCAAATCTTGCTGGCCAGGAGGTTGTTCAGCGGGAGGACTTGCATGGGTCCGTCAAACTTTAGCCTCTCATCCCTCCAACTCTGACGGAAGAAGACGTCAATTGTGTACTCCTGGAAGGCATGGAAGAGGAGGAGAATGAGTCTGTTGCTATGACCACGCCTCACAGAGCCACCGAGGAGCGGGAGACTAATTACCAATCATTCATTTGAGAAATGTGATATTCTAGCAAGTAAAACTCCATCGTCAGCAGCTTATTGAGAGGGTGGAGGACAAGGAGGGTAATCGGTTGAAATGACTGTCTGGGTGTAATAACACACATTGTTGTTAATCAGTGGAAACACATTGTGTACGGACTGTGGGAGGAGGCTGCTGGCTCCATAGCTCATTCATTAGTGAGCTGCTACCAAACAAAGTAACCCCCACCCCCAAAAAATGGTGTGCTAAATCTTTACCAAAGGAGGATATAAGATCTGTCCACTAAATGACGCCATTCAGTTCTTTACGGGAGGTGCGGAGCCACAAGGGACAACAATCAAGAGGGCGCCTTGCAAAATCCCTGAACTCTCACCTAAGTTGACCTGGTTGGACCTGCTATGCCCGATGACTCTACTATGAAATAGCTCTGTCAAGAAACCCTATAGATCAGTGTTTTCCAAAGTGTGGCCCGTGACCGTCTGTTGGGCTGTGACGGTACCGCAGGTAGCCCGCGAGAGGTCAATGCATTTGCAATAAATAAATAAATAAATAAATAAATAAATAAATAAATCAATAGAAAGTTAGCAATTTGTTATTAAGTTTGAAATTACCATAATATATTTACGATTAATTTTATTTACATTTAAAAAAGTCATCAGAACGAATAAAAGCCATGGGATTTGGTTGTGTCATTCTTCATTCATCTGACCTATTTTTGAACCAGATTGTATCTGATATCTTGTCATTGAGTTGTGATTAAAGGTTTGGGAGGGCCGCAGAGGATTTTCAAATTTCAAATCGGGCCGCTGCATTGTTAAAAGTGCAGTGTGTATAATTTAGTGGCATCTAGCGGTGAGGTTGCAGATCGCAACCAACTGAATAGCCCTTCCCACGGTGGTGCATCATGGCAGCCTCCGCGGAAGAGACAGTGGCTGCGAAAATCGTGAAAAACGAGAGCCAGTGTTTGGTTTGTCCGTCCTGGGCAAGTGTACAACAAACATAGTGGTGCAACATGGCGGCCTCCGTGAAGCGCACCCGTTCCCTCTGTAGATCAAAAACAGCTCATTCTAAGGTAATGCCAACACAACGATTCTTATTTTCAGGGGATTATACACAAATGAAGACATGCTAATGAATACTATAATCCAAAAATCCATTCCGTAAATTCTCCACACTGCACCTTTAAGGTTGGGATGGCTGCTAGAGATAGAAGGCCCCAGTTAGTAAAGTAATTTTCTAAGCCTTTTCCCCATCTATTTTCCGCTTTTAATTGCTGTTCTCTCCGGTGGCCACTTAATCAAACCTCTACTTCTGTCATCCTCTGCCTTTAATTGTATGCAGCCGCTGAAACACCACTTTTGCATTGTCATTATCCTACTCTCATAAAAGGCAGCATACAACATATCAAACAAAGTGTGGAAGACAGAGTCATTTGCAGACTGAGCCAAATGACACAACACCCAGATGGGATAATACAAGCTGCTGTTCCTCCGAGGACTCAATGATTGATTTCTCTTGAATGGAGGAAACAGAGCCCAGTATCTGGCAGTGAAACGGGACGGAACGAGAGGAGAGGACAGATCAGGAATAGACACTTGGTCTCAGTTTTACAACACAGTTATATCACCTGAGTGACGGCTACATAACCCTCACATTGTCATAATCAAATTCCAATATCAGACATTATGACGTTTTTTAATTTGCTACCCGTGAGCCATACCGGTGAGACCACGTTGGCCATATAGTCTTTCATACTTCAGTGTTCAATTCTTTGTATTTGTAATACAGACATGTTTATTACTCCTTGCTTATTAGCTATTGGTTTGTTAAATGTTGGTTACAATTGTAACCATGACTTTTCAAATGTGAAATGGTCACTGAAGATAAAGAATAAAGTGAAAAAATAAGGATTCCACTCGCTGATTCAAAATCATTAGGGCGGGAATGATGAGGTCATGATTTGGAGGAACGACCATGAATCACCAAAATATGACTATCACAACTTTTTGGGACATTCAAAGCAAATCACAAGTCACGGGACAGGTAACAACCAATCAGGTGTGCCGACCTCCCTCCCCTTCCATCTTGCAACGTCACAATATCGGGAACTTCTTCTCGCTGAAGTAACTTCTACACTGTAGGTTAGAAAGTGAGTTAAAAATATTGCTAGTTTTGCTTTGTTTGCTATTTTTGCTTTGTCACTCCCTTCACCTTGTTTGCCTTCTCTGACTGATCCTAGGGTTTTGACCCCTGCCTGTTTTTTTTTTTAATAAACCTTGTGAACTTTGACTTCTCACTGTACCTGTACCTTGATTTTGTGTCGTACTTATGGGTTCACATCCGTTCTGAGTCAGTGAGCAATCTGGCCAGAACTGAACCCAGCCGACTAAGACACTCTCAGACGAGAGCACATGCTTGTGCTCTTACACCAACACAAGCAACAACTCACCGCTGTTGGGGGGGCTCTCCAGAAATTCTCCACACGCCAAGACTAACGTTCAGAGGCTCTCTGCGACCGGGTCCTCACTTAAGTCAAACGACGGCTGCCGCATCATCTACCAGTTCTTCTGCTCCTGCCGTTTCCAGTCCGGAACCTCACCTCTCTGCTCCTGAATGCTTCTCCAGAGCTGCAGGTACCTGTCGATCCTTCCTCACACTCTGCTCGTTAACTTTTGAACTGCAAACCCCTCACATATCCCACGATCAAGCAGTCTGAGTGGGAGAAGCAACAGTTACGACAATAGTTACGACTATTCCACTGAGTTTAGGACCCTCACAGCAGAGAAGGATTGGAATCGCTTCGCTGGTCGACGCCTTTTTCCATGGGCTTTTTGATGTCATCAAGGAGAGCTGGCGGCTCGGGATCGGCTGGCAGATCCACACCAAAATACCCTCTCATCCCCTTTTCCCTGTTCAGCTGGGATTTGCCAAGCCGTCCCACACGACATCATTGACTCTGGAGCTGATGCTAATTCTTTTGGACTTCCTCCTGGCAGAGCAACTGGGCATTCCCTGGGAGCCTCTGTCAAAACCCATCGACGCCAGAGCTCTTGATGGTCACCTTCTCCGCAACGTCACTCACCATACTGTTCCTGTACAGGTTGGCATATCAGGTAACCATCATGAAACTCTTATATTCACCTGATGGATTCTCCTCAACTACCGATGATCTTGGGTTTCCTTTGGCTCCTGACACATAAACTAAAGATTGACTGGAAAACGAGTTCCATTCTACAATGAAGTTCATACTGCAACTCTATGCCTCAGATCCGCTCCGTCGCCTGTCCTGAGTTCTCCTTCTCCCGCTGAATTCCCTCACCTCTCTGGAATAGCTCCTGAGTACTTGCCACAGAAGGAGGTGTTCATCAATGCTCGGGCCACCTCGCTTCCACCAAATTGGCCGTATGACTGCAGTATTGAGCTCCTTTCTGGTTCTATGCCCGCCAGGAGCGGACTATACAGTACTCCCTTTCCATCCCGAGACGAGGAGGGAGACAAAAATAAAACGGCTTTCAACATCCCCAGGGGACGTTATGAATATCTGGTCATGCCCTTTGGTCTCACTAACGCTCCTGCAATCTTCCAGGCCATGGTGAATGATGTTCTCAGTGACTTTATTAATGTATTTGTTTTTTTCTACCTGGATGACAATCTTATCTTCTCCAGACCTGAGCAGGAGTATGTTAATAGTGTTCTCCAGAGGCTTTTGAATCCAGAGGCTTCTGGAGAACAAGCTTTTTGTGAAGGCGGAGAAGAGTGAATTCCATGTTCTCAAGGTCTCCTTCTTGGGCTTTGTGGTTGCTGAAGGGAACGTGCACATGGACCCAGCCAAGGTTCATGCGGTCCTTGACCGACCGGCTCCGGCCTCCAGGAAAGAGTTGCAGCAGTTCTTGGGGTTCGCCAACTTCTACAGAAGGTTCATCCGGAACTATGGCTTGGTGGTGGCACCACTCACTAGGTTGACTTCCCCAAGTTCTCCATTCCTCTGGTCACCTGCGGCAGCCAAGGTTTCTCCTGTCAGCTCGTGGTGGAGGTGGATGCCTCAGTCTGCTGTGGACCAAAAACTTCACCCCTGTGCCTTCTTCTCTCCCAAGTTATCCCCTCCCGAGTGCAGTTATAACATTGGGAACCAGGAGCTGTTGGCAGTCAAGATGGCATTGGAGGAGTGGAGGCACTGGTTGGAGGGAGCAGAGAAACCTGTCTGGACTGACGTCAAGAACCTTGAATACATCCGGTCAGCCAAGCAGCTGAGTCCCAGACAGGCCAGGTGGGCGCAGATTTTCAATCTATTTGACTCTTCCTTGATGCCCTTTCTCGTGTCTACAATGCAGAGGGTCATCCTTCACAGCAACAGGAGATTCTGCCCTGATCCTGCATAGTCGGTGTGCTTACCTGGGAGGTGGAGCAGAAGGTAAAGGAGTCTCCTTCTAACCACCTACCTCCCAGCACTTTCCTTGATAACCGCCTATTTGTGCCAGGTTCTGCAGTGGTGATCCCAGTTAGCATTCCATCCAGGGGTAGCCAGGACTCTCGTCTTCCCCAGTCCCTCCGCACCCGTCCCACCTCTGACATCTCTTAAATTGTTTGCTAATGTTCCTCACAATACGTGTTTCCTGTTCCTTCCGTCCGAACCTCTGCCTGATTGCCTGTTCCCCTGGACCCTGATTCTCTGCCTGTTCGCTTGCCGAAGTTTGCCGTCTCTGACTGATCTCCTTGTTTTGACCTCTGCCTGTTTTTTTTTTAAATAAACCTTGTGGACTTCTTAGCTGATTGTTTTTGTGTTGTGCTTTAGGTTCACATCCGTTCTGAGTCAGTGAGCGTGGCAGCTTGACTTTAGCGCAAATTTTCTGACCTAAAAAAAATGCAATCGCCACGCCTGGTGTTTTAGTTGCATATGAATCAGTCCTTATTATACAACAGTTAGTTCCGGTTTAGTAAATTGATTGATCAAGATCACTGGGACGTTGTATGTATCACTCCACTTTGCTTGCTTGCCTGTAGTCATAAAACTGTTCACGTGTTACTCAGCAACAGTTTGAGTACTTAATGGAATCCTGAAGGAACATGCTTTGTTGGCAGAACTGGATAAACAAATAATCTGTCTGAAATTACTATTACTTGATGAATAGCTTTGCTTACAGAACTGTTGCATAAAATCAATGTCACACTCTAGTTTCTACTGTTATCATTAATGCCTCTTGTGGGTGCTTAAGTGTTGCTTAAATGCCAACTCAATGAAAGGATGGCTTCGCTATTTTCCTACCTAGGTCTTATTAAAATGTTGGTTCCCATCGTTTATAAATGTTCATAGCACAAAATTGCTGAACGCTTAACGATTGAGAAAATTTGCGCTATGCTGCAGCTTCCCACTGTGCTTAAAAGCAGTTCAATGGGGCAAAGTTTTAAACAATAAAAAAACATTCAATCTCCTCAGAAACACCTAGAAGCTCATATTTGTGTATTTTAACATGTTTTAAGTATCATCAACAGTTACATCACATTTTCATCGAAAACAAGTTCTTCTAATTGCCGCAGTGCATCCAAGGCATAACAGCAGGTTGCGAGCACAAAGCGATGCAACTTCCTGTTTGTAGTCTCTTATGTGAGCACGGATGTAGCCAAAAGAGCTGGTTTGAAGAAGTGCAAAAGAGTCAATAAAATCCTGAAAAATAAAGTGTTATGTGAGGTTGTGCTGAAATGGCAAAGCCATCATTTCAACAACTGATACACAAACGTGAAGTGTGTCTCAAGGATTGATTCTATGTATATTCAGATGCAAATGCAAATCTTCTACTTCTCTTCCCCCGTGGGCTGCTCCCGTTAGGGGTGGCCACAGCGGATCATCTGCCTCCAACACCTTCAGTTCTACGCATCTTCCTCCCTGACACCACCCGCCTGCATGTCCTCCCTCAGCACCTCCATCAAGCTTCTCTTTGGCTTCCTCTTTTCCTCTTGCCTGGCAGCTCCACCCTCAGCCTCCTTCTCCCAATGTAACTCTCGTCTCTCCTCCAAACGTGTCCACACCATCTCAATCTGGCCTCTCTTCCTGTTCCACCAAACTGTCCAACCTGAGCTGCAAATGCAAATAATAACTGTAATATATACTACAATAATAACCCCTCCTTCTACATGAGTATATATTAAGAGGTCATGTTTGGAACAGTACTAAGCATTGGAGTCTCTAAGTTGTATGTAACAGCAGCATCTAACAGCCTCCCATGGGGGTTGAAGGGATTAAACTAACTAACTGTTTAAAAACAGCACAGCGGCAAATTAGCATATTTTTCATACCATTCAGAATTCTCCAGTAACGATATGGTAAAGTATGCTCTCAGAGCCCAAATTGTATAAGTATAGATCATATCTTCATCTCTCCATTAATTAGGACCACAGAAAAGTGCATTAAGAAATGACAATAACCTAATTTCATACTGCATGAAATCACTAAAAGATGACAAATGAAATTATAGAATTATCGCAGACATCATCATCATAATATATATATATATATATATATATACACACATGAATATATATTTTAGAGTCGGACACCAATAACATATCTCCATTTAAAAACAATGCCATGTGGTCCGTGCGACTCATGACAGCAGTGCTGTCCAAACCGGTTTTGGAATATTTTATTGTAATAGTTTATATGACAGGGACAGTGCACATTTAGAAACATTTCTGTAAATGTGCCAGATTTGGCCACGAGGACTAATTTTCAGCTGTCGTGCCTGGCAAGATGACAGCTGGCTTCCCAAATCCAATGTGTTTTGGCACACTGACTCCTGTGTGTTGAGTCGAGTGAACTACAAGACCACCAACATTGTTATTCATAGGGAAGGTACGAGGTGCAGTTAAATAATTGAGAAACTGAAGAAAAATATTTATGAGGGCGACTTGTTCCCATGCAGCTGTTGAGACTGAATTTAAGGCTTATGGCTTAATGGTGTGTAACTAAGGCAACAAATAGAGGCTCTTGATATGCAAAAAAAGCTGCTCAGCTTTTAAATGTATTCCTCACCAGAACATGAATCACACTCCTGACAATGGGAGACATGATGATGACCTGCACCGGAAGAAAAAGACACCAGTAGTATTTTGGGATTGGCAATTTTTTCTCTGTGGCTCAAGGAAATCATTTTAGTTTTAAACGTACCTCCCCTCTGCCCTACTTTATTCTCCACAGAGGACTGGGCTTGTTTTGTCCCCCTTTGAGAGTGGACTCAATTATTTGATGCAGAATCCTAATATTCACGCAGAGCCCCTGGTGTGAGAAAGTGTTTTTATATTCTAGTCTCATGGGAAGGTGATGTATTGGTCACAAATTGTTCACATGTGGAAATGTTGTGCTTCTGTCGTCCTCATGTTTACCTCCAGCAGGGCTCGTCAGTGGGGATGCTCCAATTACACCACCTTATTTTGTTAACCACATTTCTTTGCAATATTTATTTAGAGATATAGTGAACTCATTGATGGAGCCTGTTCCCACAACAAACACATCTGGTTTTGATGCAGGAATGGGGGAAAACGCGGCCAAACACGGATCTTGTTTGTGTGTTTTATGCATATTTCTTTGTTGTGAAAAAACAACCCAACGGAGCCTCATCCTTTATAATGATGCAATTGTGCGGCCACTCAAACAACCCGTCGAACAGATTGTGAAAGGAGAGGGAGCGCGGCAGGATCAATGCGGCTCAGACTACTTTTTCCAGCGACATCCTGCGTTACCTGCGACGGGCGAGCGAGGCTGGCTTCTAACGAGGAGCACGCCTGTCGACGGCAGCCTGGAAACACATTTGCACGCCGCACCATTGTCATACATCACCGCAGACGTTCAAAGTGAGAGCAATAGAGAGAGAGTTACCGAGGCGGAAGGATAAAGAAGTTGCGAGAGGTTGAATTCTTTGGGAATGGAGGGAGGCCAATGCATCGCCTGCTTTCTTGACATCGGCATCTACCTCATCATCCACCTTCACTCAGACATGGCACAAACCTGGAGCAGCACGCTGCTTTATTGGCTGATAGAGGTGTAGCGTAGACCCGCGCTCATGCAGTTCACTCTCACTGTGCTGTGAAAGTGGGTGGGGACGGGAAAGGGGGCGTAGTGTGGTGTGGAGCGCAGAGCGAGCCACCGGCCCCTGGGACGGCGACAACGAGACGTTTCTGGGACACGCGATGGCACAGGGATGGAAAATTGGACCAGCGGATGTGCAGAATGCAGGATGCTAAATTGCCTTCACTTATATTGTCTTCTATCAAGGAAAAATATTGTAGATCTTGACGACAACAGCTTTGAAAATACCTCATGGTGTCAAAATATCTACCGACCTCTATACCTCACTATGTCAAATATCAAATTTTATATTTATATTTTCATATTGCAACTTCTATCTATCTATCTATCTATCTATCTATCTATCTATCTATCTATCTATCTATCTATCTATCTGGTAACCTAAAGTGTATGCATCCCCAGTACAAGACCAGCAATACCTATTTTTGGAATATTAGTTACAGTATTTTAGGTCAAAAGCCTATTTGCATATCGTCCGTTAACCAATTTGATGATATATCATGTGTTACAAGCTCAACAGGGAGTTGGCCAAGTGTAAATATAATGAGAAGACAACATTTTAACCAAAACAAGCTCCTGCTTTGTCTTAATCAGGCAGAAACCTGGGCTTAAAACAACCTTCCCTCCTCCCTTGTGTGCAGCACTAGGTGACCACAGCCAGAGCAGTGTTTGAATGACGACCTTGACCTGAAAGCTTTTCTCAATATAGACTTTGACTTTTTATGCATTCCAAGATGTCACAAACAATATGTAAACAATTTCACATTCCCTTAAAAAGTGACCCCTCAAGGTTAATTTTTCCTCCCTGTTTTATACTTCAGATTTCCTTTGGCCAACGCACCCACAGGAAATGTCACGTATTGAAAGGCAAAAACATTTTCTCGAGCAAAAACTGTGAATAATAAATGATATCTCCAAGAAGCCTGAGCCTCAATTTAGATTTATTGCTCAGATCGGATGTTTTTGTTTGGCTGTATTGACATTATTTTTAAAATGTGGCCAAAATCAGATTCCGGTGTGAAGGGGTCACGGTCCCGAACTGACCTGCACGCTCACGAGCAACAAAGACGTCACGCGCCGCACGCCGCCGTACGGAGCTAAACATGGACGGCAAATGCAGGGTGGTTGTGGGGCGACGTGGGAGCCTGCACACACACACACAACAAACACACACACACACACACACACACAACACACACGTACGCACGCACACACACACACACACAACAAACAAACACACACACACACACACACACACACACACACAACACACACACACACACACACACGCACACACACAACACACACACACACGCACGCACACACACAACACACACACACATGCACACACACACACAACACACACACGCACACACACAACACACACACACACGCACGCACACACACAACACACACACACATGCACACACACACGCACGCACACACACAACACACACACACATGCACACACACACACAACACACACACGCACGCACACACACAACACACACACACAACACATACGCACACGCACGCACACACAGCATTTTTAGATGCGGTGCTGATCATAACACACAGTGAGTTGGGAGCCATCGCTGGGTCGGTCTATTTATCTATTTATCTATTTATCATTTATTTTCCCTCCTGTGCTGCATCCCCTGTGGGTGGGGGTACCGTGGCGTGGGTGGGGGTGCCGCAGTGGGGGTGCCGTGTCGGGCCGTGAACATTTTGTGCTGCGGGCGGGTCCCTGATCATAGGAAGGTGGGGAAGTCCTGATCTACGGGGACGTGAACGTGGCTTGAATTCCCATTTGACCGTTCAGACTGAGGTGGCGTTGAAAACATGTGACCTGTGTCCCTGCAGGAGCTCACATGTAAGTGGCCCAAAGGTGATTTGTGCTGTTTACACTGTTATGAAAACACAGATCTGAGTCACGTTTGAGAAAAAAACAAATCTGATTCTGGACATTTTAACCTTCAGTGTGAACGTCTCCTGGTGGTTGCTTTGCAGTTGATTTTCATGCCGTCGTCTTTATCCAAGACTAAAATACAATGAGACATTTACAATATCCTATGAAAAGTCATATTTATGTAACTCATAACTCCTGTATAAATGTTTTATCTTATCATGTCTTAATTATAATAACGTGACCTGAAGGAAGGCAGGTGTTATAAAATGCAGATGGAGCAAAGGACAGATTGTGGCATAAGTTATGCAGCTTTTAACAAGCGTGCTGCACCAAGGTTTGCGCTGTCAACATGTTCTCTTTCCACCTTAACACACACCTTTTTAACACACACCTTTTTAACACACATCATCAGCTTCTAAAGTCAGACTAACTATGCACTGTGTTCTATCTATCCATCTATCTATGTCTGTCTGTCTGTCTGTCTGTCTGTCTGTCTGTCTGTCTGTCTATCCATCTATCTATCTATCTATCTATCCATCTGTCTGTCTGTCTTTCTAAACAATAACCCTCACAATGTCAATATTATGTCCATGTACTGATCAGCCCTGGCAGCAGTTCCCTAAACTCTTCCTAGATTGGGTGTAGTCAGAGAAGAGTAGTCAGCACATGTTGACATCATCCATTTCAATGTATTTACACATTATTCACCATCGTGGAAAATCAGATGTAATGCCAAGCCATCAACAAATTAATACTTTTATTTATGACATTATTTCCAAGTTAAGTTAAGTTAAGTTTCTCTCCATCGCCGGCTTACAGTCGTGACTCTGCCTTGAAATAGGTGATCATTTCAACACGTGACTTCTCCACACCCCATAAACAAACCTCACTTTCCCTGTTTTCTGTCACGTGAACCAAAACACATGATTGCACTTCCCTGATTGAAGTCCCTTTTCATGAGCTCAAAATGCCCCCGTCCTTCCCCACCCTTTCACTTTAAGATGAGACGCTCGCAGCATTACATATAGATTAGAAAACCATGCGAGCAACTGGGCTCCCTGCGCTTCCAACATTGTTGCTCCAACTCTCTGGACGGCGCCGAGGAGCCAGTTCACACAAGGTTTGGGCAGCTTTTGCGGCGAGCGTCCCATTTGCAAAGCACCCGCCAACGGGGAAACGCACCCGAACTGCGCTGCCACACACATAGCACAAATAGTCTATTATCACCTGTTTAAATGAGGCATTATTCATACATTTGGCACAAAATTGCCCCCTTTCTATGTAAATGAGCCTCGTTGCAAATGGTTTCCAATTCACCAACCCCAGCGCTAACAGACACAAGCAGGTAGAATTAAATGATTACCGTCCGTAGAGACCTGGTTGTCTTCCCATCGTCTTCAGAGAGCTTGTGCAAATACAATGTATTTATAAGGGGTGTCACACCCAGACTTTACAGTGATGTGTAAATTATATTTTGACATTATTATTCTAATTGTTATTATTACTGTCACGGCATCCCAAGGCAGCGCTGCCAGTCTGTGGTGGTTTTCAAAACGCACTCCCAAATCAACTTGCTGAAACTTTGAATAATTTATTAATCAAATGATAAAATAAGGCATTACAAATGTTGTTGTTCCTATTCCTATTGAACACAGAAGATATCGAAAAAACAACTAAAAGTTACAGGGAGCAGCGTTAAAGCGATCCGTCCCACGCTGCTGCTGCTGCAGCGGCCGAACGATTGAGGCCCAAGGACAGCTCGGCTCAAAACCATCTTTTTTATTGGAGTGAAAAAAAATAGATGAAAAATAAGGTTTATTATATATGGGAGAGTATTACGGCCACGCGGATAAAATAAAATACAATGCCCTGTGTTTTTGAGAATAAACTCTGAAGCGGGGGATGGCCCCAAAAGCTCATCATGGAGAGGGAGCGATCAGAGCGCTGCCTCTCCCCATTCCCCCTTTTCCAAAAAAATGAAATAAAAACAGAACCTTTTTACTTTCGATTTATTTACTGTCCTACATTTTCTCACTGAACAAAACAAAGAAAGCCCTGTGTGCGCTGCGTCCGCAGAGCCATCGATACCCACTTGTCTCTTTCTTTCCGCCGTCGTCCTGACTGCGGTGTTCCATTTCAACATTGCCACATGGATCACTGCGCTCACACACAAAACCAGGGGAAATTGCACTCAGCAGCAAAACTTTATGGCCGTGATGGTGCTGGCATATCATTAGCGCAACAGAAGGAGGAGGAGGAGGAGGAGGAAGAGGAGAAAGAGGAGGAGGAGGAGGAGGAGGAGGTGGAGGAGGACGCTCACCATGTCTGTGTCCGACACCGGTCCGAAGCTGGTGACGTAGATGTTTGTTTTCACCTCAGTTACACTCTCTGACGCGGGAGGAGAAGCAGAGCTGGTGGTTAGTGTCAGAAAGAACTCCAGCTCAGTCTCTGCACAGAAAGCCAAAGAAGAAATCATCAGTCTTTGTTTAAATGGTCGTCTTGATTGTCAGGCACATCGTACGGTGCCGGACCACAGGCAAAACAGACAAACAAAAAAAAATAATAATAATAAAGAAAACCTTGAAAGTCTATCGTTCCCTGGTGGGAAATGGAATTTTACTGTGTCAATTTTACAGGGAAAGCTTTTTCCTTTATTGTAGTCACCAGCTGCACATGAAAAATGAGCCTATGAGAGATGTGCTTGTGCTATTGATGGGGGGATTTTTACTGACCTACCGCCTCTGGCCAAACAGCGAATGGCCCTCAGCTCAACTTCCTCCACTTAGACAGAATGTAAAGAGCCAGGAGCTACAACTAAGAAGCACCGCTGCTACTCACCCTCTCTGAACAAACAACAACAACATCAATCTGAGCTTGATATATCTGATCTGAAATCATCTTATTTATTGTTGTCTATCAATGTCTACCCATCCATCAGCGTGTTTACATGCGCTCAATACCCCCATTAAGCTCAATAGTAGCATTGAGGTAATGATGTCATTCAGGTGTTTACATGGGATTCCTCAAAAACCAGCGGCGTCATCGGGTTATCGACGGGAAAACAATCAGACACTTCACTGAATATGTCCCCATTACCTCACTTTATTTAGCTCCCTCATCAAACTCCACATGAAATCCCTCTCACTTTCCGGCCAAAATTGCGTGTGTTTAGCGGTGGTTGCCATGGCGTCCGTTGTTTTTTACGTAAAGGTGTTTACACGCCTCAATAAATGGAATGATTGAGGAGAAATCTAGGTCTGTTAATGGGGTCGTGCTTGCAGCTATTACGAGTCTAACTGGATTAAGATAATCAGTGTAAGGTGTTTACATGGCAGTTGCAATGTAATAGACAGTAATGTCTCCTAAACCCGACTGTGAGGAGACTCATTGAGGTGCATGTCAACGCACTGACTGAAATCAACCAAAATCCGCTTTCTTATATTGTATATCATCAAATAGATGTGTTCAAGTCTTCACAGACATTTAATTATAAAAATGACACCTAAATCAAACACTTGTGCTAAAACAAGTCTGATGTCTGATTGTTTTCACTGAACAGCTGTAAAAAAAATAAAAAATAAAAAATAAATAAAATACATTGTCATTACAATATTGTGTGTGTCAGTAAAAATATAGAAAAAATATACAAAACATTACCCATTCAAAATAAAATACTATATGGGATGAATCAAGACTGATAAAGCTTGACAAACTTTAATAAAAAACACTATAGATTAAATGATATTCACCCTTGATCATCGGTCCTTGGTGGAAACCGCCGGATTTGTAAAAAAAAAAACCATTAAGTGCAACATACATGGGAGTACATCATTTCAGCAGGTCATAATAATTAAAGTTATCTTTTTGTTGAAATATGTTTTGGACAAGATAATACTATGCTTTTCATCCCACTTTGAAATTCTAATGAATCCGTTGGACAACAAAATGAAACCCATTATCCGCGAACAAGGGAGTATCTCATTACAGACAAATTGAACTCTAATTAAATAATCCCATGATGTTTACGGACTGAAAAAGGAAACAACAACGTTTTTTTGTTTTTGCCTGTCTAAAATTTGGTTTTTAATTAACACGTGTATGTCACATTCCTATGGGATAATACCTGGGAGACATTTCAGGGTTTAACTCATTTTGTTTACTCAGAAAAGGTCAATTAAAAGGCAAGAAAAAAACAAGAGTATGAGGGTAACATTTACCCTAAAAAAAGGAAATAGAGGTCTGAAATATGACACCAAAAATTCAAAAATTGGTTCATGTTGTTCCCATTCAACCTCTTTTTTACTTTATTTATTAAAATATATGTGGCCATAATCCATAACCCCTTTCATTCTGTTTTTCGGGCCCATATTTTGGTGCATTTACAGCGTCTTGGCTGATGAGGATGGCCGCAAACAGCAAGACACTGACCAGGCCCAGCTCAGCCGGGACCTCGTTTCCCGATCTTTTCAAGCCCAAGCCATCGTCTTCAAAGGAAGCCTCATGAGACGCTGGAGTCTGGTGCAAAACCTCATGAGACGCTGGAGTCTGGTGCTAAACCTCATGAGACGCTGGAGTCTGGTGCAAAACCTCATGAGACGCTGGAGTCTGGTGCAAAACCTCATGAGACGCTGGAGTCTGGTGCAAAACCTCATGAGACGCTGGAGTCTGGTGCAAAACCTCATGAGACGCTGGGGTCTGGTGCAAAACCTCATGAGACGCTGGAGTCTGGTGCAAAACCTCATGAGACGCTGGACTCTGGTGCAAAACCTCATGAGACGCTGGAGTCTGGTGCGACACCTCATGAGACGCTGGATTCTGGTGCAAAACCTCATGAGACGCTGGAGTCTGGTGCGACACCTCATGAGACGCTGGAGTCTGGTGCTAAACCTCATGAGACGCTGGAGTCTGGTGCGACACCTCATGAGACGCTGGATTCTGGTGCAAAACCTCATGAGACGCTGGAGTCTGGTGCGACACCTCATGAGACGCTGGACTCTGGTGCAAAACCTCATGAGACGCTGGAGTCTGGTGCGACACCTCATGAGACGCTGGACTCTGGTGCAAAACCTCATGAGACGCTGGAGTCTGGTGCGACACCTCATGAGACGCTGGAGTCTGGTGCTAAACCTCATGAGACGCTGGAGTCTGGTGCTAAACCTCATGAGACGCTGGAGTCTGGTGCAAAACCTCATGAGACGCTGGAGTCTGGTGCAAAACCTCATGAGACGCTGGAGTCTGGTGCAAAACCTCATGAGACGCTGGAGTCTGGTGCAAAACCTCATGAGACGCTGGAGTCTGGTGCGACACCTCATGAGACGCTGGAGTCTGGTGCAAAACCTCATGAGACGCTGGAGTCTGGTGCGACACCTCATGAGACGCTGGAGTCTGGTGCAAAACCTCATGAGACGCTGGAGTCTGGTGCTAAACCTCATGAGACGCTGGAGTCTGGTGCGACACCTCATATGACGCTGGAGTCTGGTGCTAAACCTCATGAGACGCTGGAGTCTGGTGCTAAACCTCATGAGACGCTGGAGTCTGGTGCAAAACCTCATGAGACGCTGGAGTCTGGTGCAAAACCTCATGAGACGCTGGAGTCTGGTGCAAAACCTCATGAGACGCTGGAGTCTGGTGCAAAACCTCATGAGACGCTGGAGTCTGGTGCTAAACCTCATGAGACGCTTGAGTCTGGTGCTAAACCTCATGAGACGCTGGAGTCTGGTGCAAAACCTCATGAGACGCTGGAGTCTGGTGCAAAACCTCATGAGACGCTGGAGTCTGGTGCGACACCTCATGAGACGCTGGAGTCTGGTGCGGCCGCAATCACACCTGTTGTTTTTATGTGTTATTTGTGTCTGCGTGCATGTGTGTGTGTGTGCATGTGTGTGTCCTCCATCTGTTCACTGTGAAGGAGGTTGTGAACGGCGTCAGGTCAGCGATGAAATTAAACTTCTCGCGACCTTGATGGTTTTGAAGGTCCCAGACTTTTTGGCCGTGGGAGAGATGGCTCCGGTCGGTAACAGCTCGTCCTGACGACTTTGAATAAATACTCTGCTGAAGAATTTGATTCTATTTTGCTCAGAGATGATTGCTGTGGCTTGAAAAGGTATCAAATCACAAAAATATAATAGTACATGTAAAAGAGCCCGACACTAACTTTTACATGCCGTGGAATACTTTTGCAGTTGATGGTTGCCAAGATTGACTAAATGGTTGCTTTATAATTGACCCATCATAATTATAATCCATATTTCAATATTCTCACTTGCTCCACCATTTTTTACCGCTCTAATTCTTGTTTTACAAATTAAAAGTGGTTTAAAACGGGGCAACCAGATGGTCGACAATGACCCAAATCTGGTTGCCCAGGGCAAGGAGGCAACCGTTATTGTCGGGCCCTGCTTTTAGGCGAAAAAAATAATTGCAGTTTTTAGAATTCATACATTGTTGAGTTTCTTGATTAAAAAGACCTACCCTGCATATGAAATGGCATACTACATACTTGGTATAGCAGACTACATACTTGCTATAGCATCCTACATACTACATAGTATATATATACTTTGTACTATATACTTACCACATACTATATACATACTACATACTTCCTATTGCATACTACATACTACATACTACTGTATACATATTACATACTATATACAGTACTATATAAATACTACATACTATACAGTATACTGTACATATTATATACACCCTTTTGCATACTACATACTACATAGTATATACATACTACGTACTTCCTATTGCAGACTACATACCATATACATATAACATACTATATACTATATCCATAATACGTACTATATACATACTACATATTTCTTATTGCATACTATACTATATATACATATTAAATACTACATACTATATACTATATACATAAAAAATACTATATACATATTACATACTACATACTATATACTATAAACATACTACTACTATATATATACTACATATTTCTTATTGCATACTACATACAATATGCATACTACATACTACATGTGCGTCCAGCGTACTAGTGTGTGAGTAATAGGAAGGATGGCTTCTAAAACAGACTACGCCGTCATAAAGCTTCTCCTCTTCCTTTCAACACCTTGTGGGTTGATGATGACATTGTATCGCAACTTGTACATGTATTTCCCTCACAATGCATTGTGGGATATGCTTGACGGCATAGTGTGTTGGGTTACATACTGCAACATGCCGTCCTGGTATTTTTTTGGACATACTACACACTCCTTGGCTGCACTACACAGTACACTGGGGAGCCATTTGGGACGCAGGGCGGCTGGGCTTACCCCCCAGGCCGGGGCGGAGCCTGTTGTCGTAGCCGTCCAGCAGCCGGTCCAGAATGCGGGTGAAGATGGTGATGTTGTCTCTGCTGTCGTCGGGTAAAGGCTCTCTGTGCCCGACTAGAGCCCTGCAGCAGGAGCAGGCAGAGGGGAGTGGGAAATAAAATAATACTTTTTTGGTTTATAATTATTTATTTATCCCCACAGTTAAACTTGAAGCTTAAAACCCTTCGGGAAATGTCTCCCAAATAGTTTTCCTCTCCAAACAAATATATATACTTTTGTTAAATATATTTAAGACATACAGATTAAATGTGCTAAATGTACTAATAGATAGATAGATAGATAGATAGATAGATAGACGGATAGACGGATAGACGGACAGACAGACAGACAGACAGACAGACAGACAGACAGATAGATAATAGATATCACTACTAATTAACTCGTAATGTATTATAATAAATCTTTGTTTTCATATTTAATGTGTAGCACAAAGGTGGGTTGATGAAGCTTAATAGAAGCAAAATATGCGAAACATTCTTGCATTAATAATGATAAACTTACGTCATTGAATCTGGTTCGTCGCTTCAAAACAACACATACATTTTTAAAGTCTTTCTTTGTCAAATGATTAATAACCTAAAATAAAAACTAATTAAGTTCGTATCAAAAAAAGATAGCCTGCAACAAGTCTTGTTAATAAAATGATGACAGCGGCACAGCATAGCTCCTCTAATTTTAGAGGCCGCTGAAGGATGGTTTTTCCGGAAATGATTCCTTTCCAGGGAAGAGGAATGAAACAAGCGGCCGGCCTCTCGTTGTTTCATTACCGGGGTCTTAAATTCCCTACTTAACAATACGCCGGTAATATGAAGAGACGGCTGTAGGTACAAGACTAATGAGCGAACGGGTATTATCTCTAATTAAAGTGAGATCCTCTGCGGAGCCGGCCTACGGTGTCCCAGAAGCCCCGAGCGAATCAACGTCTCTTTGGGGCTTTGACAGAGCAGCCATCTGTAGAATCCCGAGAACGAGCGCTATCAGGACCGGGCGGCCGCAAGATCGCTTTACACTACGCATTCATATTTTCCCAACATCTTGGATAAATGAATGAAGTCCCTTTCAACGTTTTAACTTATGAAATCATTACGAAGTCACCTGCATTATTTAACACCTGTGATGTGTCACACTGCAGCATCACAATCAGTTTCAGAATCAGAATGACTTGATTTCTGGCCAGATGCATTTACAGGTACTAGGAATCTGTCATGGTGATTATCAATGCGTTTCCACACACGACTACCATAAAAAAGATTGCCAAATATACACAAATAGCCGAAGAAAGTAAAAGTAAAACAAGTATACGGACCAAAAAATATATATGTATAAATATGCAGACTATACAATGAGATCCTATGCACAGGATAGGTTATCGGTATGGTTCTAAATTATAATTATGAATAATTCTGTGTATGACATGTGTATGAAGAAATGTTTAGGAAATCACGTCTATCTGGGAGTTTAGTTTGTGTATAATGTATCAAGTATGGAGTATAAAGTATTCTGTATTACAACAAACTTTTGTGCTGATGTTTGAGAAGTTTGAGAGCAGCGCTGCTCTAGTTTCAGCTGCTCTAGCTGGGGCGTCCAGAGGATGCTTCAAACCATCTCACACGGGGGCTTAGTGTGGTTACAGCACTCTGGTGACTAGATTGCAAAGATCTTTGAAAGTAAAAGCCTCTGGTGCTTCCATCCACCTTATTAAGAGAACGGAAACGAGAACCCTCTCCTCTCAGGAACTTGGCTCTGCATAATGGTTAGCTCGATCCAAATGGAACGCACGGCATTTTTTCAAACGATGTTAATGGTGATTATGCCACCACGCAGTCCAATTGCTTTATTTTTCCAAATTCCAGTGTCAGTGTGATGTTCATAAAAGGGTTGTGAGATTTATTTTCAAGGTCTATACATTTTTGTTTTATTGAACATGTAAAATGGTGTTATGTCTTGGTTATTCATTTATGTGCTGCTTTGGGTTGTGACAGGAGGTGGTGGTACCTCCCTATAACGTCACTTAAACTGCCTGTGCAAGTGCGGTACTGATCTTCCTCCATAATCCTGACTGGGAGAAACAGAACAACACGTTGTATCCCCGTGTCTTCTTTGTCAACCACGTTTTAGGGTTACTATGATCTGCCAACACGGTTCCCAGACTGGGACCTGTTACACATTCTTGGGGTCTGGTCCGAGATCTTCTTTTCGGGAGCTGATCCATGCATGATATCAGGGACCTCTGAGTTTAGTGTAGATCCTTCGGTTGGAGCAGAGACTGCATGATTGCTTAACTGTCTGACCTAATGTGAGGGAAAGACGCTACAATGTCGGACACAAAGAGGAAGAGGCTAGTGTGGGACATTAGGTCAAGTCAAGTCGAGTCACACTATATTTATAGAGCGCATTTCATACCAGGGCAACACAATGCGCTTTACAAAGAAATTCAAAAAAGAAAGATAGAACGTAGTTGTCAGCCGCTCATTACAAAGGAATGCCCCTGAAACCACGGCAACAACAAAAGCAACAACAAAGACAACAAAAACAACAATAAAAGTGACTCCAGCCACAGTGGCAGCAACAGCAACAGAAAACAACAACAGCAGCAACAACAGCCAGAGAAACAACAAGAACAGCAGCAGCAACATCAACACCAGCAGCAACAACAACAGCAGCAACGTACACGTAAAGACGTCACCGGAACCGGAAGTGGTAGTTCTCACCGGAACCGGAAAGGTCACTCAGGTTAGAGATGGTTAAGTTGAGGTATAATGTTGCGTTAAGTTGAGGTATAAGGTTACGTTAAGTTGAGGTATAAGGTTACGTTAAGTTGAGGTATAGGGTTATGTTAAGTTGAGGTATAAGGTTACGTTCAGTTGAGGTATAAGGTAAGCGAGAGTTAAGTTTAGGTATAAGGTTAGCAGCATCAACGACAACACCAATTAAGGTATAAGGTTAGCAGCACCAATAACACCACCAGCAGTAATAACAACACTAGTGGCTACTGTACCAGTAGCAACAATAGGAGCAGCAGCAACAATAGCAGCAGCAACAACAATAGCGGCCGCAATAGACATTAGGAAGAGCCTGCTCAGCTTGTCGACAGAAGAGCTCTTCCACAAGGACCAGTATGAGCTAGAAGAAGGAAAGTACGAGGGTTGCTTTGAATACATTAGATCCTTTATGTACAGGAAGAGCCTGCTGCAGTCAGAGGACGGGGACAGTTGACTTACTAATTTTGAAATAGTCTGTTTATGCCGTTATTAAGAACCAAGAGGTTGTGCATTTTCTCAAGGAAATGGGTGATTTAGACAACTTACCATTCAGGGAGATCAACAGTCAGTTCACACTAAAGATGACAATGCCAGTCCCATTCAAATGTCTCCCGCTGTTGAGGTCATAGAACCGAGGTTACCCTATGTAACCATTCGTTCTATATCAGTCAACGGCATAGCAAATAAAGTCAGTTCAAATACAATTTATTCTTGAATAATTCTGCAAGGAGTTCCAAGGTCTTAATTCCTGCAAAGCATAGGAAAGAACAAACAATCAAACACACCAAAATGTGTGTTTGCGTGTGTGTGTGTGTGTGTGTGTGGTGCAGACCCGTTAGGTGTGCTCCATTGTCCCAAGGACAGCGGAGGCCATAGATGATGATGTCATATTTAGGCGATAAAACCTGGCAAAGGTTAGAGATGAAGCCCAGCCAGCTGCTGTACAAATATCATCTAGTGAAGCACCCTGAAATAAAGCCCATGAGGCAGCCATACCCCTGGCGGAGTGGGCCACCACACCGGTGGGAGGGGACACACCTGAACTGCTCTAGGCCCTAGCAATTGTGTCAACCACCCAGTGGGCCAGTCGCTGCTTGGATAAAGCTTGGTCTCGCACTTAATCTCCATAGCAAACAAAAGCCCATCCGTTTGCCTAATTGTGCTGGTGCTAGCCACATGGCTTCTCAGGGCCTGAACATGGCACAGTGAGGGCAGACTGACTGCTTCGGGGGAGTCATGAGGTGGAGGATGAAAAGCCTCAAAAACCAATGGACGAGAAACAAAGGACAGAGGTAGGACTTTGGGTTTAAAAGCAGGATTTGGAAGGAGAGAAACAGCAGAGCACCTGGCTCTTCCCCGAGCTGCATACATGAGGGCTGTACAGACAATGCATGTAATTCCCTCACACACCTTGCCAAGGCAATGGCAAGCATGAAGGCAGTCTTGAGTGAGAGGAGCTTCAGACTCAGACTGGTCATGGACTCAAACGGAGGCTCAGCAATAGCAAACAGGCTCTCGGTGGGCGAAGACAACTTACCCCTCTGAGGAATCGGCCGGAAAGAGAGTGTGAATTGTCCGGTCACCAATATGATCATGGCGGTCATATATGGCAGCCATATAGCCCCTTAATGTTGACTCACCAAGCCCCTTTTTGAAGAGGGACTGAATAAATGATAGCAACACTGAAACCTTGACACTTCAGTCGAAACAGTCAATCAGTATTGACCTTTTCCAATTCTCAGATTGGTTGATTTTGTGGCACATTTGAAACACTGTGCCATGTTGAGCGAACGTGCAGGCAAAGTTGAGCGTGCACAGGGTTGAGAGGTTGAGTGAGAGAGAGAAAGCTAATGCGAGTACACCGAGCAAGAGTTTTTGAGAGGGAATATGAATAAAACTGAGTGGGCGGGGTTATTATTGCACGTTGATATGGATAATAGCAAACATGCAAATACATTTATGGTGCACAAAATCGATTTTTGTTTGCTCAAATAATTGATGATTGAATTGATAATTGATAATTGATGCTTGCAAAATATATTTTTCTCTGCGCAAAATCTACAACTGCTCAGTCAGGAATGAGGCACAAATACAACGCCATATCATATCTCCTTGTGTAGAGAGCTCTTGATACTCAGCACTGCTGGTTCTCGGCCACACAATCCCCCCGATTGTCCAGGGGCCAAACATTGAGGTTGAAGATTCCTGGGTGGTGCCAAAGCAGCCCCTGAGCCTGCGACAGCACGTTAACTGTGAGAGACACCATGGGGCCCCCACAAGAAATTCCCTCAGATCTGCCATCCACAGCTGGTCGGGCCAGTCTGGAGCTACAAGCAGGCCCTCTGCCTTTGATACCCTTATCCTTGCCAGGACAACTGGCAGAAGAGGGAAAGTGGGGAAAGCATAAAGCCATCCACCTCCAATGTCCCTTTGGGTCTCACCATTGAGTACCACAGATGGCAATGAGTGGTCTCCTGAGAAGCAAAGAGGTCCACCAGAGCCTCTCCGAAGAAAGACCACACGATGTAGCAGATGTCACTCCACAGATCTGGGGCCGCCCCTGGACAGAAGATGGGCTGGCACATTCGCCATCACAGACAGCCCTCAGAGACAGCCCTCAGAGACACCCCTCGCGCATGAGCTGTTGCACCGGGCGTGCAGAGACCTCACACCACCCTGGTGGTTGATGTAGGACAGCACCCAAGAGCTGGCCAACCGAATGATGACACGCTTCTCCTGCACCATCGGAAGAAAATGAAGTAGGACACAAAACACAGCCATCTCGAGAAGGTTTATGAGGTTTCTCGCCCAAAGAGCTCCCGAGCTGGTCTCTGAGGTGTCTGTTGTTATGAATGTCTTCACAAATACTGGCCCTAGCGGTACACCTTCCTGGAGGCCAGGGTTTGAAAGCCACCAATAAGCCACAGAAAGGCAGTCTGTGGTCAGAGGATGTAGCCCATCCTTGTGTGGGCTCACCTTCTGTTAGGTGCGATAATGGATGCATGTGAAACAGCCCCAATTTAACAACCTGCAGCCATCAGGCCGAGCAGCCTCCAGCCACACTTTACAGCAACGTGCTTCTACAGTGAACTAGGATAAGATCTGTGTCATAACATAGATCCTCTCTGGCGTCAGAGAGGCTCACATCAGGACTGAATTCAATACCAAGCTGAGATAAGTCACTGTTCTCAAAGGGGTAAGGCAACTCTTCTCCCGGTTCAGGGTTAGGCCCAATTCCCTCATTTGGGTCAGCACCGTCCCCTTATCGCTCCTAGCCTGTTGCCTCAAAGGGGCACAAATTAGCCAGTCATGGAGGCAATTCTCTATGTGAATATCCTGGCAACGGAGTGGAATGAATGCCTCATCCATAGACTTTTTGAAAGTGCGTGAGCCAGACCAAATGGGAGAACCACATACTCGTATGATCTGCCCTGAAAAGGTATTTCCTTTGGGCCTCATGAATGGGGATGTGAAAATATGCATCTTTTAGGTCCACCGTGGTAAACCAGTCACTGTTCCTTAGATGGAAGGAGACAGGACAGGCAGGGCATCCGAAAAGGCAGGTGTTTCAAGGAACGGTTGAATTCCTTGAGATTTGAGCAAATAGGTTGAATAAAAACCCTGTCTGGCTTCCACCAAGGGCAGGGTTGGAATTGCTCCCTTTCCAAAAAGATACCTGACATCTATTGAAAGAGCTTTAGCGCTTGTCTTGCCCCTCAGTAAGGTGGAATTGACCCCCGAAACCGGAGGGGCTTGGTTTTGAATTGCAGTCTGTACTCTGACTCTAGGGTGCTGGGCACCCAAAGTCACCGGGTACACTGGCACCACTGATGGAGACGCTGAGCTGTAAAGCCCTGCACCAGAGGCTGGCAACAGTCACAGACGGGGCCGACCACTTTGAGATAGTGGCTCACCAGCACGAACCTGCACCTGGTGAAAGGAAAGGCAAGGCACTCCACCGTAGGACCTGGTTGAGGCACCCTGGAAGGTGATCCGTCATCCACTAGAGTGGGCCTAGCCACCCGAAGGAACACACTCTCTACACCTCCTCTCATGATGTAATCCCACAGCCTTGTACACTTTTACCTTAAATCAGCCACAATGAAGTGGCAAAAGATCAGAGAGGACAGTGCGATTGGAGAAATCATAAGACTCAAAGAGACAAATGAGAGACTTACAGATGAGAAGTCTATAAATGGAACCACCCAAAAGCTGGAGAATGGAATCCTATTCCAGTGAACAGCAGAGAGAAGACAGTTAGTCCTCCCTGTCAAATACCAATAATTGGTATGTGTATATGAATATGTGTTTGTGAATATGTTGCCTTTAAACACCTTCATGACAAAATGGGACATGTGGGTACAGAGAGGGTACTTCACATGGCCAGGGAAAGGTTTTGCGGGCTTTATATGAAAAAGTACATAGAGGACTATGTGACAGAGAAATGCTGTTGTATTAAACAGAAGAAGCCACAAAACACGAATGTGCATATGGGTGGTATAATGTCGAACTCATCCCTCAATGTTGTCTATAGAGACTACTACTTTGATCTTGAAAATAGTAAAGGAGGCTACGAGTACATCTTGGTGGTGATCGACCACTTTACAAGGCTCGCTCAAGCTTAGCCCACCAAAAATCTGGCCGAATCTGTAAATCTGCAGCAGAGCAGATTTACAATGACTTTGTACCTCGTTTTGGATATGCAAACAAACGCCACCACGACCAAGGGTGCAAGTTAGAAAATGAACTCTTTTGAACACTCGGGCAGCTGTCAGGCGTGTGTAACCGGGCTGCACGCTGCTCCAGATGCTACGAGCACTGACAAAGAGAAAGAAAAATGAATATAACATCTTCCACAAGTGATACATGCCTATAACCGTTAACAACCATGAGTCCACTGGATACTCACCTCACTATCTGCAGTATGGCCGACACCCTCACCTCCTGGTGGACCTTCTGTTTGGTCTGTTGGAGGAGTCAGATCCAGTGATACACAAAGGATATGCCGAAAAATGGTCGAAGAGAATGGGCAGAGGCATATCGCATTGCAAACAAAAACAGCCTGACAGCCAGTGCCAGAGGCAAGTCCTACTATGATCAAAATGAGGGGGATAATGCTTCAGCCAGGGGATAAAGTTCTGGTTAGGAACCTAGGCCAGGGAAACTGCGATCCTACATGTAGTTCAGGATCAGGTCTCAGACAATTCTATGCATGTGATTCACCAAGAAGAAGACAACATGGGAAAAACAAGAACACTGCACAAAATTTTCTGCTGCTAGTCAACGACTTACCGCCACAGCCAGCTAAGTCATTATCAAGGGCACCACAAAGGCAAAAAAACTTTCAGTTGAGAACACGCAATGCAAAAGACCAGGCTCACAGTGATGAAACATTGGATTGGTTGAGGACAATAGTAGACAGGGCTGAGTAGAGATCAGTAGTGGTTGCTGACAGACCAAGAGTGTCACGGAAAGAGCAATTACCAATGTTTGAAACACCAACCTCACCTGCTAGAGTATCAGCACAAAATCCTAAGAGACCTGCTCTGATCGGAAGAGAATATGCCACAAGCATACCCGTGAGAGAGACCAAACCTATGAATCCATACTTACCTGTACCTGATGTAAGGGCAGCTGAAAGAGATGAACAAATTGGAGGACAATACTCACCTGAATCAGACTTCATACCAATCACAGACGAGCAAGTAGAAAAAGGTCAACAAGAACTAGAGAGATGAAAGTTAGACATCCAGCCAGTGAGAGAAGGCCCAAACAACTGTTTACATATGAGACAGCCTAGCTTAGTAGCTTTTAGCCTCAACCATGTTCTCGTGGATGCAGCTGAATGGGGCTACGTACAGTACGTGTATTTGATTTATTTCGTTCATTCCATTTTTTCTAATCTTATAATCTTCATCTTATTTTCTAAACTTTGTCTTTGCTGTTTATAGAGCGTTCTATAAAGGTATATGATCAAACAATGACAACAAAAACTGGACTGGTGGACGAGGGAAAATAAGTTATGTACTGTATATTGTATTTGAAATGTGTTTTTTTATTTGCAAGTATTTAACTTAGATAGGTACAGGAAAAGAACGTTTATGTTACATTTATTTAGTCATTTTTATTTTGTCTAATGAAAGAAACAAACTGGATATGTCCAGCAATGCTGTTTATTTGAAACAGAGTAACACGTTGGTTTCCCGTGTCTTCTTTGTCAATCACGTTTTAGGGTTACTATAATCTGCCGACACGGTACCCAGCTCGGGACCTGTAAGTAACGTAAGGTCCAACGTTTTGTTTTGCGTCGGTAGCGCCTACTTTGTCAATTAGCAGCCTCACTCACGTCAGCACCGGGCTGTTAAGGGCCCTCTTAGCTCAATCTGCGTCCTCATGGAAGACTCTCGACATGAGGATTTAAGGGGTGTTTAGGAGGTTGTCTCAAAAAGTCAAAAGTCTCCTTTTGTTCATTGTGGGGTAATCGTAAGGTTTCCTGATGGTTTTCCCCGTTTCCCAAATTGGAAAAACAGCAGAGATATTACTGCTGTCAGTCTGTGATATTACTGTAGCACGATTTCGTACTGAGAACACAACTATTTGGGTAAAACGTTTTCTCTCAAACTAGTATATGTACTGTAGTCGTTTCCTGAAATAGAATGGGAAAAGAAGCCCCCCTCCCCTTTACCAAGACACTGTTAACCCACTAACATGCGTTGCCGTGATAATCAAACAGACTTCTTTATTGCTGAAGCTAAGCTCCCCAGATTATATCTTTTTTGCAAGATAACGGAGTTCAAAACACAAATAGAAATTATTCGTTAAGGCTGTATTTAATACTGTTCTCCAATACTCCATGGAATAATAATACCCCCGCTGCTCATTTGAGGAAGGTTTCTGTGACACAGCTGGTTCTGATCTTCATTCGTCTATTGATCTCAAACAAACAAACAAACGCTCTGTGGGCAGGAGTTGTGCTGCTTGAGCATCCTGAATCCAGTGTACCCCCCTTCCTCATAAAACACCTCGCTGGCTTCCCTCTATCTGCGTGTCGCTGTGTCTCTGCGTGCAGCGCCCGATGACTGATAAGGAGGCCGATACCCATCAACCACTAGTGTGCATGGGCCCCACACTCACCCCCTTCTGCTGCTGCCGCTGGAGCACCAGGGGCGACCAGAATCAAAGAGAGGGGGATTAGCGGGGCTGCTCTGAGCTTTGAAGAAAGAATATATTAAAAGATGATGACTGAAGTTATGGAGGATATTGGTTTATTTATTTATTCTGGCCATAGGAATTGCACCGAAAATCGCACTTCCAGTTTATTAGGCGAGGTCATTAGGTGAGGTGAGGCGCAAGGCAAAGTGGAACACAGTCGTTAGGCAGATCAAGTTTGTGATGAAGTCTCCCATTGAGGTTGGCTGAAGAAATAACTGCTGAGAAATAGTATGAGCGGCACGAGTGCATTTAGAAGAGGTCCACAGGCGAGCGTAGGTGTACACCGTACATTTTGATGTACATGTATACTTGCACTTTGTTGGTCAGGAACAACGGCATGGAGCCATGGCGGAGCTGGAGCTACTTCTCTGAGCTTGTTCCCTGAACGTGTGTCCTTCAACAAGAGAGAGTGAGCTCATTTTCGTGATTGTGCAGCTCATTACACATCATTATGTCTCAACCCCCCTGTGTAATTAACATCTTTCACAATGTGATTGATTTGATGTTCTTCTTTCGCTTTCTCTCTTTGGTGTCTTCCGGTTTTGAACAAAGTTTTGCGCGACAGAGAAAGTGTCGCGATAATACATTGTCCATGAGCCCAGCTATGCACGACATACTGTGTCAGTCAAATGAAAACATAAAATGGCAAAGTCAACATTATGATTTTATCACATAATCAACACGGACACAAATTTCTAGAAAATGCGCAAATAGATTTTCTGGACAAACATGCATCTGGTGGATGGTTGCGTAAGAAAGCATGTGCAAGAGAAGAGGGAAGTTGTCTTCAAAGGTCTGAGATCTTTATAAATTATTAAGAATGTATAGGCTAAATCGATGGACCTGTCTGACAGTACTGAGACATCAAGCATGGCGCCTGGTCGAGCAGAATATGTTTAAAACACCTAACTTGGTGAGAGGCTTCCTGCAGCTTCTCTGTAGGAATTGAATCCAGAAACACTGCTTCCATCAAGTAGCTGTTACACTCTGTACCCTCTGTGCGCAGGTTTTGTTTATGTTATTTGGGTCTTTGTGTGTCTGCTGTTAGAGGGAGCTTAATGAGTCCACATTCATGGTCCTGACAACCAAGGATAGTGGGAGGGCAGTGAAATGCTGCTGGAAAATCCATTCCCCGGGACCAAATGAGAAATGGTTATCTGTCAGAAAGGGCATGAATACCATTTTTTGAAAGACAAGTATTTCACAACAGTGATAATTAGGCTTATCAAAATAAGCTGAATCGCTCCCTTTAAAAAAACAAAACAATTTTGTACACACAGTTTAATAGTTTATGCAACTCAGACTGAAAGCAGCTACTCCTATGGATTATGAATACCAGCCCACCAGGGCTTTCACCTTGAAAGAATGCGATTGCAATATGATTATGTTGTCCGCTGAATAATTGCTAAGAAATATTGAGTTTGAAAGTATGGCGGATGGATGTTCTTATACATGGTGAAAAGCGGATGCCGCCAAAAAAAAAACACCCTTGGGCAACACCAAACAAACACCTAATACACTGGAGCGGATATTGAAATGCGGAGACGGAGATTTAACCTGCACCACGCAGCCCGACGCACTTTAGGGGCTTGCACGATGAAGTAGCGTACAAACATCTCAAGTGATTATAATAGTGCAATCATCAGCAGTTCAGGAGAGGATCATTTGAAGGGCAGTCTGGCTGCTCTGGAGAGCATCACCCTCTCAAATAGGAGGCCAGGAGCATCAACGCTGACTGATGCTATCGTTCCACATCTAGTTTTCTCTTAAGCTGGGAGAAAACTAGGCCAAAAGCAATTCAAGCGGAATTCAAAAGTTCCTCACAGTTATCTCTTTTTTTCGCTGCTTGGCTTCGATATCATTTTTATGGTTTTCTTTTTCTTTTTTACTTGAATGTTTTATGTACATACATGTATTAATTAATTTATTTCTAAAATGTTGCTCTACTTTTTTTTGTTTTTATTCTGCTACTGTTGTTCTGTAGTATGACGAGTCAAAGTCCTTGAATTGTATGTGTGATCGTACTTGGCCAATAAAGCCTGATTCTGATCCGAATATTTTTGAGTAAATACTCATCCCGCTTAAATTATTTCCCACGTTTGAATCCATCACTTGAGTTTGTTTTTGTTGTCTCTGTAAAGTGTTTTTTGGGAGCGCCGCTAATGTAAACTCCAAACTAAATCACTTTGCCGCCCCTCGTCCGTCTTTCCACCTGACGGAGCAGAAAGGATGGTGTTGTGGATCTGGAACATTTTTGACTGTTTTTAGTTTGAGATAAATGATAACGACAACATCCTTTTTTAAAGATACTTCACATATTCCAGATGTATCGGCTGCAGTGAGATCATAAAAAAAACAAAAAAAAACATTTTGATTGATTTGAAGAATCTTGCAAATATTAATCATTTTAATGTTTCACAAGTGTTTTTGTTTTAATATTAAACCAAAGGGAATTTCCACAGCAAATCCCTTTTTTTCTAAATATTAGTTCTGTCTTTCTCACAGTGTATTATTTAGCGGATTGGGGTGGTGGGTTTTTTGGGGTTATTTTCAGTCACACATTTGTTTGTTATTATGGAACAATATGGCAAATGATGGAATAAGAGTAATATGATTAAATATCTGTATAGATAAATAACATTATATATCCACACCGATCAGCCACAACATTAAAACCAGCGACAGGTGAATTATACAACATTTCTCATCTGGTTCCAGTGTCACCTGTCAAGGGCTGGGATGTATGGGGCAGCAGGTGAACAGTCAGTTGTTGAAGTATCAAAATGGGCGTGGTCAGGGTCTGAGCCACTTTGACAAGGAGCACATTGTGATGCTGGACGACTGGGTCAGAGCATCTCCACAAGCACAGGTCTTGTGGCTGTTCCCGCTCTGCAGTGGTTACTACCAAAAGTGTCCAAGGAAGGACGACCGGTGAACCGGCGACAGGGTCATGGGGCCCAAGGCTACCTAGCAGTATATATTGTTACACTAATGTCTCTGTCGCAATGTAGCTTGAATGTTATTCTCCCTTGTAAGTCGCTTTGGATAAAAACGTCTGATAAATGACTAAATGTAAATGTAAAGGCTCATTGATGCACGTGGGGAGTGAAGTCTAGTCCATCTGGTTCGATGCCACAGAAGAACAACTGCAGCACAAATAGCTGAAAAGTTAATGCTGTTACAAGTTAATGCTACACAGTGCATGGCAGCTTGCTGTGTATGGGAGCGCTCGCAGTGTACACCCCTGAAAGCACCTACAATGGACACGTGAGCATCACAACTGGATCATGTAGCAATGGAAGAAGGTGGAGGTCTGTTGAATCACCTTTTCTCCTCCATCATGTGGATGGGTGGGGTTAGGGTCCGATCCGATGGAGCATCTGTGGGATGTGCTGGAACAACAAGCCTGATCCATGGGGGCCCCACCTCCAACTTGCAGGACTTAAAGGATCTGCTGCTAAAGTCTTGATGCCAGATACCACAGAACACCTTCAGAGTCTGGTGGAGTCCATGCCTCCACCTCACAGCTGTTTTGGTGGCATGAGCTGCACAATATTAATGATATTAGTGGTGCTTTTAATGTTGTGGCTGATTGGTGTATATTGACATATTATCACATTATAAACATTTAGAAAAGAAGACACAAGAGAAAAATGGTCAGAGGGATAACTTGTACGGATAAAAAACAAAACGGTTTTGAATGATCATCATGTGATCTGGCATTGGTTCAGTTCTTGACTGCAGTATTTGTATTTAGTGTATTTACACAGAGTGTAATAAATCTTATCCAGTCCAGGGGTTATCATTTTATTTTCATGTCATTAATGAATGCTACTCCCTTGGGTTTGAGGTGGCAGGAAATCTTTACTAGGGCAGCAAAACTGTCAGGCTGAGAGCTGCGTGACGGCAGAGAGGCAGAGGAAAACAGGAGTAAAAGATCCAGTGCCACTGTTGTGCGCTCACACCAGCGTAGCAGCTTCAAAACTAATTTGTGCACAATGTAAAACTGCATCTCCGCCCTCTGCAAATTAAATGTCCATTATTTTCCTTTCACTTCAACATTTCTCTTTCTCACACTTTTATGGATGACTGTAATCGATTTGATTCATTTGTAGCCACCCTGCGTTAAATAATGATTTATCCCCAAATGAGTTTGTTAAAGTTACATCAATTACAATGTAAGTTTACTTCAGAATAATTGTAACTTGTGTTTGTCCTCAATGTTCCTCAGAGTGGGACTAGAGACCAGATCAAATGATGATGAGCATGATAGGGGAAAAAATGTGAATTTAGGCCATTTAAACATACCACCTAGTCGAATAGAGGATCCATTATGTCACGACACTTACAATAAGTGCATTTGTCGACGGTAGTTGAACCGACTACATCACAGGCAAAAACCAACAATGGTGAGGTCAAAGTTTTTGTTCGTTAGTAAAGATGCACGGTCCTCAGAGGGTCAGTGCAGCTGAACTTCAGTTGGTGGCTGCGTATATACAGTGCTGTGTTCTATTTGAAATACGCACATTTGCATAGTGTGGAATGCAGAAGGATTAACAACAGAACAAAAAAAACCTGAATCTGCCTGAACAGGGGATTTGCATCAAATCAAAATGATTAAAAATGTCTCAGGTCAAGTCCACTTTTTTTCGGACATGTCTTTTCTTCAGCAGACAATGTTTTCTCTAAAACAGGCCATTTTCCACATTTACCACAAAGATTTTTTTTCCTTTTTTGTTTTAAGTTTCAACGACAACAGCAGCTCACTGGATGTAAAACAGCAATGAGGGAAAAACCAAGCGGAGCATTGGCCAGATTTATAGCATCCCAGCCTCTTTAATGAGGGGGAATCAGATATTGAGTGTTTGGTGGCATCAGAATCTCCTCCTCGCCGTTCGCAGCTGCACAGACACCTACTGGGGGGATCTTTATGGCTTTCTGTTTGACTCATGCCTGACTGGGGAAGTTCGCTAATTAGTTCGTTTGAAGCTGATTGATCATTTACTCCCTCTATCAATACCATTTCTTTCATTCGTCTCGGCGGGAACGCAGAGCAATTAGCACACGGATGAGTCAAATTTGAAGGTGTCATTTGTATTTTGGAACAGAGCTTTCCTGCTGATGCGAGGCCTGTGTTTTGGTTTTGTAACCCTACTCATGAATGTTTCCCACCACGACCAGGAAGAGTCACCGCATAGCGGGAGCCCTGAGTTTCTCCTTCTCGTGGCAGGAGTCGGAGGTTCCCTCGCCGGCCATGCAATCAGCAAAGAGGCTCCGGCTCTGCGCATACATTAACCCTTTGCAGACCTGTGACACATTAACCTTGACAACAATACCGTCACACAATGTTATCTGTGACCCGTCACATCTTAAAGTGACGGCACTCCCTTCCACCCCTTGAATAATTCATGGGGGGCAGAGCTCGGGAAAAGGAAAAAAAAGCTTGGCAACTTCCGAGGCGATCCATAGGCGGAGTGTACGTACAGCACTCACTCCCATAGCTCCCATTGATTAAGTGTCACTTAAGTTGCCGCTGTCTAAACATTTCACCCGCAAAACAGGCAAGAAGACGGCCCGGCTGTCCACGCTTGTTAAGAACTGACCGTCCGGGGGGGGAGCGCTTGAATGTTAAGCGCGCTGCCGGAAGGTCCGGAAGACCTTCATAGCGACCCGGAAATAACCATCCTTCTCATTCCCGTGAAAGAGTGTGGACTTAACGTGGTCGTGGGTTGGGGCGGTCGTGTGTCTCCATCAAGCCTGGTCTATCAACATGTGAGCAAAGAGCCAATGAAGCCAGGTGCAGAGTTCCAGAACACTTTGGGGTTTGGTCTGCTACACCTTAATCCGTTTACAAAGTCTCCTGCTTGAACTGCAGCAAAGCTGATTTGGAGCCCGGCAACGCTATCGGTGGGCATCAGGGAGCCGGCAGCATTATGGGATGGAGGGCTTGGGTGATTAGGAGATATTCTAGTAGAGTCATGAGTGCAGCGGTGCGGTGAAGTCTAAAAGGATTATTGCTTACATTCATAATTATACTTTAATATGCAATCAGTGGGTTGTACTCTTTTCAGTTGATTAAATAATAATGATGGGGACACCGCAATACCTTTTTACTCACCGAGACAATTCTTTGCCTACTAAATAGTCGCCTTAAGCCAAGTCAATTTAATGACAATTGACAAACTTAGACCTGGCGCTCTCACCCAAAAAGGGGTTTTACGTCGACCTACAGTGGCAGAGAAACTACGAAAAGTCCGGGGTCACCGAGAATTAATTTATTTGGGAAACACGCGCCCGTCATGTCGAGTGAGGAGCTACGATACCACAAAAAAACTGCTCAAAAACACGGCTGTCTAAAGTGCGCTGTGTTGGCCTCGGTAAGGCTACGCGTCTTCGTTTTTGGTATTTTTGATGCAGTTTTGAGTCGTTTCATTCAATTTCATGGGCAGGAATATTGCTTAATGCAGCTTTAAGGTTCTAAATCGAGTGGAAATAGGTGGGATTAGTGCTAATTTGTTTTATGTAATGTCTCATAAAATAAAATCAAGATAAAAGATTGTGAGAATACTGAATAAACATAGTGAGTCACATGTGCGTAACCAGAGACTGTTGCAGTACTGCTGGGAGCCTGGGGCACTTGGGCAATAAAAGACGGAGTAAAAAATGTCTTCTCCCGAGGATTACTACACATTAGCTCATTCTTTAATCAGTTGTGATAGTACCAATGGCCTTTAATGAACCCGATTTTCATACGGACTCCAATACATTTTCATTAAATCTGAATTAACTCTCTTAATCCCCAAATGTTTTTATTTAAGGCTCTCCCTCTCTTTGTTTTTGCATTTTCCTTATTGGGAATACATGATTAACTGTGTATGTTAAAAATGGAAATTGGCATAAAAGGCTTTTTAAACAAGCATTCAAGGGTACATGTGCAGAGTCACATAACTGGGATAGAAAGCTTGCTTGTTGGGAAATCCCAGGATGATAATAATTATAATATAAATAAATAATAATAGATTTTTATTATTATTGTTATATTGTAATTTATTTATTATTATTTTATCTATTAGTTTTAGTGTTAACTCACCATTAAAATAAAGTAAATCATTAACAATTTTCGAGCTCATTCTTTTTTAAAACAGCGTTAACATTTTATGAAAGCAGCAAGCCAGTGATTTTAAAATCATGTTGCAGGCGCTGTGAAGCATTGTGGATCTACCCTGAACTCAACAATAGGCCTTGGAAAACTATTATCTTTGCCTTGAATGAGGACGCATGCCTGTGTCATGACTGTTTTGTGCAACATCTTAGACTTCTCTCTTCCGCGGCTTTGCCACACCTTTCTGCATCGCACTTGCACTATGTCATTTGCAGCCAGTGGATGCTGCTAATAAGCCGAGAGAGTCAAGTGGCACGATGACAAAGCAATCTGGGCTAATCCCTGTCACACTGTTCCAATTCCTCCCCTCAGTCTGCCTTCTTTCAGGTTTACTGAGCCTTTCCTGATGTGAGAAATCCTGGAGTATTTCTCATCTCCCTGCCATTGCCTCCCACCTTGTCGTCCGTGCAAAGACGGTGCCCTGTGCAATCCTTTTGAGTAGAAATTAGAAATTAGAAATTAGAAATTGTACAGTTTAAATGACTACTAAACATGCTGTAGCTTTTTCTTTCTACTGACTCCAACACACAGTCTGAGAAATGTGCCCTGAATGCAGAAGTAAAAATCCTGTGAAGGGGCAATCATAGCTGTGGTGGGCTTCACAGTGCAAATGAATTCGACAGTCAGTAGGTACAAAAAAGAGACCATGGAGGTGGGAAATAGACAATCTCATTTGTGCTGTTTGTGCGTCCTCATTTAGGGCAGGGTGGTGTGGATTGTTCCATGTTTAATGGCAGAAGTCCCGCCTGTAACCCAGCAGGTCTTTAAGCAGGCAAAGCTTGCACCGCTGTTGCAAGGCTGCATGTCGCTAAATGGAATTATTCTGGCACTAATTGATCACAATGTGTTTGAGTCTTGACAAAATCAAATATCATGATGTTTTTTTTTATTTGGGGGATGACTATTGGTGCTTTTCGTAAGATATTTACACACATAAAATATTTGAGAACCATCTTTAGTAATCTGGATATTATGACCAAGAGCCATTGATTTGAAGAGCTCGAACATTCCTATGCAAGCCCTCCATATCCTCTCTCACCAGCATCAAAGCATGTCGTTTCTTCATTTGGCTAATTAAGAGACCTAATAAAAACAACTCACATGCGTTGCCTGCTTATATCAACGGCACAAACCTTTGTACAGAGCATAACTACAGCCAAGATAAATGTGGGATCGTTTACCTGGCTTCAGGAAAGACATTGAAGAGCAGAAGGCAGATCCACATGCCAGAGACCAATGGCACAAATTTCCAAAGTGTGGCAGCCATGCTAGTTTGCACAAAGGATAGCTGCAAGAAAGGAGAGGAGAGGAGCGAGGGCGGGGTCAGTTAGAAGCCAGGACTGCCAAACACAAGGGCATGTGAACACAACGGCACAGTCATGTTTGAAGTCAGGCGGCACAACATACTCACAAAGCAAGACGAGCAGGGCCCCGAGTCCAGGGCTTGGCCTCCCCTCCGCGTCAGCGCTACGTCGCTTCAGGTCACAGAAAAAGAACAGAGTGCTGTCGTTAGGTTGAATTGCGAGAAGAGATGTTATTCACGTAAGGTTTTTGTCCGAGGCAACTAAGCCATAATTATTGCGGTTGCAGCTAGACTGGCGATGTGTCTCTTGATCTGCGTCCGGAGCTCTTGAACCGAAAACTCAGCGTCCCCCCGCCAAAGGTCCCAGTGGGACACGACCGTTCTCCACCTTCCATCAACGAGGACGGTGTTCATGCAGCGCAGCTCGGAAGACGACGTGACGCGCGTGGATGTGCTTTTGCGTCAGATGAAACCCGCCTCTTTCCAGAGTTAAGTAATTCATCCATTCCAGCTGGACCAAATTTGGCAGAACATTTAGCTGGGGGCCCCTGCATGTGCTTGCAAACGAAACCAATACAACTCCTTATGATCACGATGCGTCATCAATCATGTAATTCATTTCACAGGTGAATGACAGAATAAGATATTGCAGAGTTAATATGGCAAAACTGGTATTACCTCGTAAGGAACAGCGGTTCCCATTGCCAAACAATATATGTGCTCCAGGCTTTTCGTTGTAAGTTTAAAATCCGACATCATTTTGAGTATGTAACATACTAATGTGTGCATACTACATTTACTTTCTGAACATACCTAATTATTTCCTACATTTTCCATTTTCCTGTGTATTTTTTCAGACTGTCATTTAAAGGGTTACTACCGTTAAGGAGAATCAGAAGACAAACACTCCATCTCTCTTTCCTTCTCTCGACCATTTATTTCCCTTTGCATTTGGAAATGGTCCTTTATTACAACTAATTCTGGATCATTATCCATTAGAGATTCCATTTTCCTCAGTGAGACAGAATGATGCCCCCTGGAACCGCCGCCATCATTTCCTTGGCTTCACAGCGTGTCTGGAAATTGCATTTGTAATTTCCTGACGTAGATTGCTCGCTATTCAGGCGACTTCCACTTTACAAAGGGGTCATCGCCGCTATGTGTCATCCAAATGACAGATAAATGTCCACGGGATATTTATGTTTAGAACACACCCCGTCCTGACTGTAGACGCCTCCAAGTTCACAGATAAATGATCCAAGAGCCTCAATGACAAGTGCTGTGGTCTGCAGGACGACTTTACCTCAGAGAGACAGAGACATCACTGTAACAGGAAACAACCAAATGAAGAGACAGAAGACCACAGTCACACTGAGATAACAGTGATTTAATATTACACTCACACAGTTACAAGAGATAGACAAACAGGCAGACAGCTAGATAGATAGATAGATAGATAGATAGATAGATAGATAGATAGATAGATAGATAGATAGATAGATAGATAGATAGATAGATAGATAGATAGATAGATAGATAGATAGATAGATAGATAGATAGATAGATAGATAGATAGATAGACAGATAGATAGATAGATAGATAGACAGATAGACAGATAGATAGATAGATAGATAGATAGCCAGACAGACAGACAGACAGACAGACAGATGTATAGATAGAGCGATAGAGAGATAGATACATAGCTATTGACAACTAAATAGATGACTAAATAGATAAAAAGATAGGAAAGTAGTAGGCAAAATAATAATATAGCAATACAATAAAAATATAAATAGAAAAAATAAAATGTGAAAAATAAAATGGAAAAATTGAAAATAAGATATGGGAATATACACTAAACCTAGTGTTAAACAACAGATAAAAATACCTAAAAATAAGACTTAAAAATAACGATAAAAACTGTAAAATGTAAAAGACCTAAAACAATATAAGAGGTCATGTCCAAAATGAAAACATACAGTCCTATACATTCAATCATGAAATAAAGAGTGAAGCAGAAAGGTGAATAAAGATAAAAATGGAGCTGTATGGTTCGGGGAATGACATTGTGATGTTGTCAACTGTTACATTTGGGAAGCAGCCTTTTAATTTCTTCATCATATCAAAGTCTTATTAGAGGCTGAAACATTGGTCCTGTTGGGATTACCCCAAAAAGCCATTAGCAGCCAAACCCACATCCACGCACTCACGCAGCAGGCCACCGCCTCAAACTCCGTGCCAGAGTTGACCAATATTTGCAAATGAGGTGTTGGGCCGCCTGCAGGGCTTGGACGGGTTTAAAAAACACAGAGTGGGAGAGAAGAAGAGAAAGAAGGACTGTGTAACACCACCGGGGGTTGACATGATTTGGGGTCTGTTTGGTAGAAATGATGAAAATGTACCTTCACACATTTAAGGAAAATAGATCTCTCCACAGTTGAAAACTACTTAAGTCAAAACAATAAACCATAGTTACGTAAGTCCACAGTCAAGGGTCGAAAAGCTACTGTTTTTTTTATTCTCTGCTTGCAACCCCCCCCCCCCCCCCCCCACCAAAGTACCATTGAAGTACAAGTCCTTTTCTAATATACATTCCTTCATTATTATTTTGCTTTGTTCTGCCTTTTACTTTTTAGCCTTTTATAATCCTTTGGTCCGTTTGGTTTCTGTTTTGAATCCAAACTGACTCATCGTATCCCTCTTTACATTTTTTGCAACTTTTTAGTTAAATTTGCAATAAAAAAAAATATTGTGTAGAAGATTATGTAAATAATTAAATGGTTATACGATTATGGGACATTGAAATAAGACACAATAAAGTATATAAAAAAAGCACAATTTCCAGGGAGTAATCCGTATTAAAGTTATAATTTATTCCTTTATTCATTATACCTTTAAGAAGAGATTCAAAATATTACAGTCCAACCTCATATTCCGTGTTTCAAGTAGGATAAATCTTCTGGAGGGAGCCAGGGCATCAGGGATACATTACAGTGGAATCAACTTTGACATTTAACAAGACATCGCTTTTAACGGGTTTCAGTGATTGCACTTTTCCGAGCCAAGGGCAAAACCCAAATGGAGACGGGAGATCTCACGGAGCAGAAGGAAGTGAAGTAATGAGAGATTTGCCGTCACACGAAACAAGTGGGAATGGCTGTGAACAAAAATGGCATCATTCAAACAAATGTTGTCTTTCACAGATAACATTTTAACCAAACCTGCGCTGCTGGTGAAGCGAGCAAATGGACATTGAAGTTGGTGCATAAAAGACAAAAAGCAACACGATACAAGCAAATATGAACAATATGTCGAACAAGAAGAATTTAACAAAATATGAATAGACAAATATTTACACACTAAGTTAAGAACCATAAATCACGTAGGCTGTGAGCGGCTTAGAGGCAGTGAGAGGCAGGGGGCTGCTTTGTGAGCCCAGAATGGAAGTCTTTGGAGGCGGTGCTCACCGGGTTTGGGAGGGATCAGCGGTGATCTTTCCTGCTCTCTCCCTGCTCTGATGTAGTGATCACCATTAAAGTAAATAGCCAACTGGGCTAACCATCTGTTTGTTACAGGGTTTCAAATTGTGTTGGCACCAATGTGTATTTTACAATGTGCTGTTTCCACTAAATGCTAAAATGCTTCTATATGAGATACAAAATGTGATATAAAAAAAAAAACCGCTTATCAAGGTTTCAGATCAATAACATACTTTGAGGGTAAGATTTGATTAAATCAGTCATGTAAATCAGTGTGGCTTACTGAGTTGATCTCCTAAGAGTCATTACAGCAATTCATTTAATATGCTTCTTATTGAAATACAATGTGCCTGTGTCAGTGGGGACAGGCTCTGCTTCGGAGGCACACGCTGTCACAGAGCATTACCCATTCCTGTTGAAGACCAGTGCCTCCATTACCATAGCTTTGTTACATTATGGATGCCTCCTACTGCTTCAACTATGCATTGTTGGCAGCGCTACAAACCTCCATTTTCTATAATAGTAAAATAATAATAATAATAATAATAATAATAATATTCATTTTAAACTGCATTTGAATAGCAACAGGAGATGCAACTCGAAGTGCTGCACAGTGAGTAAAAAAAACAATACAATTAAAAACAATTATACAATAAAAATAAAATAAAATACAAATAAAATATACAATAAAAAATGCAAAGTGGGGTAAAATACAAAGATTATAAAAAGATCAAAACACTATGTGCATGAAGCAAAATGTTAAACATTGACAATATTGTAAATAAAAAGAAGGAAATAAACTCAGAGTAAAAAGCTGATTTAGCCAGGTTTTATTATTTTAACTTACGTAAAGCTTGTTTTTACTTAAATGACTAAATAGGCCACATCTGAGTAACATATTCCATTGGGAGACGCCTCCTCCCTCCCTCAACGTGTGTTTCATCATGTGGCTGTTTTTTCTCTGTGTGCACACACTAGATGTTGGGAGAAAAGTAATCAGGATAATACCCATGACGAGAGAATAAACTGTGTCTAGGTGATGGAATTGTATGACGATAAGTGCAGCCTTAAATCATTCCCGTTCAGAAAGCACAAGGTTGTAATGCGCCTCGGCGTGGTCGGCGGCTCGAGGACCAAGAGAATTAAAAATCCTCTGAACGTTTTACGTCTACAAACGTTGAACACGGCGTTGTAAAACCTCCAGCCAGTTCAGCCGAGAGAGTGGGCGTGGCTTCTTAATGTGGGTGTGGTTTCTCGGTGTGATGCTGTTATCTGATTGGCTGTATGTAAACGAGTACGTCTGATGACATGATAATCTGAAAAAAAAAAGATTGACTGATCAAAACGGAGGAGGGACCCTCTTTAAAATAGATAAATATAAATACAAAAATATAAAACTATTTCTACCTTTTATTCGTATTTTTTTGTGAGGAGACGGAAGAAAATGCAAGATGAGCAAAGTTATAAGTGATGGTGCAAACAATTTGGTATAAATTTGGGTCCGACTAACAAAAACAATTGAATAGTCAAGTTTCCAAAGATAAAAGAAATTAATAAATACAATGAGTTGCTAGTTAGACTGTGGAAGTGGCACTACGACTCAAAGGAGGAACATTTTGTTTGTCCAGCACGGCCGACAACATTAAACGGGCAAGGATAAAAGAGTAGAAGAAGAAAGAAGAGGAAGAGTCACCTGGGAAGTCTTCTCAGCCCCGGGCTCCTTCACAGAAAGCCCCACAAGGTTTCCCCCGGTGAGGCAGGAAATGCCTCGGATAAGGAGAACAACGGCCGACTTCCTTCACGTCACAAAAAATAACTTTTTCTTCAGCGAAAAGCTTATTTTAAAATGTTGTGATAAAGTGGTTGTGATTGAAAGGCCAACATCAGGTGCTTGAACTTACTAAATTGATAACATAACGTCCTTGCGTTGGCATCATACAGCTTCAAATCAGCCGCTGCCCACTAGAATTAAGCACATGGCACATGGGGTGAACACTGGATCCTGATTGGCTGAAGGGCGTCTGGTCAATGGGGACAGCGACTACGTAGCTCTGATCAAACTGACCGCCTGAGTACAAACCTTCCATGAACGCCTTCCAAATTCACCAGCAGCATTTAGCTGATGTCATTGTCATCCTTGAGCACAACCTTAATAAAATAAAACCTCTATATATATTGCACATGTTTGTGTTGACTTTACACGGTGTTTCGTTGACACCACCCGAACCCGATAGGAGGAAAATGCCTTGGTGATCTTTTAAAAAGAAAAGAACAACTATTTATAATTCATTTCACACTGATGGTGTTGATAGTGGCTGATGAGGTGTGGATTATGTTGAAATCTGTATTTATGATCATACATTCTGGGGAGCACACCAGCATCAGAGCTAATTGAATGAAGGTTAAACAATGTGACGTAATAAAGAGATAAGAACATACGGGAGACATCCTCTAAACCCCCCATTTATCAGGCCACGTTCAAGTTGGGGCAGATGGGGATCGGACGTCACGCGTCTCCTTATCTGTCTTCAAGGTTGCAGACAGGACTGATGAGTGCAAACAGAACTCAGCCGCAATACAAAGCTCTTCAGTGTGTGAGGGAAAGTCTGAACCAGCCCCGGTCACACTCAGGTTGGGACAGCCAACTGGTCCAAAGGTGAAGCAACAAATGAAATGATGAGATCCTAAAGCAAAAACAGGAATATTGACAGTTATACGGCATCGTACAAAGACGACAGAATAACAACCCTGACATCATTTATTGGAAGGTGTATTACCCTGAAGCCCCGTGACCTGCAAATCAAAGCTTTTACGCTTAGAAAGCACGACTATAGAACATTCAAGGACATTAATGGAGTGATACACACTCACAGGCCGCCACACTTCTTTGGCCAAACAGTCAGACAAGGCTGAGAGAAAAGAACAAAATGAGACGGAGAAAACGTACGTCAGGGTTTGTTTGTTTTTCTTCCAGAAATGACGATAAGTGAGTGTTGTGGAATGACACGCGAGCGGGACAACGTCACGGTCTTTCCCCGGTCGGGACCGTCGGCCTGCAGCTGCATCTGTGAGCTGCTCCACACATCACGTTTCCACTGGAACCAAGAGGCTCCGTGCTCCAACACAGCAGGTGTTCTCCAGCCCTTAACCTTTACCGCCCTTTCACCAGATCCTGGCTCACGGCAACTACTCATCTCAAGTTTAATAACTGTTGCTAACCCCATTACATAAATGCCATTATATTATATTATATTAAATTATATTATATTATATTATATTATATTATATTATATTAACTTATATTATATTATATTATATTATATTATACTATATTATATTATATTATATTATATTATATTATATTATATTATATTATATAACATTTTCTTTTAGCATTATTTTAAAACATGGGATTTTTATGTAAAGCGGAAAATAAAATGTGTATCATTTTTATTATTATTATTATTATTATTATTATTATTATTATTATTATTATTATTATTATTATTATTATTATTATTTGGGGTCCAGCCAGCTGGGCTATTGTTATTGTTCAGATTTTTGTTATTATTATTCACCTTGGCATTTTTCGGAACAAAAAACCCACTGTACCCACAGACATGGTTGAGGTGTCGTTAGAACCGGGATTCCTCAGACATGTTTGTACTTTAATTCATATCGATCTATTTGGAGCAGGAATTAGTGAAAACCAATGAAATTTGACCGGATGTAGCCGAATGTTGGTGCATCGCCCACACGCCAACGTTCAAAAACCTCCGGTCGGGTGGTGCAGCGAGGTGAGTTTGTTGAGTAAGATGCTGTTCCACTGATATTTCATCTCTTTTGCTCTTTTTGTAAATGAAGGCATTCTGTTTGCATCGTACAGGATAACTCATTGTTGGCCCACACAGTATCAAATGGTCACGCTTCCATCACTACGTCAACGGTCACCTGTCCGTCACTGAGAGTGCGGCTCTATTCCCACAGACCGAGGGGAGCCCGCCCTGCTCTCAATGTAGACTTGGAAAACCGTGCTGCATTTCGGAGAACCCGGGAAACGGTAATATGTACCATCTATTAAATTACAGTATATTATGTTACGTTATGTTTTGCAGCACAAAAGAAAAATAAATTAGATCAAAAATGAAACAAAACAAAAGTTTTTTTTTATGAACATCAATTGGGAACAACCGCCTTAAAACAGCGCACTGTCCACTTGTGATAGAGAGACGGTTGAGAGATGTCTGTGTCTCAGGACGTGCAATCTACTCATCCTGTCTGCCTTATCTGACCTGTGCACACCCAAGAACTTGTAGGATTTCCAGCGCCTCCCGCCGCTCGACGGTGACACCTGTCTGTGGCTTCCGGTCTAATCTCAAATCCACTCGCAGCTTCTGTGCCTCAGTGACAACGGGATCTGCCGATGAAGTTCTGAAACTTCAGAAAGCCACGAGAGAGACGTATGTTTCTACACCTTCAGCAGGTCACACCCTCCTTTCTGTCCTATACCTACAAACACAGGAATCTAATTGGGCACAAGTCATAAACAAAGACTTCATTTAAAATTGGGCTTTTTATTCTTCATGATTGGATAAAAACAGACTGTGCTGCACCATCAATTCCAGTCACCTTGGGGAATATACAGGTGATGTTCTCCTTCACGCTCCAGACTGTGACCATTTCTGGAGACAGTGATATTAACTTTTATAACTAGGAGCACCAGCGCGACTTGCAAATATGCCGACCGCTTTATTTTAAATCATCATCGTATATCATGTTAATACACGAGGAGGGAGCGAGAGTTGGTGTGTGTGTGTGTGTGTGTGTGTGTGTGTGTGTGTTTGTGTGGGTGTGTGTGTGTGTGTGTGTGTGTGTGTGTGTGTGTGTGTGTGTGTGTGTGGGTGTGTGTGTGTGTGTGTGTGTGTGTGTGTGTGTGGGTGTGTGTGTGTGTGTGTGTAAAAACTGGGATTTTATCTGACAGCATGAGGATTGGATTTATACTATGGGATGTGTTGTCAATCTAATGAAGTGAACAAAACCAAAGCAGTCTTTTAACCTCACACCCATTGGAAGAACTGCTTTCCTAAGAATCCATCTTTTTGATGGAGCCCATCAATATACCAGAACGTGTTTGGAATATGCTTGATGAGCAGCGGCGGTGTTCATCAGGCTGTTGGGCGCAGTGCGCCGGTGCAGGACTGGGAGCCACTCAAGGAGCCACAGTCGTTACTAACGTAAATGACAGATGCGTCACCCAGCTGTGATTGGAATGCAAGCACACACACACACACACACACACACACACACACACACACACACACACACACACACACACACACACACACACACACACACACACACACACACACACACACACACACACACACACACACTCACAGCAGGCACTGTACAGGGTCCCGGCAGAATAACAGCGGATCATAAATCAACCAATCATGCTGCGCTTCACCTTGAGGAACAGGAGGCTTTAACTTTGCCACAAATAATGTTGGAAGAGTTGGGAAGGCTGCTGATCCTGGATCCTAATAGGAAAGTCCTGTTCCATTTCAGCATCATCAGTAAATCTGATCAGTAACGCTGTCGTGATTGTGAAGGTTTAGCTGGCGATGAATTGTAATTTTAAAGGGGACCTATTATGCAAAACTCACCTTGTCAGTGCTTGTGCACATGCTGTACATTTGGGTCTAGAATGGGTCTATTAACACACAAACTGTGAAATAAGACAACCCACGACAACAGTCGGCTTTTTGTGAGCTGTAAGTTAAGAAAACATTTGATGAAATGAGGCGTTCAGTTTTGCAGTCATAATATACGTCATCGCAGTAATATACGTCACTTCAGTAGAATTCAGTGGAACTGCCCCCCATCTGAGTATCTCCATCCAAGCCTGGAGCACAACCTCACCCGCTAGCATCGAAGCTAAAAGCTAATCATGGGAAGTGCTCTGTTGACTGCAGAGACCAGCACAAATCTTTTAAAACACTTTCGCAACACTACAAGACGTTGCTGCCTGCACAGCACAAATCTTTTAAAACACTTTCATAACAGGACAAGGCGTGGCTGCCTGCACAGCACAAATCTTTTAAAACACTTTCATAACAGACAGCAGCACCACTGACAGGTTGTGATCATGTCATTTTGGAACCTGCTTTGACTAATGAGCACCAGGGGCAGGTGGACGACCTACTGGAAACGATCAATAGCTGGAATGTTTCGAAAAATGTTGACGGCGTCATCCACAACACGCCCTACGTCCAACTTCTCCACCCGCTCATTTTCAATGGAGAACATGGCCGATCCACTCAGTCTGTCCCAACCTCAGATAGTTTTGAATGAGTTGAAGTTTGGAGAATGAGCGCCCGGCCGTCGTCACGGTGACGGGAAGAGTCTGAAACTGTTGACAAGTGCTGGATGATGACGAACAGAGTTGTTGATGAAGCAGCATGTATTACCCAGAATTCATTTGGGAGTGATTCACTCGTACATCTGCAACGATAACAGTGAGCGTGCAAACAAAACAACTACTCATGCAACACAACATTTAAAAATAATTTAAATCATTTGAGGGATTTATTTCAGTCATGACTCAAATTGTTGTCTATGTACTACCAACGTGGCTGTTATTCCTTTGTGGCACATATACAGTTGAGTGCACTGACTGAAGGCATGGTAATGCTTTAAAGGTGACATTCTATCAGTGCTTAAGCTGATTTTTATGTTAATACATGTTATGGGCCCGCCCGACATGCCGAGGGGCCGCACAGACTACTCAGGCCTGGTATTGGGCAGCCCATTGTAGGGCGGCTCTTCTGGCATTTGACCAATTGCCAGATGGCCAATCTGCCACTGCATCCACCTCATGAAGATGAGCCATCTATTAACATTGAACATTAGAACTGAAAGAATCACGTACACAGTTCCTCAAGCCAACGAATTGTTGCAACATTTCTCACATTAGCTTTAAAGTCCTTTGCACGCTGTCTGCTCAAATAACTGCGATTTGGTATGTAATAATACGTTACGTAATTATTGCAACATCAGTCTGAAAATCTATCAAAAAACATTGCACTGCGACTGAAATTCAATTGTGCATTTATATTTTGATGATTTCTGACATATTCAAACAGGTACTCTTGACACAATAAAGGAGGCGAAGTGATGCATTGTGTTTTGAAAATACACTATGTTGTATTCCCCGTTTTGTCTGGAGTTCTACCTTTGTTTTGCCAAATAGATGGTCGCTGGGGCTGTTTCAGTGGTGGGTCGGATTCCAGCAAGTGTGAATGATGGAGGCTAGGAGGGAGCCTCTGGCATGTGTGACTCAAACTAGGGCTGGTCGGGATGTTGTGGCAAACAGATGCTGCCCCGAATCTGAAGCACTCCAGCGAGCATGGCGAGCGAAAGAGCCTTTCCGGCAAAGCGTGGCCCTGAGAGTCGCCGGCAGGAGCGTGACTTTGGCTCGCAATCCGGGACTGTTAAGCACGGCTGCTGAGCTCCTCTGTCACAAGGAGGAGAGGGAAGAGCAGGCCTCACATGTGGGGCTACGGCTAACTTGGCAAGGCTGACTTCACCTCCAGAAGTCTCAAGGATAAATCAGGCTGTGCTGGAAAAACTCCAGTTTATAGTGGGGCCAGCTCGCACAACATGTTCAGCACAATTACTCCTTTGCAGCTCGAGCTGGGCTTCTAGCACAGAACTGGGTGGCCAAGCATTATCTTTGGCTCGCTGGAAATACAAGCCATCCGATCGCATTAAGTTGACAGCTAACCTACACATTTTCCATGTAAAAGCACCGTTTCCTCAATATGATATGAAAAAAAAACAAAATATAAAAGAGAAGGCACACCATTCAGACACCAGGAGTCAAAACAATGCCAGACCATTGCAAAAGCAAAAAAGTTAACTTTTTTTTACTCAGTCTGTTGATATTAGTTCTTTGTGAGGTATGAGGTGCTTGTGTTGTGAAACCGAAGAGATCCCTCATATAAGGGCAGAGGGTGAAACCCATAATTTTTCCGACCAACATCCAACATGCATTTTGATCATGATTCCAATAATAACGTGAGAAGATAAGACAACAACTGCACGTGGTTCGGAAGCCTTACAGTATGTTGGCCACATCCGGCCTACACCTTGCACGCTATACACCTCCAGAATGCAGGACGTGAGCCTGGGACACATAATGTGTACATGGGAATGACACCTGATAATAGTCCCGACGGTGCAGGCTGTCAGCGGTAGTTAACGCTGTGAGCGTGGCGTGCGTGTTAGCAAATAAGTCACTGTCACAAGAATCAGAATCAGGAACTGGTTTAACTGATAAAGAACTATTGACAAACCTTTCAGCCTCAAGCTTTGGTCAGAGTTGGTTTGGCGCTACTCTTTATGCTACAATACAATCATTTACTCATTTTTCAGTTTTCTTCTGAGGCTGAGTTTGCTGTGTTTTGGTGCAACCCACCTCATATAGCCCAGTTTACTTCTGCTACTTTATTGTTGGTGAAATTTTGAACGATTCTGAACTAATGAGCCTTACTGATAGTAACTGAAGTAACTCCGTCTAACTCCAATGAGAGCGAGAATTTTATTTTTCTCTTACGTGTTCACTTTGATACTGAAAATCAATCAATCAGACAGTTGTTGACCACTGCCTCTAGTTACCTTCAGAGGAAAACAGGGCCACGCTGTAATTGGAAGATTATAAAAAGACAAATAAAAACATGACAAACATGATATGAAAACTCAATCTGTCATTATGCATCAGAAGAACCCTGAGCAGGACAGAAAATAGAGCGGTAATCCCTCATGGCAGACGTCGTAGACAGCAGAATTAGTTAAACAGGACCCAGATTTCAACATTCACCCTTCAACCATGAGAGAGAACCGTTACAAACAATTTCTGGGTCAACCACAGCACTCAGAGCAAAAGACTGGACTAAATCCAACAAAAATAAAATGTGAACCTACCTCTTGTCAGACAGAAACCCTGGTGGCTTGTGTATGAGGCTTATTGATGGTAAGAGAGACGCCTTGACAAATCTATCATCTAATAACCTTGTGGGCAACCTTCACAATTGAGGACATTTTGGGCAGTTTTTCTTATTGTAGAGAGAGAGAGAGAGACATGCAGCATATGACTGCAGGTTGGATTTGACCCAAGGATGCTGCAGGTGTTTTGCCTTTGTACATGTGCTTATCTCACCAGGATGCTCTGCAGTGAAACCATTATACCAACATTGAAACATATATGTAATATATTGAACCAAATCACATTCTTTGCAATATCCTATTAGAACCACTTATAGAACCAAATTAGCTTATAGACCATAATATTCACATGTGATTACATAGATGGCAATATATGGGAAAATACAAAAATATACAATGCAATATACAAAAAAACCTAATGGTTAAATTAAAAATATACAGTATATACACTGAACCTAATGATAAGCACCAAATATATCCCAAAAAATTGCAGAAAAACAATACAAATAAATAAATAAATAAATAAATAAAATGACCCAAAAGATAATCAGCACAAATGTGGTCATATACTACGAGATATGACAGTGAACTAGAAAAATAAAGCTAAACATGGGAAAATAAATTAGTAATGTACAATAAACCTAATGATAGAGTAAATAAATAATAATAATAAGCCAAATATTTTGACAGAAAAACAAAAGAAAAATAAGCCAGAAAATGTCAAACAGAACGTTATTGCAATGTATTATCAACATAGTATATAAAATATATATAATAATATATATGTGACCCATCGCAGCAAAGCCCGTCGCGCATTTCTAAAATTGCCTACCTAAACTTAACCACCTCTAACCTTATACTCTAATTTAAATATCTCCAACTTCGTACCTCAACTCATCTCTAACATCTCTAATCTCAGTGACTTTTCCGGTTCCGGTGTGGGCTACCACTTCCGGTTCCGGTGAGGCCTTTGCGTGTGCATTGCTGTTGTTGCTGCTGGTGTTGATGTTGCTGCTATTTCTGTTGCTGTGGTTGTTTCTGTTGTGATATTACAGTTAGAGGATCATAAGAAGGGTGTGTTGTCGGAGAGAGAGAGAGAGTCAAAGGGATCTCCCTCCCGAGGTCTGTTTGGAAACTTGACCCGTAACTTAGGGATGCTAATTAAAGGACCATGACTGGATTAAGATGAGATGGTGCACACCGTTGAAATTTCCGTTTCCGGTGAGAGCTACCACTTCTGGTTCTGGTGACGTCTTTTCTGTGCTTTACTTCGTTGGGATGAGATGGTACACACGGTTGACTCAATACAGATGAGGAGATTTCTGGTTCAGGTGAGAGCTACCACTGCCAGTCCCGGTGACGTCTTTGCTTGTGCGCTGTTGCTGTTGCCGTTTTTGTTGCTACTGTTGTCTGCTGGTGCTGTTGTTGGTGCCGCTAACCTTATACCTTAACTGGTGTTGTCGTTGCTGCTGCTAACCTTATACCTAAACTTAACTCTCGCTTACCTTATACCTCAACTTAACGTAACCTTATACCTCGACTTAACCATCTCTAACCTGAGTGACCTTTCCAGTTCCGATGAGAGCTACCACTTCCGGTTCAGGTGACATCTTTGCGTGTACGTTGCTGCTGTTGTTGTTGCTGCTGGTGTCGATGTTGCTGCTGCCGTTGTTGTTTCTGTGGCTGTTGTTGCTGCTGCTGTTGTTTTCTGTTGCGGTTGCTGCCACTGCAGTTGGAGTCGCTTTTATTGTTGTTTTTGTTGTCTTTGTTGTTGCATTTGTTGTTGCTGTTGTTTCAGGGGCATTCTTTCGTAATGAGTGGCTGACAACTACGTTCTCTCTTTCTGTTTTGTATCTCTTTGTAAAGCGCATTGTGATGCTCTAGTATGAAATGCGCTTTAAATAAATAAAGTGTGAGTTCACTTGACTTAAATAATTCCACTTCTATAAAACATGTATATTTTTACTGTTAAATAAAAGCTTTTTCAAAAACAAAGATGTGTGTCGACGACCCTGTTCAACATTCCCTATAAACACAAGAACAATGCAGAGACTGCCCCATTCAGCAGGGTGTTAAGTAGCCACGTGGCTCTGTTGGTACTCCATGCCATTTGCATTCTAGGAGCTGGCAGAATTAAGCCAAGTGTTGGGGAAACTTTGTGGGTGATTATCTCAGAAACACTGTTTGCCACACCCTCGTCATTAACAAGTCATAGCTTGAAAAATATTTGCTTGATTCGCAAAAATGACACCTTGTTTGGAAGCTCTGCTTCTCCGCTTTCAAATGACATGAAAAAAAGTCAAACAGCACCAAAAGTACTTAAAATCTGCGGTGGGTCACATATATTCCTAAACAGTGTGATTTTATTTTATTTGTTTTCGAATTTCCAGTGATTCCAATCTTTTACCAGAATTGTTCGCAAATCTCCCCCCTCCGTCGGAGACACGACGCAGGCTTTTTAACGCTTCCTCCTGCATCACTCGTTGCATTTCCATGTACTTAAAAAAACCGATCGCAATCGGGTTAAGGCAATACTCTGACTATTCCAACTGTCATGTAAACACCTTACCCGGATTATCTCTATCGAGTTAAACCCGAATTGGACGCTGGCCCAACCCGATTAACACACCAGATTTGACCCGGAAAGAGTTGAACAGATAAACAACAGACGCCATGGCAACCGTTGGTAAACAGGCACACTTTGGTCGGAAAGTGAGAGCGATTTAATGTGTAATATGATGAGGGAGCTAAATGTCGTGAGATACAGTATTTGGATGGGGACACATTCAAGAAAGTGTCTTAGAGGATGGTAGGCGAAGGTTTTTCCCGCACAGTAGAGCAAGTACTTCCTGTTGATAATCCTGACTGCGCCACGCGCCATTTAAACTCACTTTTTTCAGTAATCGTATTATTTTCTTGACTGGAATATTGAGCTTAATCGGGGTATTGAGTGCATGTAAATGCCCTGAATAATGGCCGCATAAACTGGCACATCGGGCTAAACTCTTCACAGCAGGATTTGAGGCCGCCAGGTTGAACCTCCGCGTGCTGTACACTCCACACACTTCAAATCGGTTCTGCTGCGTCCTTTGGCCTCGCGCCACCCAGATTTAATCCCACACCACCTCACTTGCGACGTTTTTCCATCCTGGCCACATGGGTAGAATCAGCTCCTCATCAACAAAGAGTTTTAGAGGGACGTTTCACCATTCATCATTCAAGTCACTTTTCTTTCAAACCCTCCCAAAATAAGCTTCCCCTGAGGTGCGTATTCACCGAGGGTGTCCCGCCTTTTTTCCCGACTTTCTTCTCCCGTCTTCATCTATTATTCAAGGCGGGTAAAATGTACTTCTTGAAAACTCTGACCCAGTACTCAACACTCCGCGAGGAAAGCCGGGTCATTGCAGTTTATTTTGCCTCAGCGGCCTTTAAGGTGGAATTTAAGTCTGCGGCGGCCAGATGGAGACGGCTGCTGATTTTACATTCGTAAACTAGCGATGAGAGCGCGGAGCGGAGTGGGCGGGGGCGTGAGGTCATGTGCAAATGTGAAATCTCAGTGACAGTTGAGCGGCATACCTCGCTTCATTTTAAGTGACCCCCAGTTGTCTCGGCAAGGACGGATTTCCTCGCTACCGCAGAGTACCAAAAGAAAGGACAGCAGCATCCGAGGCAGAATCCTGAAACCTAATTAGTTCATCTCTAGGCCAAAGATAAAACTAGCGGTTGGTACTGTACAGTGAGAATAGGTGTTCTCCTACTGTTTTAAGAGCTAGAGCTAGTTATAATGTGTTATTGACAATTGTTTATTGTTGTTATTATAATTCTTATTCATTGTTATAATAATTGTTATATAATGGGGATGGTGGCTCAGGAGGTAGAGCTGGTGGTCTAGTCATCTAAAGGTTGCTGGTTGGATCCCAGGCTCCTCCTGCTAGCATGCTGTAGTGTCCTTGAGCAAGACACTTAACCCCTCATTGCTCCTGATGGCTGCGTCCATCGGTGATTGAACAATTGTAAGTCGCTTTGGATAAAAGCGTCTGATCAATGAAATGTAATGTAATTTTTTTTTTTTTTTTCAGTTTTTTTTTAAATTATTATTATTTGTTATTGTTTTGTGTTGAAGTAATGGCATTGGTATTAGCATTTTTTCAAACGATTCTCAGCTGTATCCTCACTAGAGCATATTCCCTTTAAAGAAAAAACATTGCTGCATCACTTAGAGACTTAATAAAATATATAAAGTTCCACGCATTGAGATTCTCTCTGAACTGGAATGTTTCATTAATACTGATAATACATGAATACTTGCTTTAAGAATTTGTACAGAAAGAGAATCTGTACCTCCAGATAGTAAGACCAGGTGTTTGGACTAAAACCGCAACTACAAAACCAGTGATTCTTTTATGAAATATGTTAAACAATAGATAAAAACATGTGAATGAAAGACAAATGAAGGTGCAAAAACAACATCATAGACCTTAGCCGTTTCTCATTAAACTGAAAAAGTCAATATATAATTTAATATTCAATGTAACTCTGACTTTCCACATATGTTATTGTTATTTTCATTAATATTTCCAGTTGATGATGACTTGAATTCTGCTGGACATCTCTGGTCTCCTAATATGTCCACGTGGGACCCCAGTGACCAGAGAGTATAATTCATTAAATGCAAATACTGAGCAGTATTGATTTGTTGAACTGCCTCTCTCTGAAGTGAAAGCAGCAGATGGTCCTTTTCCTCTGGAGGTTGTCGCCGTGAAGCCTTGGTTTTAATGCCCAAACCCATTAAAGATTAAACATCGATTCCAAAAATCCATATATGTGATTTGTGTGTATGTTAAGGTCGTTGTTCTAGCATTTGGTGAAAGTGCCACGGGCAGAGGAGGAAAAGATAGAACACATTAGTTTACATCGGCTTCGCTCGTATAATCAGTGAAATAGTGCAATTAAAATAAAGCCAAATTGTGCTGAATGAGGTCTCTCTGCTGATGGGCCAGCAAGGAAATATTGTTGCCCTTCCTTTTCTCCTGTTTCTCCAAAGCATTTAAAAAAACATTTCTTTGCAATGAAGGTAAAAAAAGAAGGAAAGCTCACTGTTTGAAACATTTAGTCTAAACTCTATACACTATATTTAAATACATAGGCCAAGGGCTTCTCATATACAAATATTCAACACACAAGGTACCATCTTATTATCTGAGGGGATCTCAAGAAGATGGTGATCCCATCTCTAGGTTATTTTGAACTTGAAACTCAATGTCATTCCACTTTTTTTACAGGTACTTGTTATGTCGTCAGTCTCTGGGCTTTTGCACTCACGCTTAATTAAAAAGTCACATAAAGATACTTAACGGAGGTCTTCTTTCTCCTCCAGCTCCCTCAATCTGCATTGATAACGGCCGAAATCTGCGTACGCTCAGTTACACACGATTACGCGCCATCCATTGTTTTCTTTGGCAGCGGCAAGAGCAGAGGTGTTGGTAGATGAGGCTACGAGACGGATCCAGATGCTTCTTAAAACACGCGTAAAAAAACATGATGCATTTATTAACATTTCTTATAAGACGCTGCTCTGCAGGGTTATAATGACCAACCTCATGCAGCTCAGAACCAAAACGATAACTTGTACGACACACATACAGTGTGACGATATGGAAAGGAACTTCCTTCTCTTTCATTGGACGCACCCTATTCTCTTTGTTTGTTTTTGGCGTTTTGGATTGTCATCAAACGTGTCAACATGTCGCACAACAGCAAAGATCACTTGTCAAAGCTAATGGGAAAAAAAAGGTTTTAATGATCTGCAAAATAAATCAATTTCAACATGGTTCTAAATCAACTGAACGTGTCACTACTGATTGAAAATGTAGGTTTTAGTTTACATGTGTTTATCCATTCGGCTGTTTCACCCAGAATTGTATGTTGCTATAGCAACGTGTCAGTTTCCAGCTGTGTCGAAAGCAGGTGTCAACGGTTTAGAAAGCCAATCAGCTCATCATAAGCTGCAGAATAATAGAAAACGCTATATATTTGGCATATACGCTGCTGTAGATAATGGAATTAAAGACATGGGGTGTACGAACAGTATTATTCCCTGGTATTAAAAGGTCCGACCAAAATTATTTTGGCAGATCCAACGTTCAAATCCTGGTGCCTACTGTCGACTGTCCAAAATTCTTATTCCGAATCCTCAAGTCCTAAGATGGTATTTACCGTGTTATTTCACATCCAAACAGCCAAACGTGTGGGCAACACAGAGAGAGCACTGACAGATCACTGATCAGAGATAGAATCCCGCTGAGATTGGGATTGGGCGACGCTTGTGTAGGGACCCCATGTTTGAGAGACAGGAAACAGGGAAGCGGCGTCTTCTCAGGGGCCGTACAAAGCCTGGCTCGGCATCTCCCTTTGTTCGGAGCACACACCACGCAGCACCCCGGGTTTGCTGTTTCGCGGCTCAAAGCGCCATCATAATCCATGGCCCTCATTGACCCACACACATCAGGAGCCATTAGTGGTGCCGTGCCTTGCTCAAGGATCGCCTTACGGCCAGAGGTGTTGAGGGCTCAAACCAGAAACCCTCCATCCGATTGCCAGATGACCTGCTCCACCTCCTGAACGACCGCTGCGCATATTTCCAAAGTTTGCACTCAGGTTTTAGTTATAAGCCCGAATAGCTTTAATAAAAGACCGGACCTGCTTTCCACAGAAGCCAGTAGGAACTACCTTGCAGGACTTGCATTTGTTTAAAGATAATTTAGGACATAAATCTGTTGAAAGGTTGTATCAACAGGACCGCCCACTCGGACCAACAGGAATTTAACCAATACCAGTAAAACTTGTTTGCTTTGTGCTTTCCAGCCCCCGAACCAAAGGTATGCACAGACTGCTGAAAGCCACATATCTCCAGTGTGATTTAAGCAAATGTTAGTGTCAAGCATCCAGGTAATTAGGCATTTAACAGTTGCACTAAAAAGCTCCCCAAGGATTTTAGTGGGTTTTTTTTGTGGGGAGCGTACATTCAAAATGTTACCGTTGCAACAACAACAAAAAAAAATCACCATGTTCCACAGTGTGAAATACACACATGGTGTGGAGCGAGCATCAATAAATTGCATCAAAACATTCTCATCCCAACAAGAACCTGAATTATGCATTACTGATTCTCGTTCAGAAATCCTGTCAGACCTTTATTTTCCAATGGTATAACACAGACGCAAAAGTCACAAATAGTTTGGTCACAAATGCTATTAAAAGATGATCAAAAAACCTAGTGTTTAAGTAGACTTATTAGAGGGAAAAGGAGCTGATGGAGATCCATTACGGATAAATCCTTTCCACGTGTGGTAGCAGTGAATCCCTGAGGCGGCTGTTATCCGAGGATGACTGCTCCTCAACTCATACGGAGGCAAGAGGCGCTAAATAATGCATGTTTTACAAGTTGAATATTTCTTTAATCAAATATGTCACTCTACTCCAAAATCCTAATATGGATGGTGGTTGTGAGGGACACACCAGATGCACTATCGAAAATATACCGACACGGCCACAGTATTTCAAATGATGATCAATATTACGGTCTAAAGTCCCAGAAAATATAGCTATACTTACCCTGTGCCAAGGAGGCTCCTTTTTCCAACCAAAATATTTGAGGTGATTAAAGATGTATTTTTTTGTACTTGACAAATTATTGAAAACTGGCGGATAATCACATGAATTATTACAAACGATCAGAATGGGGCTGTAGTAGTACGATTCGTCTCGCCGACTCCTCGCCTGCAGATAAACGGGGGGAGGATGCGAGCGGGCTAAGACGGGCTGATTGTTCCACATACTTTAAAAGCACTTTCCAGTTGTTGGCTGCGTGTCTCACAAGTTGTGCTCGGCTCTTTGTTTCAAAGAGTGTTCCTCTTATCGTTCCTCCTCAGTTCGTCGGCTCCAAATGTCCCCTCAAAGCTTCTGCTCATGAGTGACATGATCGTGGACGAGGCGTGGCTCTGCTGATTACCTCCTGTCAGCTTTCATCCTTATCACGCGCGTGGCTTGACACCGTTTCTTTCACGCTGCAGTAGATCTCTAATTTCAGCCCATATTGGCGTCTCCAAAAAAAAGAGAATTTATTTGGTGAGGGGATAACGTTTCCCCATTATCTCTTAATTACGAAATTCAAAGTGTGTTCGAGATTTGAGCGGGTCAACTCTACTTTGCCGTGATTTCATATCGAGTCACATTGAAGAAAGGTGTTTGAAGTGATTCCAGTTTGACGGTTGCATTGCTGCGTCTCGGACATTTCCTCGGGAGAGAAGATTTTCCAGAGGAAGATCATTAACATTTATTGAGCTGTTTCTCGAGACATTTTGCGTTTTACCGCATCCTCAACATGCCCCCAGGAACGGCCTTGAAATGCTAATCCATGCAACAACCTCCCTGCATCTGCACAAAACTCATCTGAAATGTATCTGTGTAAAAGTGCTCAGCGTGGACGTCTGAGTCA
>NC_137200.1:30583973-30636473 GCF_960531495.2 Zeus faber | reverse complement strand
TAGATAGACAGATAGATAGACAGACAGATAGATAGATAGATAGACAGATAGATAGATAGACAGATAGATAGACAGATAGATAGATAGACAGATAGATAGATAGACAGATAGATAGATAGACAGATAGATAGATAGATAGATAGATAGACAGATAGATAGATAGACAGATAGATAGACAGACAGATAGATAGATAGATAGACAGATAGATAGATAGATAGATAGATAGATGATAGATAGATAGATAGATAGATAGATAGATAGATAGATAGATAGATAGACAGATAGATAGACAGATAGATAGATAGACAGATAGATAGACAGATAGATAGATAGATAGACAGATAGATAGACAGATAGATAGATAGATAGACAGATAGACAGATAGATAGATAGATAGACAGATAGATAGACAGATAGATAGATAGATAGATAGATAGACAGACAGATAGATAGATAGATAGACAGATAGACAGATAGACAGATAGATAGACAGATAGATAGATAGATAGACAGATAGACAGATAGACAGATAGATAGACAGATAGACAGATAGATGGATAGATAGATAGATAGATAGACAGATATATAGACAGATAGATAGATAGATAGATAGATAGATAGATAGATAGATAGATAGATAGATAGATAGACAGATAGACAGATAGACAGATAGATAGATAGACAGATAGATAGATAGATAGATAGACAGATAGATAGATAGACAGATAGATAGATAGACAGATAGATAGACAGATAGATAGACAGATAGACAGATAGATAGATAGATAGATAGATAGATAGATAGATAGATAGATAGATAGATAGATAGACAGATAGATAGACAGATAGATAGATAGATAGACAGATAGATAGATAGATAGGTACTTTATGCAACCCCGAGGGGAATGAATAACCTTTCATGGTCAGAAGTGATGATTGTAATCACGTTGCATGTTGTTGTTATTGTGTTGACAGGTTATTGTTATTGTTATTGTTTTTTGTTATTGTTGGGGTGTGGCGTGCCAGGAGAACCTCAAAGTGCTGGTGAGGGACAGCAGGACCATGGACAGCAAGTTGGCAGGTGGAGTGCAGTTGGGGAAAGTCGATGATAATCAATATTATCATTCCCGGCTGCTCTGTCCCTGGGAAGAGCAGACTCCAGGCAGCTGATCGCAGGTGACTGACGTACCTGTGCACTTCAGCCTGGCAGCCTCTCCCTCATGGGGGAGGGATCTCTCAGCACGCCAGCCGTTAAGCTGGATCCTCTGTAGTGTAAGCCGCCTCTGGCCTGCAGTGTTAATGAAGACAAATTAATTGTCCGACTGCTGATCGCAGTCGTGCGTATCACAGGGCTCCAGCGCTGGGGGCTGGAGCCCTCTACCTGCTCAAGACTGCGATCGGCCCAGCGCTGGAATCCTATTTCTTTTGCTCCGATTTTTGTAATTATTAAGCTTCTGGGCATTTTTCAGGCTAAAAATATCCGAACCGCAATACGCACAGACATGGTTGAGGTCTTGTTAGAAGTGGGACCAGGCCTTATTGGTAATGAAACTGACGTCAGTAGTCTATGAATGTCATGGATCTGCTGCACTCAGTTCTGACATGCCGTCATCCAAGTTTGATCAAGATCAGTCCATTAATGTGGAATGAATCCGTAAAAACCAATATCTTTTATCATCGCCACAAGGCACGCGGTTACGCAAATGACAGCGTGCACAGGTCACATGATAACGTTGCAGTCTAGTGACTGGTCAACAACTGGGACCTCACAAAGACGCCGGCAGGTGCAGATGTGACTGACGTCAGACCTTTGGGGATGTCGTGGATCTGACGAATCAGCAGACGATTTGAATAAGATTTGTATTCATGGCAGTTTCATCCAGATCGGCAGTTCAGCATTGTCACCAAGATGGCGCCAGGCAGAGCCTTTTCTAGCTGCTAAAGGGACCATTTGTGTAAACAGGTAATGTGTGCTTTTCCAGCACCGATAGTGTTCAATGTTTTACTTTGTTAAAACGTGTTCTCAACTGTAACTGAAGGCAACAGCGCATAACATGGCGAGTCTCAGAATAGCTCCACCTTTTCTCTGTATACAAGCTGTTTTTCTCTTCTGATGCCACCACTGTTTGGAAGCACGGCTGTGTCTTTCTCTTTATTCTGCAGAATGAATATCTTTAATCCTCTCAGTTTGTTTTCCTGCAGCGGACAGGTTAACCTCACCGATCGCGCAGTGAGAATTCTCCAACCATGAGAAGCCTTTAAATATAACTGTTGATTCCCCATTGGTGTCGACTTAATGGTTGAAAAAATGGTAAAGAAAAACAAAAAAAAAGAGAACACTAAGGTGAATCATTTCTTAATTTACATGGTGAAGATGGCCTAGTTTTTGTAATAAATATTCAACAATTTCAAGATGTCTTTTTATAAAAATTTGATTCCAAGACATTCAACATTCAACGTGGCAACGTGTTTCTGTGTTAAACAACGACGTATAACACAATGTTATAAATGCTGTTTTATGTGAAAACTTAATATAAGTTGTAAATTGTTTTATTTCCTCTTTTTTTGATTACTTAATATTGCAATTTTTAATAATACACATTTATCACATGTTGTGTGATCTTTATAAATGCTGTGATATTTAGTTTGATTATTTTGTCCAGATGTTTTGGACTGATAAAACAATTATCTGACCTGTCTTGTCATCTCTTCTGCCAATTTCCCAATGCACTCTATTTTACAAATTATAAGAGTTGACTTAAATATGTTCAACTGGTCTTACATTTATAATTGAAGAATTGGAAAAGTTTTGTAATTATTTCAATATAAAAATATGTTTTTTACAGAACCTCAAGAACCTCAAGAAGTTGTCATATCTATATTGTAACGAGGTGTTACGAGGTGACGAGGTGTTAACAATTGTCACAATACACAGGATAAAGACGACTATTATGGTCAGACAATTAAAAATTTGTCCGATGCAACAAATTCTGGTCAGAATCTAGCAGAATTTGTGTAGTGTGATGACTTATATTGCTGCCTGCAGCTATATTTATTAGTATTGTTATTGTTGTTTTTTAAATTATATTATTATTATTATTATTATTATTATTATTATAACTAATAAACTCATTAAGTAACCTGAGGTACCTCCTAGGTAACTCTCCTTGACATTCTCTTCACGTCAGTATAAAACCTCAATGTACAAAGGTCATCACTGACTGTACATTTTACATTTACATTACATTTAGTCATTTAGCAGACGCTTTTATCCAAAGCGACTTACAATTGTTCAAACACCGACGGACGCAGCCATCAGGAGCAATTAGGGGTTAAGTGTCTTGCTCAAGGACACTACAGCATGCTAGCAGGAGGAGCCTGGGATCGAACCAGCAACCTTTAGATCACTAGACCACCAGCTCTACCTCCAGAGCTACCATCCCCACCACTGTAACAAATGTTTTGTTTTTTATTTGCAAAAAAAATCAAGATGTAATTGTCAGGCAACGGAAATGATGGGTTTTGAGCCAAAGGCAAACAAGTAAATACATGAAGAGGTTTTTTGATAAACTTTTCCCAAGCCTCAGTTGAATAGGAGGCCTCTGCAAATTAACTCATGAAGCGGTCCCTCGTCCTTGTTTTGGCGTCCTTCCTGCGAGCGTGATGCTGCAGAACACTCGCTGCACGGCGAGTACAAAGACATCTTCACACAAGAGCACATGTCTGCCTTTCTCTGCCCCAAACTCTCCCTCTCTCTTTAAAATGTAACGTAGAAGGAATTATGTTATGTAATCATTCATTGTGCAGAGTATTTGTGCAGAGTGCAACTGTTTAAACTATTGTCATTCTGGGCGTTAGACGATGCGGTCGTTTAAAAGAGCAATAACTTTTCTGCTTGAAGTTATGGTCATGAAGTGATGTAATGTTGATCGCACAGTGTCATGGCTGGAGAATAATGACACCACTGCCGTTTAGATTGGTTCCCTATAAACCTCAATATCACTATGCATTCGGACTGCGAAAGACAAATCGCTGCAGTCCTAATCGGAATCCCCTTTTTTTTGTTGTTCTTAGGGTGTTATTTTGGAAGAGGAAGGCAGGTAAAAGGTCACGTTCAGAAGAGGTTGTTTCAAACGACGGGGTGGGTTTTAAATCCACCTCCGTCCAAAATCAAAGTGACACACATGGAAGCTTTGGTGAAGATGTGGGAAGCCAATTTAGCCATCTTCCATATTTCACTCCGCCCACGATAACCAAAAGTAATTTCTTTTTCGGGTCTTTATCAAATGCATACCAATGGAGTAGTCACACTTATAAGCAAGTTATTCTAATAACGCGATATCAATCAATACTTTACCGGAATATTTTTAATTTCTTGTAATTGTATCACAAGAAAGGCCAGAGGAATTACAGTACAGTCCATGTTTTACAATGTATGTATAAGGAGTTTGAATACCCTTAGCTGGGTATTCTCACTGATTTTGTGATGATAGGCCTATCTCACCTTTTTAGGTTTCAAATATCTCTTTTTTCAGGTTTCGTAAAAATTTGAACAATACGGTGAGAAGCCCACATGAGACTTATATCCTGATCCCACCGACAACTACGGTACCATAACACGTATCTCTGTCCAAGGTACTTTGCCGTTGCTTTAATGTCAAATTGACGAATACAAACTGAATTTTTACAGCAGTGCGGTCCTTAAAGTGTTTACAATATGAATCAGTTTATTCAGTACATTTACATATGTATTAGGTATTAGTTCTGGTGAGGTTTGGCACGTTTCACGACAGACAATTAGCGTTGAAAAAAGCTAACAGTCTGAAAATGTTTAAATAAAAGTATTAATAAAATAGAATACAATAAAATGTGACGTAAAAATAAAGAAAGAAAATGGTCAAACATATACAAATAGCCAAAAATACAAAAAAAAAGGTAACTGAAATAGACACATAAATATACAGAATATATAAAATGCAATAATGTGCACATGATCAATTATTGTTATAGGTATATAGGGTATGAATTATAAATAAGAAATATTACTAAATCATTTTTAGTGTGATACCAGTGTTATTGCACATGGACTGTATCATTGCAAGTTGTGTGAATGTGTGTGTATGTGAGCGAGTGATTGGAAGACTGAACAACTGAAGAGATCGAAAGATAAAAAGACAAGTTGACAAGTTGGCCTTATCAATTCTAAATATGATGAAATATAGAATTGCAACAACCCGAATTCACAGGAAAACATGATGTTATTTTCGAGCATTGTGGTACTTTCGTGTGTTCTGCGGTTACTGCTTCCCCCTGTGATATGCTGAGCTCTAATGTGAGGGATTAGCCTTGGCCTATTTTTATTTCACACAACAATGTGCAGCATCTCTTTGCTCTGCATATTTTCTTGCTTCTTCGTCATTGTTTTTCCTGTTTTGTTGCTTGTCACGGCGCTGATGTTAAGTCTAATTTTAACTTGTCCTCTTGGGTTTGGCTGTCCGTTCCCTGTCAACTCATATTGGTTCATTTGAATAAAATTCCATTCTGGGCTCTGCTCGATCTATCATTAGCTCTTTCTGATGCTCGGTGTAAGTCATGCTTTTCTTTTTTTTGCAATCTAACTCAAATATCTGAGCTGAATTTAGACAAAAAAGCTTGTTGTGTATTTTGTGCCCACAGCTTGAAGTACTTCTTTTGACCCTTTTAACTTTCACGTGTTTTGCGTTCTAACCCGATCATGCACGTGTTGCTTGTATTGAACTTTTATCTTTTAGAGATTTGGGAGAGCAATGTGGCTTTAAAGGAACTTTTTTGGTCCACTGCAAAAAAATAGTTTTGTCCTTGGGTAAAGACCCTCAGTAAGATTATTTGCCCTTGAATGTTGGGAGTAGTGACCTTGTTCGCATGATCACATCTAGTAGGGGGGCCAATAGGAAAAAAGACAACTTATAAAACCTTATAATGGGAATGTCAAATCAGATGATAATGAAGTTTAAGTGCATCTTCTCCGGTGGTATAATTTTCTGCTTCTTTCAACGATCCTTTGGTAGTCATCACTCATATTTGGCAAGGTTGTTGCTGCTGAGCTTGGGACCAAGGCTTTTCTTTGTGCCTCTACATAGTTTTATTTTACCTCCAACACAAAGCAGTTATTTAATCTCTCTGAATATCTCTAGCTGGAATTGCCTAAATTCTCCAGTTTCAAGTATAATGGTCATTATTGCAGTGTGAATGTAATGGTTCAGATAAGAGATATCCTGATATCCAGGCACCAGATAATTAGGAGCAATTGAGTTGGGAACAAATTTTGTGATTAAATAAGAAGGCTAATTATTTACTGATTCAAGGCAAGTGTGGCAAGTTGTGGTGGGGTGGCTTTAGCAAACCAGTGAAACACCAGGTTGTATGAAGGTAGCGCTTGGAGAGGGACTCGCATGCGGCAAACCGTGCGCGGTGCATAAAACATGGAAAATGGAAGATGGGAAAAAAAGGGGCTTCATCTAAACAGCCAGGCACTGGCAGGACAGACTCAGCCTCAAAACGACCTTGGCCACATCTGAACTGGCAGCGCGGGAAGGGTAGGTTGACAGTGCACGTAAATCACCCACCCTTTTTGGCTGATTAAAGTACCGTAGGACTGCTCATACGAGAGACTTCCCCTCCCCTGCTCCGCCAGCCCCGGCCCACCGGCTCAAACTGGACTTCGAACAATCCATCCGTCATGAAGGACAGATCCCAGGAGCCGGCGACAGCTTTATGCCCGTGTCTTAAGTAATGTCTGACCTTCTCCAAAGCAGAGACCTCGGGGGATGGGCGCGCTTCCTCCAGCTTCCACTGAGGTGGGACCGGTGGGGGGCAAAGAAAAACAGGCTTTCGTCCAAACAAGGAGTTAATGACGACGGCGTGTTCCCATGGGAGACGGTTGTGGAGACGGTTTCCGCCGTCTCCACAACGTCCACGTACGTTAAAAAGCCCCGAAGGAATTCTAGGTTTGAGAGGCGCGGCAGACACCGATGCTTAGGATGTGCAAGGGACTCCATGTCTTTGGAGGAATACAAGTAAACCAGTCCTGTTCCATTGAGCAGGCGGTTCAGCCTTCCAGCCTTAGCCCAGAGGAGCCTTCCTCTCGGGGGATCATGAGGCAGCTTTGCCTGATATTGATGACAAGTCTCCAAGACTGAAAATGAGACATGAGCACTTATTAATGTAGTGGTGAGGCTCAAAGGAACCTACGTCCCGGTTAATCGATGGCTTCTCCTCCTTATGCTGCTGTAGGATCGGTGGAGGTGATGAAAATACGAGAGAGCGAGACGGAGAGAGAGAGAGAGAGAGACAGAGACAGAGAGAGACAGAGAGAGAGAGAGAGAGAGAGAGAGACAGAGAGACAGAGAGAGAGAGAGAGAGATAGAGACAGATAGACAGAGAGAGAGAGAGGGAGAGAGAGAGAGAGAGAGACAAACAGACAGAGAGAGAAAATAAAAGGGCATCTTGGAGATGGAGGTGCTCTCCTGCTCCACCTAAACTTTACTTTACTTTACTTTACTTTTACTTGGACTAGACACCCGCAAGAGTCATACATTGTTAAATAAATAAATGTTCAATCAAATGTCAAGTACTTGAAGTCAAAGAACTGTGTTTTTGTGTCTATGTAGATTTTGTGTCTTCTGTAATAACACACAAAATCCATGTTTCCATACATATTGTTATTAGTATTTCAATATAGCCACTGGGGGTTGCACAAGCCAGTGTACCAACACGTGGCCAGCGGAAATTTTGCTACTGTCGGCCGAAGAAGAAGAAGAGGAGGAAGGCGTGTCCGGAGACAGCAGGAGAGGAAGAAGGGTAGGAGAGTAGAGTTGAGAGGAGTGTTGCATGTGTTTTAGGGAAGAGGTAAGGCAGGCAGTAGGTGGGAATGAACGGTTACCAGGTGACTGGGAAACAACTGTAGAAGTGCTGAGGGAGACGGCCAAGAAGGTACTCGGTGTATCATGCGAGAAGAGGAAGGAAGTCAAGGACTCTTGGTGGTGGAATGAGGAAGTACAGGAGAGCATGGAGCAGAAGAGGTTGGCGAAGAAGAAATGGGAAAGTCAGAGATGAAGAAAGTAGACAGGAGTACAAGCTGATGTGGCGCAAGGCAAAGAGAGAAGTGGCAAAGGAAAAGGAAAAGGCGTACGAAGAGTTGTATGAGAGGTTGGACAGTAAGGAAGGAGAAAAGGACTTGTACCGATTGGCAAGACTAAGGGACCAAGCTGGGAAGGATCTACAGCAGGTTAGGGTGATGAAGGATAATGATGGAATGTGCTGACTAGTGAGGAGAGTGTGTTGAGAAGGTGGAGGGAGTACTTTGAGGAGCTGATGAATGAAGAAAATGAGAGGGAGAGAAGAGTGGATGATGCGGGGATAGTGGATCAAGAAGTGCAGCCGATTAGCAAGGATGAGGTGAGAACAGCATTAAAGAATATGAAGAGTGGAAAGGCAGTTGGCCCAGATGACAAACCTGGGGAAACATGGAAATGTTTAGGTGAGATGGCAGTGACGTTCCTAACGAGACTGCCATCGAGACTGCCACGAGATGCCGGAGGAGTGGAGCAGAAGTGTACTGGTACCATCTTCAAGTATAAGGGAGACGTACAGAGCTGTAGTAACTACAGGGGAAAAAAGTTGATCAGCCACAGCATGAAGCTATGGGAAAGGGTAGTGGAGGCTAGGTTAAGAGGAGCGGTGGGGATCAGCGAGCAGCAGTATGGTTTCATGCCAGGAAAGAGTACTAGAGATGCAATGTTTGCTTTAAGAACGCTGAGGGAAAGTACAGGGAAGGCCAGAGAGGGTTGCACTGCGTCTTTGTGGATTTAGAGAAAGCGTATGATAGGGTGCAGAGAGAGGAAGTGTGGTATTGCACGAGGAAGTCAAAGGTGGCAGAGAAGTAGATAAGAGTGGTACAGGATATGTATGAGGGCAGTCAGACAGTAGTAAGGTGTGCAGTAGGCAAGACCAAGGCCTTCAAAGTGGAGGTGGGACTGCATCAAGGATCAGCTCTGAGCCCTTTCTTGTTTGCAGTGGTGATGGACAGGTTAACAGATGAAATCAGGCAGGAGTCTCTGTGGACTATGAAGTTCACGGATGACATTGTGATCTGTAGCGAGAGTAGGGAGCAGGTGGAGGAGAGCCTGGAGAGGTGGAGGCAGCATTAGAGAGAAGAGCAATGAAAGTCAGCAGGAGTAAGACACAATACATGTGCCTGAATGAGAGGGAGGGCGGAGAAAAGATGAGAATGCAAGGAGTGGAAGTGGAGAAGGCGGATGAGTTCAAGTACATGGGGTCGACCATCCAAAGCAGCGGAGAGTGCAGGAGAGAGGTGAAGAAGAGAGTACAGGCAGGGTGGAGTGGGTGGAGAAGAGAGTACAGGCAGGGTGGAGTGGGTGGAGAAGAGTGTCCGGAGTGATCTGTGACAGAAGGGTTCCAGCAAGAGTGAGCAGCCATGTTGTACGGTTTAGAGGCGGTGGCAGTGACAAAAAGGCAGGTGGATGAAGTGGAGGTGGCAGAGTTGAGGATGTGGAGGTTTTCATTGGGAGGGACAAGGATGGACAGGATTAAGAATGAGGACATTAGAGGGACAGCTCAGGTTGGACAGTTTGGTGGAAAAGTGAGAGAGGCCAGATTGAGATGGTTTGGACACGTGTGGAGGAGAGATGAGAGTTACATTGGGAGGAGGAGGCTGAGGGTGGAGCTGCCAGGCAAGAGGAAAAGAGGAAGCCAAAGAGAAGCTGGATGGAGGTGCTGAGGGAGGACATGCAGGCGGGTGGTGTCAGGGAGGAAGATGCACAGAACACGAGGTGTTGGAGGCAAATGATCCGCTGTGGCCGCCACTAACGGGAGCAGCCCAGAGAAAAAGAAGATTGTTATTATTATTTCATTGATCATAATATCATAATATCAAAATATCCAACTTTATTTGTATTTTTATTTACATTCAATACTTACTTCATGCTTAGCCCCTGCCATGGCCTTTTGGGTTTTTCTTCCTCTTTATCTGGTGCATCAATGTGTACATTCTGTATTTATTGTATTTATTGTTTTGGGGTTTTTTTTTGACGGTTGAGCATTTTTTTTCGATGCTACTGTTTTTTATTTTTTTATTTTTCCTTTTTGCTCTACGATGCATCAACCACACAGAGACAAATTCCTTGTACATGAAAATGCACTTGGCCCAATGAACAGATTGTGATTCTGATCTGTAGCAGGGCCAAAAAGGTTTCCCGACAAACACATACTGTACAGACACAACCTCTCGCTCACCCAACGCAGCCATAAAGAAACCTCAACAAATCAGAAACTCTCATGATGTCCTCACATATTCATAATGTGCAGTTTGCAAACTACTCTGAATGTAGTGAAGTGTACTTCAACCGAAAGGCAGTTCAATGAAAATCAACCTACCTGTAAGACAAGTATGTAGTCAACCACACAAAGCAATACTTGAAAAAAAAGTTAGATATGTGAACAATTTTGCAGAAATTATTCATCGTAAATCTGAAATGGCATATTGAGAAAATCAACATTTTAAATCCCATTCTCCTATGTATGGTCTCTTAATTGTTGCTACTTGTAGTTAACTCCCCAACATTTTCAACCACATTTTGATAAAATTATCACCATATCATGGAATTGTTTTTGTATAATACAGAAAGTGCAAGAGGTTCAGACAATAGGGGCTGATGATCCCAGCTGCATTTTTTTCCAGTCAACCTATGCAAAGTGAAATACAAATAAAATCCAACAAACGAAAGCACCCAGCAGAGAAGACAATTAAAGGCATTGTGGTATAATTACACATGGAAACAGATATGGCAACCCTCGGTGCATGTGCAAGGCGAAGGGTGGAGGACAAAGTATTGAGACGCCCTCTAGAGGAACACGGTGGTGTAGCAGCTTGGGCAGAACAGGTTGACCGGGCGGCAGTGGACGGCAGATGGCGCTGCAGAGGCAGGATGGAGCTGCAGTGCATGCTGTAGGCGGGCGTCGGGGGATGGGGGAATGAAGTGTGCGTGCGTGTGCGTGTGCGTGTGTGTGTGTGTGTGTGTTTGTGTGCATGCGTGTGCGTGTGTGTGTGGGGGGGGGGGGTTACTTGCTTGCATCAGGATAATCCTCATAACTCTGGTGTCTGGGGACATGTGAGTGATGTGTGATTGAAATCAAGCAACAGAGACCGTGTCCCTCATGCGCTGTACGTGTACGTCTGCACTCATCACGTCATGAAGGCTGCAGGGGGAGTTCTCTTCAGCTTTAAGTGGGAAAGGTACTATCACCACTATACTGACACTTATCGTTATGTTTGTCTTTGGGTTGTGCATGTAAATTGAGTGTGGGATGCTGCGGGTTGAGGCTGGAGGTCAGGGGATTCCACCGCTTCACTGCTTTGAACTGCGGCTTTCTTCCCTCTTGTTTTTGGGTTGTATTTGGTGGATGCTGTGCGTTTCGTTCCGTGGGTGGATGACGGCGGACCCCGCAGCAGGGGAGCCGAGGACATTTTGCGAAAGCCCAGAGGTTGGCGCTGGGGCGGGCAGCCGGCAGGAGCACAGGAACAACAGATGGGGTGTCCCGTTAGCAGCGTCCTGTCAGTTGGCGCCAGCTGCCGCTCTCTGGGACTCGCTCTGGACTCCCACTCTCCCCTGAGTCTGGAGAGTCAACCTCCATCTTTTTATGTGTCTGCACGCCGCCTGTTACCGGCTGGTTTTGGACGCTTTTTACTCATCGCGCCGCAGCGCTTTCTCTCTGCGTTCTACCTCCGTCTTCATGAGGCGGCTGTGTCTTCGGCTAGCGGCCCACCACCGTCAGCACCACCCACGGAGGGATTTAAACGGTGAACTCGCAGTGTGTGTCTCATGTGGGATCTAACGCTGCCAGTGTGGAAGCAGACTCAAATAAAACACACCGCCTCCTACGGAGCGCGGTGTTCGTAGTGGAACTGCATCTGTTGACGTCCTGAGTGGCCTGGCCCAGGGTCCGATCCAGACACGGACACAGACACCGACACCGACACAGACAGAGACACAGACAGGGACACAGACAGGGACACAGACAGGGACAGAGACAGAGACACAGACAGGGACAGAGACAGAGACACAGACAGGGACAGAGACAGGGACACAGACAGAGACACAGACAGGGACAGAGACAGGGACACAGACAGAGACACAGACAGGGACAGAGACAGGGACACAGACAGAGACACAGACAGGGACACAGACAGAGACACAGACAGGGACACAGACAGGGACAGAGCGGTTCCCCCTGTTTAAATGCTCAGAAAATAAAAAAAAAAAACACCCAAATGCTAATCTTGGGATTTCCTTGCCGAGTGTTTCTGTCCGTCGCCCTGGCTCCACCATTTGACAGAGAAACACTGTCACCTCGCACCATCTCCTTCACACTCGTCCACATCCACCCATTGCCATGCGGACCCCCCCCCCCCACAGATAAACACTCCCTTCCTCACACTTGTTCCGTTTTGCACAACCTTTCCTCTTCACTCATCTTTTCCTTTTTTTCTTTTTTTTAAATAGCTCTTTGTTCTCTGCCTGCGTCTATTTTTATCCCGACGTTCACAGGAGGAGTCAGAGAAATGACGAGGCTTGTGAGATTTGCTCATCTCCATGGCAACTATATTGCAAGCATTTATTGTCTAATGTAGTCTTTCCCTGCATCATACCCCCCAGCCCCCCACCATGCTCTTTTGACGGAGCAGCTTTTTCCATCAACGTTGATGCTGCTGCTTCATCTGCTGCTTCATCTGCTGCTTCATCTGCTGCTTCATCTGCTGCTGCTGCTGCTGCTGCTTCATCTGCTGCTTCATCTGCTGCTGCTGCTTCACCTGCTGCTTCATCTGCAGCTGCGGCTGCTGCTTCATCTGCTGCTTCATCTGCTGCTGCTTCATCTGCTGCTTCATCCGCTGCTTCATCTGCTGCTTCATCTGCTGCTGCTTCATCTGCTGCTTCATCTGCTGCTGCTTCATCTGCTGCTTCATCTGCTGCTTCATCTGCTGCTGCTTCATCTGCTGCTTCATCTGCTGCTGCTTCATCTGCTGCAGCAGATGGTGTCACCGTGCCGCTCACTTCTTTGCTCCTGAGACACTATGGGATGTCATTCTTCTCGCAGCCACAGCGAGGCCTCCTTCCTTGAAAACCCCAAATCTCTCTCTCTGAGCGTCGTTCATTTCAGGGGGTTCCCCGGGTTCCCCCCCTCCCCTCAGCAGATCCTGCTGCCGCCGCTTATTGATATCAACAACAACAGTTAATTGCAGAATGCCTTTTTTGGGGGGTTTTAAAGACGTGCCGTATTACCAGCTCAGTTCTTCTGAGTCAGTGAAGAAACAGACGTTTTTTGTTGTTTTACGATGAAGGGAATAAAGCAAAGCAGCATGTGAACTGTAAAATAATGAATGAGGCTGCGTGAGGAGATGGTCATTCACACGTCTGTATGTGGGATTTTAAATAATTCAAGGGGGAACAAGGCACAGCATGTACTGCATCACATCCTTCTGTCTGTCTTCACCCGGTGAGAAATAAAAAAAGCAGCAGCCACCGGCGTCATGGCGTCAACACCGCGCTCACCTGTCGCTGTTCACTTGGTCAAATCACATCTTTGATTCAGTGACAGCATTTTATTTTGTGATTGATCCTCCTCTCAACTATCCAACGTTTACTGGACTATATTTTGGTTGATAGACTTATTGCCAACATGTTGTTTACTGTTTAAGGTTCATGTTTAATGTCAGGTTTATTGTACATCACCATCTAAAGTTCATCTTTCTGCTTCACTGTTTCATAAGGACCGTATATTTTATTGACCTTTTTTTCATTTTTTATATTAAATATTTTATAATCCTTGTTCATCGTTAGGTTTACTGTATTTTGCAATATTTTTTATTGTGTACACTTAACTGTAACTACAATTTTTCTATATTGCCATTTTTCTTTTTTATATTCTCATTGTATTGTATTGCTTCTTGCCTACTGTATTGATGTGATGAATAATGTATCTATCTGTCTCTCTGTCTATCTGTCTGTCTATCTATCTATCTATCTATCTGTCTGTCTGTCTATCTATCTATCTATCTATCTGTCTGTCTGTCTATCTATCTATCTATCTGTCTGTCTGTCTGTCTGTCTGTCTGTCTGTCTGTCTGTCTGTCTATCTATCTATCTGTTGGGGTTGGGGTGGAGTAGGCATTGGGGAGTAGGTGGGGTAATAAGTATGGTGATGATGGTGGTGATGATGGTGATGGTGGTGATGGTGGTGATAATGGTGATGGTGATGGTGATGGTGGTGATGGTGATGGTGATGTTAATTAGGTGCCGTCTCTCTCCGGTGCCAGTCTACAAGTGTGGACAGATGCCGGTCGCCCCGAGGAACTAAGTGCTCACCCCCGGTCGTCCAGATTGCCCCCGAAAAGAAGCCCGTTTACTCATCCTCCGTTCCCCATGGCAACGTCTGGCCCGTCCACGTCACCCGCCGGCGAGGGAGCAGGTGGACGCAGCAGGTCCAGGTGGAGGCCTCGTCTGTCTGCGCTCCGCCGCTCCACCCTTACGTACACATGCCAACACAAACAACATTCAAGTTTTTTTTTAATCTACAACCCCCCCCCCCCCCCCCACACACACACTTACACACTTTTACACCAACACAGGAAAACAAAACATAAACAAACACAGCGACAAGAGGAAGCGGGTGGCGATGCTTCATCAGGCCTTGTTGGAAGCCTGCTTCTTAAAAGGACCGAGCTCCACCAGCTCCGTCTCCGTCAGAGCGCGTCCGCAGGCTGTCCCGGCTCAGTCTGCTTGGATTTCACAGCTAATTGCGACTGTGAGAATGTTTGTACTTTAGTTTGAGCACAGTACAACATCTTCTCCCGGTTGCTTTTTATTTTTATTTTGTTGATATTTTGGTAAATGTTCTCGGTTAGAAATGCATTTTGTCATCACCGGACCAAATCAAAACGAGCACAGTGAACACGGTGAACGTGGCGTGCTCTCGCGATGATCAGAGGGAGAGCTTTGCACGAAGAATACGAGGGAAAGATTTGATGCAGATTATTATGGGCTGTATCAAGGGACTCTGTGACCCCAAGGTGGAATGAGTGACAGTCAGGCAATCTGTTGCATGATGTAAGGTCATAGGCACCCACCCTGAAATACGACGCAATCAATAACGGCAATGAGATGCAGTGTGACGAGCGGTCTATCAATACCTCCAGGCAGAAGGAGATAGATTCATAAATCAATTGTCTTTCAGCTCCTGATTGGACAACACCACATACAATCGTATGACAGGGAGGACATCTTCCTCGTTTAGTGATTCCAAACTAAAATAATACCAGGCTGCCATCACGAATATATTATTATTATAAAAATGTATTATTATTTTTATAATGGTTGTTATAATAATAATACTAATAATACTAATAATAATACTAATAATACTAATACTACTACTACTACTACTACTACTACATCTACTACTAATAATAATAATAATAATAATAATAAGTATTATTATTATTATTATCAGTAATAGTATTAGTAGTAGTAGTAGTAGCAGTAGTTGTTGTCGTAGTAGTCATATGTTGTGCAAGAATTTAAGCAACTAAGTAATTTTTCTATTCAGAAAATTCAGTCAGTAAGCTGTTTTTTTCTGATTAATAATTGATTTTAAATTAGTATTTTTGATATGATGAATGGGATTTTTTATCTGACAATATAATATACAGTACCATAATATTAACCTGCAGGCCCAGTGAATAGACCAATTCACCATGCCATGAAATGCATACGCTTCCCATTTACTCTTGTGACTTATTTGACCCTCAGTGGCAACGGAAAGATGAATGTGCAGCAATGTCTGCACGGGCACAAATGAAGCAGCGCTCTCTGATGCCTGATTAACCAGAGAGAAAATTAAGACAAGATTAATCTCTAAAAGACTGATCTAAAGCATCGAAAACATACTTGTAATTCATTTGATGAATCCAACCTGCAACCAGCCCATACAGGATTCCAGCTGTGGATAAGGGGTTTCAATGAATAATGTGAGATTTTTATTCCATGTTTTACTTTAGCCCTGACACTGTCAAGGTAGGTAAGTAGGCTACCTGAATGAATGTGCCATTTCCACTCACTATAAGCACTTCCACAGGCCATCTCCCATTGGTAATTGCCGATGTAGCGCTGCATGGAACTCCTAGGACAATATGCAGCCTGTTGACATGGGGGATGACATGTGATGTCATTTAGCATGTGTTTCCTGCATCACGTGCATCCCGTTCCCTGAACAGCCTTGAAAGGCGCAGATCTGCACAAGAGCACAAAGCTCTGACCTCTGGTTCCAGAGGTAGCCTCTGTTGGGAAATCAATGAAGCGGGTGCACAACGGGCGTCCCTCGGGACAGTCCACATCTGCACAAATCAGCACTGTTTTGTCACCAACACTTTTTCCTGGGTCTGTCAGATGAGATCTGAAGGCACAAATGTGCCACATTTTTTACATCTACCTTCGAGCTTTACACACATAAGCATGTGGTACTCAGGGGACCGGCGAGGTTAGGCATGCTATGTACATCGAGAAAGAATGTTATAAAAATAACAGAAGTGGGTCACAAGTGTCCAAATAGAAAGATGTGTATGAGCCTGTCATCGGTAGCTCAAGAGTTACAGTACAAACAGTGATACAACTCAGCCCTATGATTGCTACTGTCCTGTTTACTAGAAACAACATTTTCTAAATTAGAGAGCATGCATTAAAACAAACAAACAAACAAACAAACAAACAAACAAACAAACAAACAAACAAACAAACAAAACAAAACAAAACAGCAGTATAGAGTGAACCCATCAGGGCACGTACTGTGGAGGTACCTAACAGAATACGCTTTTAAACACAGCCTTATTCTAAGCAATGGGATCGTTTTAAGCCGTATACGATTTAAAAAAAGTGATCTCACAATATCTTTATAATTTGAATATTTTTGCCCTCACCCCCACCTGGATTTGTATTACTGCCTCCATTTTCTGTTCACAATTCATTTTTATAGGTGTTTTGCTTTCCAGACCCTGGTTGGCTCTGGCCTTCTCTTTGCTTTATACTGTACAGCATATGAGTTTCTTCCCTCGGGTCTCAAAGACATGCAGAATACTGAGCTGTGCACATTTAGGTTGACAGATTTGTTTACATTTGGTTTAACACCACAGGAGAAGGGCTTGGCTTGCCTGCAGTAACGACGACTGCTTCCTGGGTTGGTTTGTGTGAAAGCATATCCTGCCAAGAGAAATATGGAGGTCCAAGCCCTCACTCCCAAGGACCTGCCCATGAGTTCACTATATGAGGTGAATCATGTACAGTATATATGGGAGTTTATATATACCAAGCTAAGCAGAAGCAAGCCCCGGGGAAGATTATGTTTTTAAATGAGTGGCCACTGAAGGCCACGTTACGGAAGAATGCATAATCAGGCTTCACTTCAAGTGCGCTTAATTCTACACTGACCATCTCAGTGAAAGGGAAACAGAGTTAGTGATGTGCCTATATCTGGAATATTGAGTCTGTGATTACACATCCACTGTGCACTTAATACATAAACAAGTAATTTAATAGCGTTTTTGGTTGAACATGTCCATATCTGTGATTTTTTTTTTTTTAATTATTAACTTTTTTTTAATCTAAATACATTTTGCAATTGTACTGTCTTTTCTTAATTGTAACAGATACAAAATCCTCTACAATTCTAGCATCTCTCTGCATTCATCTCAATACATGTTTTCTCTTCATATTTACTGGATAAACATAACTGGATGTTGTGTAACTGCTACGCTGATGATACTCGACTTGGTCTCTACATTTAAGTCTCTAGAGGCGTCCCCAGAGTGACGAGCCCAACTGGTGACGTAGTTCTACTCCTCACATCAGCCTGGAATGGCTTCATGAGAAAATGATCTGTTGCCTTTGGTTACCAGATAACTGAACAGACTGAGAGTGTTTTCGGTGGTTAATGGAAGTGATTTAGTTGATGATGACATCACAAACTAAGTTAATTTGAACGTTTTCTTTATTGCTGAAGTTCCACAGGAGATCTTTGCAAAGATGGCAACAGTAGACATTACAGACGGGCTACTTGCTGCTTAGGTCTGTTGTTTGTACTAATTCTCACCAACTACAGGGTAGGTATTTTTTGCTTATGAACATATCATTTCATATGATCCACTTTTCAGTTTTAGTCTACAGTTTGTGTACAGGTTTGATTGATTAGCTGATTAGCTTCAGTTGCTCTCAGAAGGAGCTCGTCTGAACAATGTGTGGAGTGAAACACAGTTACACGGTTAACACAGTAAATAAAGTTTATAAATAAATAAAGTGGTATTTATGATACATATTTCAAATCAACGTTTGCATTAGTTTGTTATTTCTGAAAGTCAACCTTTACTGTTCATAACTTGATGTGTAAATTATATTGTTGTCATATATTTTGTATTTTAAATAATAATGGAACATTTAACAATAGTCACTGGGGCTCCTACTGCTTTGGTCTATTATGAGGTGTTCGCAACATCATATCTATCTATAAATGACACAAACCGCTCTTCCTTTTGGCTGATTAGAGTGCCGTAAGCAGCGTAGTCTTAAAACATTTCATGTCATGGCCTTGCACATCACATATAATGTATCAAGTACATGACACATGTCCCTGGAATGAATGACAGCTTGATGACCTGTCCTAAAATGATATACATCCTGGTTAACAATAGCAGGGAGTCACTTGTCATCAATATTTGTTACAAACTAAGGCACACTTTAATGGCGCCAAATTACTGGTTTTAAAAAAAAGGTTCTCCCCCGGCACGTGAAAATTCTATGGAGACCCCGAGGTGTCACATGTTTTTTTCCATCGTTCACTTTGAGGTAACAGATTACTAATTCAAGGGAATGATTTAACATTATTTTCTCCCGTGATTGGTAGGGGGCTCCGTTGAATTTCATTGACTTTAAGTGGAAAGGAAACAATATAACTACAATATGCCACTTCATAGAGTAAACATCTGCTTGAAAAAGGGGCAAAAGGGCGTCTACAATGTGCTGAGATGTGATGTACAAGTGAAAAGGAAAATGTCTTCCTTTGCTTGATTCCGTAAGCATGGCAACAGGAGTTTGGGCCGGTGTTGGGCCTGCGAGGAGCCGTCAGGATCATGGTTGTATGGTTGCTTGTATGGTACAACAGCATTGTGGTTTGCCACATTGTGGCTGGTAACAGATCCAGCCTTTGACAATATGTAGCCCTCAAAATCACTGTGAGTGGAGTCCAAGCCCAGCAAAATGTCCTACAATGGCCTCTCCAAGGCACAATGACCTTGGGTCACTGTACCGTGGTGATAAGAGACGCATCGGCTGTCTGGGCTAACTAGGATTCCTAATCAGTGCTATTTATGTTCAGCAAAGTGTATCTCGTCTTTCATGGGTTACCCATGCACACAAATGTGGGTATGTCTAGTAGGGGTGGGAGCAAAAATGGATTTTTAGAAGAATTAGGATTCTCTCAATTCTGAATCAATGCACAAAACTCCATAATATGACTTTTATAAATCTGTTTTTGACATTGTGATCTCATTTGAATAGTTTCTAAAACAGTGCATTAGCTTATGAACAAATATTTTGTAGCCAATGGGCACAGAACAAAACATTTTGAATAAATGCCTTACAATGTAAAGAATGCATAGAACTAATATGACTTAACCAGCTGGATGGTGAACCGTAAATAGACAGCGCAGCACTGCGAGGGAAGATAGACACACTGTCTGTCTTCCAAGCATTACTTAGGAAGTGATTGTATGGGCACATTTGGGATTTTTCAGAGGAAGGACAAGTGTTGAGCTTTTGAAAGCACAACAAGCTGGAGTGGAGGTACAACATCCCGTCCCAGTGAAATTAGACTGACGGTGCAACGCCCATATTCCAACCACACTACAACCACACCAAGTCTTGAATTTGGCAGTAACCTACAGTATGATGCAACGGCCATTGCCCCAGAATCCTGTTATTCGAACATTGCAGAACAGGTTGTTCTCCCTTGCACAAGAGACACTGATTTCATTGGGACTACCTATATAAATAAAGGAAATGTAACTCCAGTTAATAGAGAAGCCTGGCTAGATGCGTGCAGCACCAACGTGCGTTTTCCATGACCATTTCCCTGAACAAGAATCCAGTGGTCTAAATATAAGTAAATCATTTTTCCCTGGAGTTGTAGGATCTCTTGCACAAACTCTATGAACAGGGCAGAGGGTGAGGGAGTAGACGAAGGGAATCTTGCTGTGTCTGCCTGTCATCTGTCACCATCCATCCCACAGGGAAGAGGGGGAATGGATCATTTGTTGTTGTCTGAGCAGGATCAATGACAGTGATTTCCGGATTACCACATGCAGTTTCTGCAAAGTTCTCATGTGTGAACAATGACGTAAGCTTTGTGATTTTGAATTCTTGAATTACCACCAAGACATTATGATCAGTGTAAGAACGGCAGGACTTCTCATGTTGCTTTATACTATATTCTTTCTGGGAATTATTTCCTCCGCTAGTGCTTGGAAGAAGCTCTAGCAAAAAATGAGTAGCATCCTTGTTGGATGGGGAAATAAGTAATGGGGCTGGTGCTTCCATGTGTGTTGGGGCAGATTGCTCACTTGTAGAACAACTGGGCAATATACCTTTGAAATTGGCAACATATAGCATGTGAGAGGGGGCACTAGATGCATTGAATGTAACCTGCCCTCAAGCACATCCCTGGTTTTCCACTCAGAATGAAAATGATGCTGCCACTACTTTGTCATAGAGTTAAACCAGCAGTAGTCAATGATGTTTGGGAACATGGGAGAGCAGTGCTCTCTTTGATAAGAAGTAAGGTTATATCCTTCAAGCACATCATTAGCAGATTTAACTGAAGTTGCAGGGAAAGACAGCAGTATAGGAAGGCTAACCTCAGGTTTATGTGATCTATGTGCGGGGTGCAGTTGGGAAGTGGGGCCATGGGAACAAGGGAGAGCCAGTGTATAAGGGGAAACCCACTAAGCAAATGGAAGATTCCCCATGGTCTGTGTTCTCCTGCCAAGGCAAGAACCAGTCACCAGGAGGGCTGATACTTGTCTCGAGCGCTGCGAAGACTGAATGTCCCTCATAGCAAACTGACACTGAACTGGATGTGTGCTGGATTTACCGCAGCAGCTGGACGGATGAGACCTGGCTTCAACTTCCACACTGGCCCAAAACTAGTGCAGATCTACAAAATAAATCAAGTTTTTAGAATTGCCAGAAGTGACCCGTATCTTCTCCTGACAGTCTCTGGCTACTGCTGTGGATGATAACATGTCCACACAGCCACCATCTCTATGTTTCAGCTCCTGGAGGGAACAGGCTTCCTGTTTAAAATAGCCACAAAATTCCCAGTGGTGGCTGTGTGTGGACAGATAATCCCATCCTAAATAATATCTTAACTGATAGTATTTGCTGGCATCAGTGAGTGCCAGTAACTACTGCAGTAGGTGCATCTGGAGAAAGTGTGGAAGTTGTCATAGACCTTTATAGACCTTTAGATTCCTCCTGCTCTCTGGTCTTCCCCCTTCTTTTCCCGTCACTGAGCTACTGAGAGCTCCTGACATGAGCTCCTGAGGTTTTTGTTTAAAACTGGAAAAATACCCTTTTAAAGTGGAATAACCCCGGATACCTTTTTTCACCTAAATAGGGTTACACCAACCTTTACATATTTTCACCACACATCCAAAATGAATTAAATCCAAAAGTGAACAATATCCAAGTATTGTTCCCCTCCACAGTATGCAAATGCCCTTGGCTCTCCACCCCCAACACAGAAGCCATCAAAGTACAGTTTCCAACAGACACCAAAAACTCTTCTGCAAAGAAAAAGAACAAATAGGAGCTCATGAAGAACAACCCAGAGATATTATTTGCTGACTGTCTGGAAAATGGAAAGAACTCAAATCTTATTTTCCACACCGACAATCCTCAGGCATGGCGTGCTGCCATTAAAAACCACTACCCCTCCGTTAAAAATGAGGGTTTCAGTGGTGGTGGGCACTGGGAATAAACCAAGATGATGAACAAACCATGGTACATATCTACAAGAAAGGTACAGTGGGTATCCAGGGTAACCTGAGTACCTTCGAGAAAGACTTCTCCAGAATCAGAGAGAGAGCACAGGAAAATAAAGTCCAGTCTGGTGAGGACACCTCTACCACAGACCAATTGGACAGCCCACCTTCAGCTTACAATGGCATAGAAGAATCCCACTCAGACTGTCTGCCCTTCTCCATTGCTGAACTGAGAGACAGGTTCACACAGCTGGAGATTAAGCAAGTACAGATGGAACACACAATCAACATGCTCCAATCTGAGCAGACAACAGCCAAGAACAAAAATAACCCCCCACCCAGCATCACAGAGGGGGCAATCGAAACACACCAGCAAACACACCAAGTACACCAACCCTGATAAACACCCTTGCGACCCACCTGGTCCTAGATCCCCCTGACACCACTGTGGATGGCCTGGTTGCCCACTACAACTATGCCCTCTCCCTCAGCCTCAGTTCTCTTGCCCCCCTTAAAACCCGGACTGTCTCCTTCACTCGCCCTGCCCCCTGGTACACCTCTGAACTCCGCACAGAGTCACATGAAGGCCAGCGGCCACCAGCTGGAGAGGCTCTACAAGAGATCTGGCCTCACTGTCCACCTCGAGGCCTTCAAACAACATGTGATCTCCTACAAAGAAGCTCTCTCGTAACCAAGATCCAATACTACTCAACCCTCATTGGCAAAAGCCATCCCAGAATGCTGTTCTCCACCATTAACCGGCTGCTCTGCCGCTGATCCCCCTCAATCCCCCGACCCCTCTGACCGTCAATCGCCTGCCCTCCCACACACACCCCAACCACAGGGTGTTGCACCCCCAGCTGCCAGCCCACCCCAGTGCTGTCTCTCCTCCTTCTCCCCTGTGGACGCGCCACAAATTATTAAGCTGGTCACCAAGGTCAAGGCATCCACTTGCTCTCTGGGCCCCATGCCCACAGCCCTGGTCATGCTTGCCTTCTCTCCCGCTCCCCTGTCATGGTGGCCATCATTAATGCCTCCTTAAAATCCGGCACGGTTCCCACCAGCTTCAAAATGGCCTCAATCACACCAATCATGAAGAAGCCTGGTCTTGAACCTTCCGTTCCTAAGCAAAATCCGGGAGCAGTTGCCGCCCAACTCCAACAGCACATGTACAACCATGAGCTTCACGAACACTTTCAATCCGGAATCAGAACCCACCACAGCACAGAGACCGCCCTCATTAAAATCACTAACGACTTCCTCATTGCTGCTGGTGCAGGCTACATCAGTATCCTCATCCTCCTTGACCTCTCAGTAATTTCCCCCTGGGATTATTAAAATATTTCTGATTCTGATTCTGATTCTCTCAACTGCCTTTGACACAGTCTCCCACACTATCCTGCTCAATAGTCTATCTGGCTACCTTGGTCTCTCTGGTACTGCACTCTCCTGGTTCCAATCCTACCATACCAACAGGAAGCAGTTTTTCTTTATCGGAGACTCCTGCTCCTCCCCTGGCACAGTTGACCAAGGCGTGCCTCAAGGCTCCATGCTTGGGCGCCTCCTCTTCACCATTTACATGCTCCCCCTTGGTCAGATCATACGCCACCACGGTCTGTGCTTCCATACCTACACAGATGACACCCAGCTATACCTCAGCATAAAACAATCCTCCTGCCTCCCCCAAATCCATAACCAAATCTGCCTTCTTCCACCTCAAGAACATCTCCAGACTCCTCCCATCACTCTCAGAGTCTGTGGCTGAAACATGAATCCACACTTTCATCACCTCCCGTCTGGACTACTGCAATGGAGTCCTGTCCGGGGTTCCAAGCAAAGCCATGGACAGGCTCCAGTATGTTCAAAACTCTGCTGCCAGAGTTCTCACCTGCACCAAGCCCTGGCAGCACATCACCCCGACCCTCATCAATCTCCACTGGCTGCCTGTCAAATCAAGTATCTCATATAAAACCCTACTTTTAACATACAAATCCCTCCACGCCCTCGCCTCGCAGTACCTAGCTGACCTCCTCCGCCACTATGCTCCCTCCCGAAGCTGCGGTCCTCAGACACGGGTCTGCTCTCCAACCCCCGCATAAGGCTTCGAACCTTCGGGGACAGAGCCTTCAGTGTGGCAGCCCGACTCTCTCGAACTCTCTCCCCACTGACATTCGGAATGCTCCACCCCTGGCCACCTTCAAAAGCCTGCTAAAAACCTACCTCTTCAAGGAGGCCTAATGCCCCCGAATCTTTTTTGTTTTCTTTTTTCTGTTATTTATCTTTTATCGATTTTCTACCCTGTCGTGTTTTATTATCTACGCTGCCTTGTTTGTTTTATGTTTTTTGGTTTTTCCATTGTTAAGTGTCCTTGGGTTCCTGAAAGGTGCTATATAAATCCCAGTTATTATTATTATTATTATTATTAAATCAGAACTAACCCTAACTAATCTATAAAGATAATAAAAACGGGAGCTTTCTACATCTAGTTAGAAAGAAATAAAGAAATTACCCTAACCGAGGACAACATCCTCCTGGGCGCTACCTACAGCCCCCCAATTGAATCGCCATATTTTAAGGTCGATATGTTCTCCATCCTGGAGGAGGAGATTCAAGATTCAAGATTCAAGAGGATTATTCGTCACATATATAAACATATTTTCATACATATATGCAGTCAAATGTCAATGCAACGCACCCGGTGATTACACACAATATGTCCTGGACTGAACACAGTAGCTACCTAAGAATTTCTACTCCACCAACTAACTGATTCCTAAAATGTAATGCAGTAAGTCGAATACTATAGAATAAAATAACAATAAAATAAAATAAAATAAAACAAAATAAAATAAAATAAAATAAAATAGAACAGATGAAGGGAATAGGCTTATGTATATGGGAAAGACTATGTATGTAAGGACCCCCACTAAAAAACCGACCAGCGATGGACATTTATCACCTGGTCCCCGGGCGCGTCCACCTATGCTGCCCACTGCTCCTGGCTGTGCCCCCGGAGGAAGGACAAGCCAGGATGGGTCAAAAGCAGAGGATCCATTTGACCGGCCACCATCAAAAGCATGTGCGTGCGTGTGTGTGTGCAAGCATGTGTTGTAGTGTGGTGTGTTGCGTGACAAATAAAGACTGTTTCTTTCTTTCTGTTTCTTCTTTCTAGTGTTTGTGGCATAATGCAGCACAGTATACAACAGTGCGGCGCAGCAATACGGTACCACCGAACAACCCAGAACAGTGACACAGTATGCGGTACAGTATGCTACATACAGTACAGTATGCGGTACAGTATGCTACATACAGTACAGTATGCGGTACAGTATGCTACATACAGTACAGTATGCGGTACAGTATGCTACATACAGTACAGTAGGTAGTGGAGCCTATGTGTGTGGCTCAGTTAGGACCCCTGGTGAGGTCAGCATTGACAGTTCTAATGGCTTGAGGGAAGAAACTCCGTCTCAGTCTCTGTTCTCGCTGTGTGACTGCGGAGGAGCTTGCCTGACCGCAGCAGCTGGAACAGTCCGTTGTTGGGATGATGAGGATCCTTCATGATCCTGCAGCTCTGCTACTACACATCCTGGTGTGTAAGTCCTGCAGGGAGGGGAGTGTAGTTCCTGTGGTACGTTCAGCTGAACGCACCACCCTCTGCAGGGCTCACCTGTCCTGAGCAGTAGTTACCAAAACAGGCAGTGATGTTGCCTGTCAGGATGCTCTCCTCTGCTCCACAGTAGAAGGACTTGAGATCCTCACCGAGACCCGGAATTTTCTCAGCTGCCCGAGATGGTAAAGATGCTGCCTCGCCTTTCTCACCAGGGTGTCTTAGTGTAAATTCCATGTTAAGTCCTCCGTGATGTGGACTCCCAGGTACTTGAAGCTGCTCACCCTGTCAACAGAAGTCCCATTAATCACCAAGAGCGTGTGCGTCCTCGGTTGTGATCCACGCCTAAAGTCCACAATCAGCTCCTTAGTTTTGCTGATGTTCAGGTGGAGGCTGTCGTCCTGGCACCAGAGTGACAGGTCAGCCACCTCCTCGCGGTAGGCCTTCTCATCGCAGTCGGTGATCAGGCCCACGACAACAGTGTCGTCAGCAAACTTGATGATGGTGTTGGAGCTGGACCTGGCCCCACAGGGTCTGGTTTCCCGTTGCTCCATCTGTCTCTCCACAGTCTCTCTGTACGTCCGTTTAGCGTCCTTCATTGCCCTCCGCAGATTGTATGACACCGCTTTGTACTTGTCCATATTTCCGGATACAAGACCATCATTATAAGTGGCCGTGCGAGCATTCAGAGCGCAGCAGATGGATTTATTGACCCACGGCTTCTGGTTTGGAAATATCCGAACTTTCACTGTGGGAACGATGCTCTCCGCATAGCCACAAAGCTCACCGCTACGTCCGTAAACTCGCTGACGTTACTTGAACTTGATTGGAACATGTCCCAGTCTACATCAGTCAGAGCGTCCTGAAGCGCAGCCTCTGTTTGGTCCGTCCAACGCTTCACTTCCCTCGTCACCACCAATTCTCGCGCGATCAGAGGCCTGTAAACGGGAACCAGCGAAATCGTGGCGTGATCTGATTTCCCAAAAGCAGGGAGTGAGACGGTCTTGTATCCGTTCTTGTACGGTGTGTAGCAATGGTCCAAAGTTCTATCTCCCCTGGTAGCGCACGTGATGTGTTGATGGAAATTAGGCAGAACTTTTTTGAGGTTTGCTCTGTTAAAGTCCCCAGTGACCACCACAGCCGCGTCGGGATGTTTGTTTTGAAATCCGCCCGACACATCATACAGGTCCGTCAGTGCTGTGTCGGTGTCCGCTTGCGGGGGAATATAAACGGCTGTAATGATGACCGTGCTGAATTCCCGGGGGAGATATAATGGAAGGCCTAAGGTTGTCAGCTGTTCCAGGTTCGACAAACAGGAGAAGGAGAGAGTCTTGGTGTTAATGGGGTTACACCAGCGGTTGTTTACCATGAGGCAGATGCCTCGACCTTTGGATTTCCCTGACTCCCCTGATCTGTCGCCACGGAGAAGGACTCAGCTGGACGAATGGCTTCATCTGACACCAGCAGGTTCAGCCATGTCTCCGTCAGGCAGAGGACGCAACAGTTACTCGTGTCCCGTTGGAATTTAATCCTCGCTCAAGGTTCATCCATCTTGTTCTCCAGAGACTGAACGTTGGCAAGAAGGATGCTTGGTAGAGCTGGACGGTAAAGTTACGTCCTCATTTTGACCCGAATGCCGCCTTGTTGACCACGGTGCTTCCTCCGTGGGCCCACTCGTGGAACAGCGGCTCCATTTTTTTTGTTGTTGTTGTTGTTGTCGAGAGTGTTCGTGCGTAGGGTTTCGGTCGGCCACTTGAGTTCCATGATTAAAAAGTGCCAAAGTTGTTCTTTTAGGGAAGTTTTTATATCCACCAGTGCATTGCGGCCATAAGAGATAACTGCCAATGCAATTTTGGCGGACATTATGATAAAAAAACGGAAAAAAATACTAAAATGTGCAAAAGTCGACTGGCGTGCCGGCACAGGCGGCGCCACTTAGCCTATGGAGATTAACCACTTCCAGTCTCATGGCCACATTGTTATCTGTGGGGATCTCAATGCCAGGACAGGACAAGAAGCTGACACACTCTGAGCTGCACAAAGGGAGACAAACACCTCCCAGGTGGTAGAAAGATCCCCTCTCCAAAATGCCCCCCAGACACAACTATGACAGAGCAATAAACAAACATGGATCACAGTTCCTACAGCTCTGTCGTTCACTGGGCCTGTAGATTACTTCCTCATTGACCTCAGCCCAGTGTCCCGAACACAGTAAAACCACAATGTACCTAAATAGATCAACATGCAACCATGAAGTACCAAAGCCAACCAAATGACATCATTTAAACAAAAAGCTACAAATGAAAGTAAGGTAGCTTTGGAATCTACCAAAACACTATTAGGCAAACACAAGTCTTGTCACTCCTAGACCAGTTTCTGATAACAACCCTTCAATAAAACAGTGAAGATGTGGGGCGGTAGAAAAACTAAATGATATATTTGACCATTCCGCCTCTTAATCAAACCTAAATGCATCAAAAAGAAACACCAACAAAAATAACAACAGGGACTTTTTTGACAATGAATGCAAAAAACTCAGAAAGCAATTAAGAAACCTATCTAACCAAAAACATAGAGACCCAGACAACCAGAACATACATCTTCACTACAGTGAAACATTAAAATGGTACAAAGACACAGTAAGGACAAAAAGACCAGGGCCTAAATATCCGCACCACAGGTTACTTTAACGAAGCAGTGAATGTGGCCTGAAAGACAAGCCGAGAAGGGCTTTCTACGCCATCGAAAGGAACATGAAATTAGACATCACAACTTAAATCTGGCTTCAAATATTGGACTCAGTAATAGAACCCATTTCACTATAAGGTTGCAAGGTCTGGGGTCCACTCGCCAACCAAGACTTTACAAAATGGGACAAACCCCAAATTGAGACACTGCATGCAGAATTCTGCAAATGCATTCTCAGAGTCCAATGGAAAATCCCAAATAATGCATGCAGAGCAGAATTAGGACGATACCCATTAATTATGAAAATTCTAAAGAGATTTAAATTTCATTGTCACCTTAAGGAAAGTGACCCTGACACGCTCCATAAAAAGCCTTGACCTACAGAGAGACTGTAGGGAGGAGCCCCCTCAGCCAGCTGGTTCTTGGACTCTGTTCACAACTACAAGCAGAGCCCCAGACAGAAACCCCATTAGACTAAACCAAATTATAAGAAAACAAAAACAAAACTATTTGACACATTGGAAAGAATAAGCAAAAAATCCCAGAGCAAACTGGAATGCTATATAGCCCAAAGAATACTCAGCGGCTGGTTACCTGACCACCGTAGCCGATCCAAAACTAAGGAAATCCTTGACGATGTACAGACTCGAACACAGCCTGCCTGTGGTGAGAGGCCGCCACAGGGAGACCTGGCAACCCAGAGAGGAAAGACTGTGCACCCACTGCACACAGCGGGAGGTGGAAACCGAGCTGCCCTTTCTCCCCTTCTGCCAACTGTACCAAGACATCTGTCACGACCAGAGCTAGGAGAGACCCAAACGCACGACACAGGGAGACGGAAGGCAGGCAAAGGATGTTTATTAGCCTGGACAGTGGAGCTGGCTAGGGGGACCCGGTCAGGTAGGGATGGAGCCGGGCTGGGCAGGGACGATGATGACCAGGAGAAGGGGTCCAGGATCCGGGTGGAGAGACGGGGAACAAGGCTGGATGGAGAAGGACGGACATCCTTGGTCGACGAGCGGAGACAGGCAGGTAAACCGGGCTGGCTGGATTTGGAGAGACAGACTGCATCGACGAGAGGAGACGAGCAGGTAAGGGGAAGACGAGACAACGAGACATAAACTGGGAACTAGAAACAAGCACTAGGAGCTAGGAACTTGGAACTTGGAACTTGGAAGGGAGCCAGTAGCTGTACAACTCAGGTAAGTTGGTTGACGGTCTGGCAAGGAATGGCTGGGAAGCTGAGACTAAATACTGTGAGAGTGATGCAGGTAATTGATCCCAGGTGTGTGCAATTGGGCTCGAGTAGGGAGCTGCAGATGGGGCAAGGGCGGCCTCTAGTGGCGCTGGGAGGCCGTGGGCCTAACAGTACCCCCCCCTCTATGGACGCCCCTTGGCGGACACCTGGAACCGGAAGGGTTCGATTGGCATCCAGGATCTGTCTCCAGGGGACCCAGGAGCGTTCCTCCGGACTGTACCTCTCCCAGTCCACGAGGTACTGAAAGCCCCTCCCCCAGCACCGCACATCCAGCAGGCACCCCACTGTGTAGGCCGGGTGACCGTCGATGGTGCGGGGGGGTGGTGGGGCCTCGGCGGGGAGGGAGAGAGGGCTGGAAACCACCGGCTTAAGCTGGGATACATGGAAGGTAGGGTGGACACGGAGGGAGGGAGGGAGACGGAGGTGTACGGCACAGGGGTTGATGATTGACACAATGGGGAAGGGGCCAACATACCGGGGAGCGAGTTTTCGGAAGTCCACCTTGAGGGGCAAGTCCTTTGTGGAGAGCCATACCATCTGTCTGGGGACGTATGTGGGTGCGGGCGCACGGTGCCGGTTCGCCTGCCACTGGGACCTGGCATAGGCCTGGAGTAGTGCAGAGCGGGCCCTGCAGGAGGGTACGGCAATCTCAACCTCCTGGGCAGGGAACAGCGGGGGTTGGTAGCCCAGAGAGCATTGGAAGGGCGACAGGCCGGAGGAGGCGTTCACCAGGGTGTTGTGGGCAAATTCGGCCCATGGCAGCTGGTCACTCCAGGAGGTGGGGCTGGTCGTTGTCAGGCAGCGGAGCATGGCCTCCACCTCCTGGTTCACCCGCTCCGTCTGGCCGTTGGTCTGGGGGTGGAAACCGGAGGAGAGACTGACCTGTGCCCCCAGGGCTGAGCAGAAGGCGCGCCAGACCTGGGAGGTGAACTGGGGTCCTCTGTCCGACACCACGTCTGTCGGGATGCCATGGTGGCGGAACACCGGCCACCAGCAGGTCTGCGGTCTCCCTTGCCGATGGTAGTTTGGGCAGGGCGAGGAAGTGGGCTGCCTTAGAAAAGCGGTCCACCACCGTGAGGATGGTAGTGTTGCCCCGGGATGGTGGAAGACCGGTGACGAAGTCAAGGGCGATGTGGGACCAAGGAGGCCGGAGCGGGGTCGGGTGGAGGTCTTGGACCGGGCGCAGGTGGGACAGGCCGAGACGAAGGACCGGGTGTCAGGGAGCAGGGTCGGCCACCAGAAGTGCTGGCGGACGACGGCCAGGGTGCGGGTGATCCCGGGATGGCAGCTGAGGCAGGAGGCATGGGCCCACTGCAGAACCTGGGAGCGTGCGGAGTCAGGGACGAACAGGCGGTTAGGGGGTCCGGTACCTGGGTCGGGCTGGTGTTCCTGCGCTTGGGTGATGAGGGACTCGATCTCCCAGGTGTGTGTGGCAGCAAAGGAACAGGGGTGGAAGAATGGGTTCTGGATCCCCTGTCTTCTCCTCTGGCGCGAACACACGGGACAGGGCGTCAGGTTTTGTGTTCTTGGTTTCTGGGCGGTAGGATAGAGAGAAGTTAAACCGGCCGAAAAACAACGCCCACCTGGCCTGCCGGGAGTTGAGCCGCTTCGCCGTCCGGATATAGGCCAAGTTCTTATGATCGGTCCAGATGACGAAGGGGTGGATTGCTCCCTCAAGCCAGTGGGGCCACTCCTCCAGGGCTAGTTTGACGGCCAGGAGTTCCCGGTTACCCACGTCATAGTTGCGCTCGGGTGGGGTGAGCCTGCAGGACAGAAAGGCACAGGGGTGGAGCTTACCGTCAGTTGGAGAGCGCTGAGAAAGTACTGCTCCTACCCCCGGGTCTGAAGCGTCCACCTCTACCACAAACTGAAGGTTTGTGGTAGAGGTCACTACTATTCACATGCCACTTTAAATGCACATATCTGTATATACATAGGCATATTCCTTCTATCTATTCCATTTTATTTCAATTTATTTTTATTGTATTTTATTCTATATATTTTTATCTTATTCTATAAGTATTCCACTTACTGTATCACGTTTTAGGAGTCAGTTAGTCGGTCTATTAGAAAGGAATTTTCTACTTTTTATTTTATTTTTTATTTTTCCGTAGGACATATTGTGTGCTATCACCGGGTGCGTTGCATTACATTTCACTGCATATATGTATGGAAGTATGTATATGTATGTGACAAATAAAAAATCTTGAATCTTGAATCTTGAATCTTGAAAGGTTGCCGTCGGGCTGGGCCAAGACTGGGGCCGACGAAAAGCGGCTCCTGAGGTCGAGGAATGCGGCCTCGGCCGCGGGGGTCCACTTGAAGGCCACTGCGGTGGAGGTAAGGGCTGAGAGGGGAGCAGCGATGTGGCTGAAGTTACGGATGAAGCGCCGGTAGAAGTTTGCAAACCCGATGAAACGTTGGAGCTGCTTCCTATTGGCTGGGGTTGGCCACTCCAACACGGCGGCCACCTTCTTGGGGTCCATCTCCAGCCTCCCTCGGCCAATGATGAATCCTAGGAAGGAAATGGACGGAACATGGAAGACACACTTCTCGGCCTTAACAAACAGACGGTTCTCCAGGAGGTGCTGCAGCACCAGGCGTACATGTTCTACGTGGTCGGAGACGGATTTGGAGAAAATCAAGATGTCGTCGAGGTACACAAAGACAAATGAGTTGAGCATGTCCCGGAGGACATCGTTAATTAGGGCCTGGAACACCGCTGGGGCATTTGACAGGCCAAAGGGCATTACTAGATACTTAATATAAGTATAAGTGCCCGAGCGGGGTGTTGAACGCGGTCTTCCACTCGTCCCCTTCGCAGATGCGGACCAAGTGGTAAGCGTTGCGGAGGTCGAGCCTGGAAAAGTGGGTGGTACCCTGGATGGGGATGAAGACTGAATCCATTAGGGGCAAGGGGTACTTGTCTTTGATAGTGATGTTGTTAAGTCCCCTGAAGTCAATGCAAGGACGGAGGGTCTTTTCCTTCTTAGCAACAAAGAAGAACTCTGCGCCTAGCGGAGAAGACGAGGGGCAAATAATCCCGGCAGCAAAAGAGTCGCGGATGTAAGTTTCCGTAGGGGCGATGAGGTGGTAAGGATAGCGCCCCCTGCTTGCTGAAGACCGGGGCCAGGTCCAGATATTGCGACGGAACCGAGGACAGGTCAGGGCTCTCGGGGCCCCCCAGCGGCGCGTCCCGCGGCGGGGTTGAGGCCGAGCGGAGGCAGTGGGCATGACAGTGTGTGCTCCAGGAGCTTACGCTGCCTGAGCGCCAGTCCATCTGATGGTTGTGGGTCTGGAGCCAGGGGTACCCCAGAACCACAGGGTTCAGTGGGGAATCTATGAGGAAGAACCTCAAGGACTCACGGTTGTTGCCGGAGAGTAGAAGCTTGGGGAGGACTGTCTGGTGGGTAATCCGGGTCAGATGTGACCCGTTCAGCCCCTTGACCTCGAGCAGTGCGGGGAGAGGGACGGGTGTCAGCCCTGGTCGAGAAAACTTGCATCTGCCCCGGAATCTATGAGTGCGGAGGAAGAGAGTGTTATATGCCCCCACGAGAGGGTAACTGGGAGCAGAGGACGGGAGAGAGGGTTGGAGCTGGAGCGACTGGAACGTAACTCTACCGAGGAGTCGCCCTCTCATGGCCGGACCGGGCAGGTGGCTCGGAGGTGTCCCAGCCGGCCGCAATACAGACAGGCGCCGGTCTGTATGCGTGTGCTCGCTCCTCGGGGAACATCCGGGAGCGACCAAGTTGCATTGGCTCGGCATCGGAGGGAGTCGGGGGACTTCTGAGGCGCCCAAGAGTAGCGGGCGCTGGAGACCGGGGCGTCAACGGCTGCTGTGGAAAAACCACCGCACACTGCACGAGGAAGGCGCGGCAGGTGCCGAAATCGCCATCGTAAGGTGCTGGAGCTGGAACGTGGGGCTCAGGGGGGACGAGAGAGGCGCTGGGAGCCCTGGTGGGGGAGGGAGGGTGGGTCGGAGGAGCAGAGGGGGCCACAGCGGCCGGAGGACCCTGCAGGCTGCTGACGGCCGCAAAACTGGTCCGGTGGTGTTCCGCGATGTCCTGGAGGGCCTGGTCATGTTGCCCAAGCAACACTCCTTGTCCCAGAGTGTGCGGCGGAGCCCTTCTGTGTCAGCTGGGTCCATAGTTTCCTGGCCAGACCGTATTGTCACGACCAGAGCTAGGAGAGACCCAAACGCACGACACAGGGAGACGGAGGGCAGGCAAAGGATGTTTATTAGCCTGGACGATGGAGCTGGCCAGGGGGACCCGGTCAGGTAGGGATGGAGCCGGGCTGGGCAGGGACAATGATGACCAGGAGAAGGGGTCCAGGATCTGGGTGGAGAAACGGGGAACCAGGCTGGATGGAGAAGGACAGGCAGCCTTGGTGGATGAGCGGAGACAGGCAGGTAAACCAGGCTGGCTAGATTTGGAGAGACAGACTGGGTCTACGAGAGGAGACGAGCAGGTAAGGGGAAGACGAGACAACGAGACATAAACTGGGAACTAGAAACAAGCACTAGGAGCTGGGAACTTGGAACTTGGAACTTGGAAGGGAGCCAGTAGCTGTACAACTCGGGTAAGCTAGTTGACGGACTGGCAATGAATGGCTGGGAAGCTGAGACTAAATACTGTGAGAGTGATGCAGGTCATTGATCCCAGGTGTGTGCAATTGGGCTCAAGTAGGGAGCTGCAGATGGGGCAAGGGCGGCCTCTAGTGGCTCTGGGAGGCCGTGGGCCTAACAACATCAGCGACACATACTAACCATGGATTACAAGCACCCAAATGGACTTCAAAAACATACCCAATAACAAAAACCTTCCTTATCTGCTGGGTGAAATACAGGACTGTGCAAAAACAGCAGCAAGATTTGTGAGCTGCTGTGACCGGAAAAGGGTGCCCAATGGAATACAAGCACCATAAAGACTGTCCAGCACATGTGACCTCCTGCACTGAACATTTGCACTGTGCTGACCTCTGTACATAGACACTTACTGTACATACATTATATACACAACAAATATTTTGATTACACAACAATAATCTACAGTATTCACATTTAATTACTACACTAATATTTACCATTGACCGTTTATTTAACTGCAACTGTACATTCTTATAGTCTACTTTGAGTTATTTCTTACTCACTATTCTTTCATGTTTGTAAATTTACATTTGTTTTTCTTGTTTGTTGTTTGACACTTGTTTTGGCAATGTAGATTACTGTTTCCCATGCCAATAAAGCCCTTTTGAATTGAACTGAATACTGTTTCACTGGGTCTTCCGTGACTCCAGACTTCCGGAGAACATGCTCTCCCCAAAAAAAAAGGGAAGTAATTAAATAACAGAATTAACTTAAGTCTTCTACAAAAACATACCTTAACAGAACACCAGCCAAATATAGTTGAAGCAAAGAAACAGGCCAAGGTCATGTCCGACAGTAGGAAAAGGAAATATGCCCATATATGGCGCGGGTGTTCCAGGACCTGTTAAACAAATTATTTTTTCAGGAAGGGAAAAACTGCCCAGTAACAACACTGTGATTGGTTCACACCCCACAGGAATGTGATTGGTTCCCTGCACTGAAAGGGGCAGGGAAGAACTCCCTAGTAACAAGACTATTGATTCCAGGCGCTGAAAGGGGCAGAACATATAATTGGAAGCGAGAACATCTTGGGCATATAAGAAAGTCCAAAAGATCGGTTAGTTAGTCTGGCTAACCTTTTTACATCAGACTTGGTTCGGCTCCAGTGTTTCTTTCTTCCAAGTTTTTTTGATGCCAGAACCGATAGAAATGTCGTCCAGAGATCCAGACTTTTTACTGGCCCGGGTCTGGACCTTATTGGTCACGACAATTTGGCGAGCATGAGCCAGGAGAGAACGACAACCAGGACCGAGACCGAGGACCTAGGGAGAACCAACCTGCAACTCAGAAATACTACTGGCCACAAAATTTGAAGGTAAGCAGAGTCTTTTATTCTGCAAATTCGGTTGTGTCTGAGTGCAGGACTCCACCCAGGTTGCAAGTATCGGTAAGTCCTTTCTCCAATGAACCTAAAATATTGACCTGGTCAAAGATTACTGTTATTTTAAATTAAATCAGAAAAAGGAACTTAAACAGAGACTGATGCGAATAATCTATGTGCATGTGTGTTTATGAAAAACGATGGTGTGGAAAGTATGAGAGATTCTCTGTTAAGTGTTGCTATAATTGGTTGGTGTGTGGTTTGTCTTGTGTATGCTGGAGGATTGGTTTGGCTAGGCTAACACTAACTGGTGCCGAACGCGCAGGAGAACCATAGGGAAAAGGTGTAAAAATAGTACATTTGTAGTACATTAGTCGCATTTACAGCCCTAAGAAGAGAAGTTTGTAGTGTGTTTGATTTAATCTATTGGCGAGTTTATTGTGTTTATTCAAAATAGAGTAGCATACAGAGGTTTGTTATAAGATTCCCTGGTCTAGTAAGAGACAGCAGCATGTATCTTGTATATGTAGAAAGCTAGATAGGTAGAAGATAAAAGTTCAAGAAGAACTTAGGCATATGTATTTCTAATATTGAGGAAGTGCATCTAGAAAGAAACCTGGATAGGTAGAAGATACAAGTTCAAGAAGAACTTAGGCATATGTATTTCTAGTATTGAGGAAGTGCATCTAGAAAGAAAGCTAGATAGGTAGAAGATAAAAGTTCAAGAAGAACTGAGGCACATGTATTTCTAGTATCGAGGAAGTGAATCTAGAAAGAAAGCTAGATAGGTAGAAGATAAGGTTCAAGAACTTAAGTCGACACGACTACTGTGGATACCACTCTCCATCCTGTGTCATCGCAGCCATATGCTGCGACGTGCCAAGTGAAGGAGAGGACTAAACGGGCAGGGAGTTGATTATAAAGTTCAAGAGGAAATTAAGTCAACATGACCACTGTGGCTACCACTCTTCGTCCTTTGTCGTCGCTGTCATATGCTGTGATGTCCCAAGTGAAGGAGAGGACTGTACGGGCAGGGAGTTTAAAAATGGGATAGGAAATCACGTGCCTCACTAGAGTCTTAAGGGCGGCGACACTTGGCCAAGAAAATGTACATAAGTGCTTGTAAATATTTCTTTTATAACTGTAGAATAAGTGTGTCTGTAATTTAGCTAGAATATTATACATGAACCACATGGAGTTGGTGGAGGGTCAGGAAAAACACAAAGAGATAATTAGAACAACCAACGCTTGAGTGGATGGATTCCTGGTGTTATTTGGATTAGCATTGTTCACACTATGGACCGCAGCATTGCTGTTACTGAGTATTGTACCTGTACTGGCCTCTGGGTACCGCAAACGCACAATTGAAAAAGGTGTTGTATACAGTTGAGGACCACAACCAACTGTGCTCCTCTTGACCTGCATTTGGTGATGTCACTACAGCAGACAAAACATCAAAACTGAATGACAAAACTGAATGATTGCAATCATAATGTTTTTCTGCTCCAACTGGGAGCTATGGGATGATTGATCGCCTCAAGTCCTGCTGGAAATTATATCTTTGTGATCCCTGGGGGGTTGGGGATCCTCCGGGTGTGTGTACACAGCTGTTGTTTTATCAATCTGTCTATCCTGATAGTACACAGATTATTTAATGTTCTCTAAGAAAAACTACATTGTAGTAAGAGTATTGGCAAATTTAAATGAAATAATGAAAAAAAAAATTGGAAATGGTTTGAATAGTTAGTAAATTAAATGATTAAGTAGAAACAGAATTAGGCACAGATTATAGACGAAAGTGATTGCTTCATTGATTGTGTTAACTATGTCAATAATTGGCCTTCTAGGGTTTTAGATGGTCTCAATTTGAATGCTGGCTATGTTATTGTCATATATTTTAAGTAAAGGCGTTAACTTGATTGGAAATACCAAATAGCCTATAATTTTTTCTCTAATCAGCCTGCAGAATGAAGTGACTTATAGTTACAGTGGGGCAAAAAAGTATTTAGTCAGCCACCAATTGTGCAAGTTCTCCCACTTAAAAAGATGAGAGAGGCCTGTAATTTTCATCACAGGTACACTTCGACTATGAGAGACAGAATGGGGGGAAAGAATCCAGGAAATCACATTGTAGGATTTTTAATTAATTAATTGGAAATTCCTCAGTAAAATAAGTATTTGGTCACCTACAAACAAGCAAGATTTGTGGCTTTCACAGACCTGTAACTTTTTCTTTAAGAGGCTCCTCTGTCCTCCACTCGTTACCTGTATTAATGGCACCTGTTTGAACTTGTTATCAGTATAAAAGACACCTGTCCACAACCTCAAACAGTCACACTCCAAACTCCACTATGGCCAAGACCAAAGAGCTGTCAAAGGACACCAGAAACAAAATTGTAGACCTGCACCAGGCTGGGAAGACTGAATCTGCAATAGGTAAGCAGCTTGTTGTGAAGAAATCAACTGTGGGAGCAATTATTAGAAAATGGAAGACATACAAGACCACTGATAATCTCCCTCGATCTGGGGCTCCACACAAGATCTCACCCCATGGGGTCAAAATGATCACAAGAACAGTGAGCAAACATCCCAGAACCACACGGGGGGACCTAGTGAATGACCTGCAGAGAGCTGGGACCAAAGTAACAAAGGTTACCATCAGTAACACACTACGCCGCCAGGGACTCAAATCCTGCAGTGCCAGACGTGTCCCCCTGCTTAAGCCAGTACATGTCCAGGCCCTTCTGAAGTTTGCTAGAGAGCATTTGGATGATCCAGAAGAGGATTGGGAGAATGTCATATGGTCTGATGCAACCAAAATAGAACTTTTTGGTCAAAACTCAACTTGAAGTGTTTGGAGGAAAAAGGAAGCTGAGTTGCATCCAAAGAACACCATACCTACTGTGAAGCATGGGGGTGGAAACATCATGCTTTGGGGCTGTTTTTCTGCAAAGGGACCAGGACGACTGATCCGTGTAAAGGAAAGAATGAATGGGGCCATGTATGCTGAGATTTTGAGTGAAAACCTCCTTCCATCAGCAAGGGCATTGAAGATGAAACGTGGCTGGGTCTTTCAGCATGACAATGATCCCAAACACACCGCCCAGGCGACGAAGGAGTGGCTTCGTAAGAAGCATTTCAAGGTCCTGGAGTGGCCTAGCCAGTCTCCAGATCTCAACCCCATAGAAAATCTTTGGAGGGAGTTGAAAGTCTGAGTTGCCCAGCGACAGCCCCAAAACATCACTGCTCTAGAGGAGATCTGCATGGAGGAATGGGCCAAAATACCAGCAACAGTGTGTGAAAACCTTGTGAAGACTTACAGAAAACGTTTGACCTCTGTCATTGCAAACAAAGGGTATATAACAAAGTATTGAGATTAACTTTTGTTATTGACCAAATACTTATTTTACACCATAATTTGCAAATAAATTCTTTTAAAATCAGACAATGTGATTTTCTGGATTTTTTTTTCTCATTCTGTCTCTCATAGTTGAAGTGAACCTATGATGAAAATAACAGGCCTCTCTCATCTTTTTAAGTGGGAGAACTTGCACAATTGGCGGCTGACTAAATACTTTTTTGCCCCACTGTATATACTCCCTGGCCAACAGGTAAAACTAGTAGATCAAAGCTTAACGCATAATTTGAGTAATTTTTTTTTTCGAGGTTAGGTGACACAAATTGACCATGAGATAATGGATAGTTGATCAAATGATATTGATCAACGCCAGTCAGGCTGCTATTGGCTATGTGACTGCTCAGTCTCTCAGGCTTATTGTTTGCAGTTATTTGTTATACCTTTAAGGGTACAAGTAGAGATTGTATAAATAAATTAAGAATATAGTACTGAATGCTTGATTTTTAAATGTTTTAGTATGTCAATCACATTATTTTTCCTTACTCTCTGGTTGCTTAACTTATTGTTGAAGTTATGTGGAGCCTCCGGTCATTTTTTTTTCTGCCACATTACGGAAATTTATTTTGGCTGATTTTGAATATAATAATGGAAGCACATTAATTTGAATGTCGATAGTCAATTGATCTGTGGAGGTGTGTTCTGGGTAAGGGCCAGGGAAGAGGAAGCAGGCGGAGGCGAAACAGCGGCAGTTGGCGTGTTTATTGGTTAGTCCTTTTTAAATCAACGGTGGCTCGTGGGCCAAAAAGGAAACTCAGGGGCTTGCAGGCCAATACTGTATGTATAAATAGTTCAGGTGGATCCGTGGATCCCCGCTTCCGTGATCTCCTGCTGTCCGTGTCCGATCTTTGCCTGTCGGGCTGATTCGCCGGCACGCCAATCCCTACTGTGGGGACACACACAAACAATTATAGCTTTCTGTTTTTGGGATCAGGAAAATCAGCCGAGTCCCTCCGCTGATTAGGCTGATCCCCAGCAGCTGAGCGGCCCCGGGATGGGAGCCTGCACCGCCTGTCTGCAGGGGTGGCTTGGCCCCGCCTCCTTGGTCAACCACAATCTGCTTGTGTTGCTGTGTGGCACGGTTTTGCACTGCATTGCACTGCTGCCTCACAGCAAGAAGGTCCTGGGTTCCACCGGGTTATCTCCCAAATAGGAGCCTGCGATGGACACTCATCACCAGGTCCCCGGCCACGTCCACATGGCCCTGGTCCACGAATGCTGCCCACTCAAGGACAAGCCAGGATGGGTTAAACGCAGAGGCCTCATTTCACCGGCCACCATCAAAAAAGCGTGTGTGTGTGTGTGTGTGCGTGCATGCTGTGTGATGATTAAAGATTGTTCTTCTTCTGTTATGGATGCACAGGACTTGCAAACATATTTAGAACAAGAAGGTCACATAGTTTCTGCTATAAGAATTTTATATTTCTATGTTTTGATATACTTTTCACATGAACTTTTGTACAAGGTATGTGTACTTTGCTTTTCTTATTAAGGCTAAATAGAGTTCATGGCTTAAAAAAGACATGAACTGGTCACTTTCTGTGCCATAACGTGAAGAGGAGAAAGGCAACATGTCTCGACCATCAGATAAGGGAACTTCAACAGATGATCTGTCTCAACGAAATTGCCCCATCAGCAAAACTGTCTCATCAGCAAGACCCATGCGGCGACGTCGCCACGTCTGCTGACCGACATCTCAACAACTCGTCAGTTCCGCCACTCCTAGAAAACTGTATAAAAAACTCAGATCTCCAGTGAGAATTGAGCACCTCCTCTGTGGCACTCTGTTGTGTTGCTACACTGAAACTGCTCCTCTTGTACAAGATTAAATACTTTATTAACCTAAAGTATTTGTCTCTGATTTTCTCTGTAACGATTAGTCTGTCCACGAACAAAGTTTATAACAATTTAACTTTTACAGTTTCTTTTTTCCTTATAACTCTAGCTGCCATTAAAGAACATTCATTATTTGAGTCATGGCATTTATTTTATTATTTATTTTCTCCTCAGGGTAGCACCCTGGCATGGCCTTTCCAGGCTGTTGTGGTTCCAGCTACTTTTCCTCCCTCTTATGGAGATTCACATGACTGCTTGGCAGTGATAGCTGTCTTGGCTTAGCCCCGCCCAGATCTTGCTACTGAATCTCTTGAAAAGTTCAACTATGATGATTAAGACTCATGAGTACAACTACAAGGACGGTTTTCGTTTTGTCTGTCTGTCATCTGTGTTTTGTATAAAACAGTGTTTTTTGTACAACCAGTTGTGTTTGTGCTTCTATCTGTTGTAAACTCTCTTTTGTTTTATTTTGATTCCATGAAGGTATACGGGTCATTGTGATACAGTGCAGTATAGCTCATTAATGACATATACAGAACATCCGTTTAATGTTTTGATGTCAAAACCCTCCCATTCTGGTCTTCCTAGTTGTGTTATTTACATAAATGTACTTGACCCCATCTCTACAGGAAATGTTGGCATCGTGACTCGTGTAAGGAAGAGAGGTCCATGGGAAAACAAACGATTTCTACAGCATGAAGAAATACCTTCATCCCAAACTATGCTGAGCACCATGCGGTAGTGTTTCTGGGAGACCAGATTCCAGCTGCTCCGTGACGTCCTGCCCCCCAGAGATGCATTCCTGTTATGCTGCCACCTGGACTGGACAGAGCCGGACAGAGCTACCTGTTTCACAAGATCAGAGAGTTCTGTGATGACGATGCCCAGGACATCAACTTCCCAGCACCACCAGTAGGAAGAGGCAGCCCCAAACAGGCTTTCAGAGTGTAGCAAGGTTAGGGTTGGGGTTAGCCCACATAATAATATAATTCAAAGAATTTTGAAGATATTTGGCATACGCACATTTTTATACTAAATGACACACCAAGGTTGATATACAGAGCAGAAACAAACTTGTTGTCTGTCATTTTGTTGTGTTGTCCACACTTTTAAACACCTAAATAATTCCACTTTTATAAAACATGTATATTCTTACTGTTATATAAAAGCCATTTTAAATACAAATAATGTTGTGTGTCGATGACGCTGTTCAACATTCCCTCAAAACACAAGAACAATGCTGAGATTACGTCATTAAGCAGAGTGTCAAGTCGCCATTCAGCAGGGTGTAAAGTGGCCATGCGGCAAGTAGCCATGTGGCTTTGTTAGTCCTCCAAACTATTTGCATTCTGGGAGCTGACTAAATTAAGCCAAGTGTGGGGAAAACTTTGAGGGTGATTATCTCAGAAACATTGTTTGCCGCACCCTTGTCATTAACAGGTCATAGCTTTAAGAATATTTGCTTGATTCACACAAGTGACACCTTGTTTTGAAGCTCTGATTTTTCACTTTCAAATGATGTGGAAAAACAAGCCACCTGAAGTCTGTGGTGGGTCACATATGAGGAAGTCCAAAAGATTGGTTAGTTAGTCCAGGCTCCGGAGACCCACTCACTGTTTGTTGCTGTACTTGAGGCTCAGATACATATTTTCACATCAGACTTTGTTCGGTTCCAGGGGTTTTTCTTCCAAGTTTTTTTGAGGCCAGAACAGATCGAAGCATCATTCAGAGATCCAGACTTTTTAGGCCCAGGTCTTGACCTTCTTGGTCACGACAGTGAGTGGGCCCGGTATCTTCCCTGGGCAGAGTACGCTCAGAATTCCCTCCGCTACTCATCCATCGGTATAATTCCCTCCTAGTGTGTCATCAGCTACCAACCCTCTGTGGCTCCTTAGAACCCGGGTGGTGTGTCTCCAGTGGGTTGTCCATCACCTGAAGGAGCGGGCAGACTGCTACTAGAGCCGGACCCCCTTGATTCCAGCCCGGGACCGTTTTTGGCTCTCAACCCGAAATATCAACCTCCCCCTGCCCTGCCATAATCTGAGACTTAGTTTGTGGGGAGACTTAGGCCAGTGATTCCTGGTCCCTTGGCTGAGGCTGTCTCCTTTGATGACCCCCCCACCACCTCTGGACATTGAGGATGGCCCAGCCTACCCAGTCAAGACCCTTCTGGACTCTGTCATGGGGGTCAGCTTCAATACCTGGTGGACTGGAAGAAGTCCTGAAGAGCGTAGCTGGGTGTGGCAGTTTTGCCTACCACACGCCATCCAAGTGTTTTTTTCAGGGCCCTCCGGCACAGGGACACAGAAGACAGTGGGTTGTAAACACGAGTTTATTGTAGAGAATTGGCCATTTGGAATTAGCACCAGGAGCAGATAGAGATGTGTCATGACAAGGCATCTATCCTGAGTGTGTGTGGGGATGGGGGTTTTACCTGCTGCTCGTTAGACCATCCAACGGGCAACAGGTATGCACCCACACTGATCTCAATCACCTAGATCCAGGTCAGGTGTGGCTGCTGAACCCAAACTATCCCCACACCACACTGAGTCCCCGCGGTTGACATCCTGTACCCCGGCCTGATCCGGGACTCCCACCAGCACATCGGAGGGGGGGTACTGTAGCAACCACGCCTCCTCCCTCGTGAGCGACCTCACCGGTCAACTGATCACCGGCCTAATCACCTGTACCTGTCCCCCATTCACTCCCACATTGCCATGCACATGCCATTCTCAGTGTTTGCTTCACTTCCTCAGGCAACAATGAGAAAGCCAGAGGACTCGTCATTCACCACTCCATCTCCTAACCTCCCCGCTAGTATTTCTAGCATGTATGTCTGACTTTTGTTGTTTATTGGTCCTATTTTGGACTCGGTCTTGGTTAGAGTAAATCTCGCCTTGCACTTGTATCCTGCCTCAATGGATTCATTACACAGATGAAAAGCAAGCCTTGTATTACCACTGGTAAAAATAAACTGAAAGAGGCCGGGTTTTTGTTTGTTTTTAAATATATTTGTTTATTAATTGTAATTTTTCTTTGTTTGTTTATTGAACACTGTGATATTTTTGCTTCCTGCATCTACGGTTACTTGCAAAAGTAGACCAAAAGGAAGTTGCCGTTGACTTAAACGCTTTTCAATGCATCTCAGAATATTTATGAATCTAAATACAGTTATTTTTCTCAAGCAACCAAGTGCCAATGGTGAATGCTTCAAAAACCAACCTACAGTAAAGAGTCATATATGCAAACTCAAGCATAAAATTCCGTTTGGGCAGCACTAGATACTAGATGGATGGGGTTATCCCATCAGCACACTATTTGATGGTGAATAGAATGCCAGATAGACACATTGTGTTTTACTCAGTGCAAAAATTATCAAGCATGATTTTAATTTTAAATATTGGAGAAAAAAAAAAGATTAATTGAGAGCCAAGTCATAAAGTGACACAAGACACAATAGGAGTTTGTCAGCGTGTGAGGATGCTTCCACTTGCTTTTTCTTGGTTTTGTATTTTGAGTTTAAGTAGCATTACAGCCCCCAATCTATTATTTCTGAATTCATGTTAACCGCAGGGCGCATTGCCTAAGGTCTGTTTCCTATTGTTAATTAACTATTCTCTACTGGAGTATTGTAATTTTGTATGTGCATGTCTGTGTGTGTTTGTGTGTGTGTGTACGTATGTGCTTGCACATCTTTTCTGCATTGTCTACCCGTGTGCAATCACAACCAGTGTGTATGTATTATTTCTTTGAATATGTGTCTGTGTGCTTGCCTGTATGTATTTCTGTATACGTTGTTTTTATAAAAGCAAACAACAGAGCAGAGTATTTTTTCCCATCACCTGCTCCCAGACTTCATCCTCGTGAATGCATTATCGCCACGGTTATCGCAAATGCATCTCCAATGCCAATTGCATTCCTTTGAATCTGAATGATGGAAACAGTGGGAGGAGAACCCTCGGCAGGGGTGCGTGGTGGCTACTCCTATCCCTTTGTAGCTATATGCCTCTAAAATCAACATTTAAATGTAGCCATGTGTACTGGATAGCCTGTGCTTGGTGAATTTTAAAATACCTTTGGCACCATTGTTTTTTTTTCCTCCTGTGTGTATACAAGCTGCAAGCAGTCACGCAGCTGTTTCCATGGCAATATGTATCTGTGTGAGGAATTCATTAACCCTTTCTCGTAGGAGTCCGGTGTAGAAATCCCGTGTAGAATACAGATAGGGAACCAGAAAGGGCAGTACAATACTATTTTTGACAAAATGCTATTTATGAAAGGCTTTGTGTATTTTCTATCTATTTTGGCAGTCATGGCAGACTCAATACACTAAATGTACCGACATAAATTTGAAATTCATCGTTGCTTTTTTATCATAGCATTTAAATGACCATGATGTTTTATGCTTTGCAAATTATTCTTAAATTCATGGAATTGTACCATAGCGACAAGTAAAAAAATATATATATCAAATTTAGAAGTTTTGGCATTACAGCCTTAAAGAGAAGAAAATGAGAGACTGAGAGAAATGATTACCAGGATGACCTCACAAGGCACCCACCTTAGCATTTTAAGTCAAGTTGACAGGTTGAAAGACCAGATAGAAATACTGTCTTAGAAAAAAGACACATGAATGCGCAACGGATTTGACGCTGGCTGAAGAAACATGGACATTCTTTGAAAAGAAGGAAAACATGTCTATGGTGTATATACTACAGATAAGATAGATACATTGATAACAGTATACAACTTGCATAAGCATGCAAAGACTGGCCAGCATGTAAACACAATATGCATGCGTGTGTGTGTGCGTGTGCGTGTGCGCGTGCGTGCGTGTGTGACTTAATGGCAGAAAAAAACGGGATAACAGTAATGCCATCACCTACCCAGGTCTATACATTGGCATTGGCTATATGCTTGGTAGACATTATCATTCAATAATGACACACTGTTTTGATTGTTGTGTTTACCGCTTTGCCTGACCTTTACAAACAATACATTTTTGGTGCTGCTTGTATGAATAGATGCCAAGACAAGACATGTACACATGATATTTACACATTTATTTATTGTAGAAAAAAATGCTAAAAGACATACACCTACCGTATATATAAAAATACAGATACTGTACATATATATGGGCTGGTGGACATAATTAATCGGATCTCCGTATTAGTCTTCATTCTAAATTGATAAGTATTTTCCATCCAATGTTGTGCCTCGCCCATGCTGATTTTGGAGCCAGCCATGTGACTGTTGGACATGTCCTCTCCTGGTGTAGAGGACAGTGGAGTGTTTCAGGTCAGTTAATTGTGGGTCGCCTAGAGGGTAATACATGTAAGATTTTGGTATTCTCACATACAGCAGAAGGTTGAACAGGTACGCTATTTAATTATCTACAGATCTGGCCACTGATCTTTGTGTTTTAAAAGCCTCGAGTCTCATCCTTGTCGTCAATGGGTGCCATATTGCATATTGAAGTTGAACCTCCAGTTTTTCAAAGCTTGTGTGTTGCACAAGCTGAATTGTTCAAAATCCTGTCTCGACTGTAAGAGAAGAAGCGTTACAACAACATGTCCTTCAAGTCCAAAATAAATCAAACACTCCCCCTCCCCGCAGCACCCCCCTGTCGCTCTACGTTCCTTGTCAAATTCCATAGTTCCAGTACGGAGTGGGCGGAGGGACTGAGGGGGGTTCGAAAAACATCTTGGAGCAACGAGACAGGTCCCAGAATCTTGGAAAGAGCTCAGCTCGGCTTTCGTTGACATCTTCCAGAAAGGAAGACGTATCAACAAGTCGTCCGAACCGTAGCGGCTGACACATGTTGGGAATTAAAGTATCTCACTGTTCCACTGCTTTGCATAGTATGATTCCATACTTTTTTTTCAACATGAGAAAATCATAGTTTATGTGCTCATACACCCTGGAGAGGTATTAACAAGCAGCCATGCTTTGGTTTGTCAGTGCGATCACACCTACAGTAAATCTCTCCACAGATCAGATAATACAGTAGATCTCCCACACCCTCACAACCCTTAATGAAATAAACCCAGTTTACATACTGTATCTGCAAACATCTGCTGACAACTTCCTGGCACAAAGCTTAATCATCCACAGTATGTTGTTTGCCTCACAACTCGACAATGTGTTTGTGAAGTCTTCATCGGATATGTGATCAAGGGAGTAGTTTTTTCCCTGATCACCCTTGATATCTTGATATCCGATGAAGAAATAATGTGATCCTCCTTATAGTTGCCTTGTTATTTTATCTTTTTATGCCCACTACGCAGTTGTTGCCTGTCATGCCCCAATTATTTCATTGTACCGAATGACCTTGTGCTGTACCGTCCACTTGACAAATAAAACACTTTGAACTTTGAACTTTTAGTTAGGATGACTAAGGATGACTCGGTATGAAGTCGTCCTTAGTTGTACCATAAATCCGTCACCAGCTACAGTATCTGAGTGTATTTGTTTTCAGCAAGATGAGACACTGTTAGAGAGTAAGCCATATCAAATCTACGTGGGAAATTGTGTCTAATCAAACACTAAATAAAAAACCACTCAATCTGTCTTTTTTCTAACCAGAGAAACATACTGTATTTAAGGGCAATAGCAACTTTTTTGCTTCAACTTATCGTTCTGAAGTGAATGTTGGGTAATGGCTATAGAATAAAGACACAATCAGCGTATAGATTGGTTCCCTATAAGCCTCCATATCACTATGCATTCAGACTGCCACCGGGTACGAATCCCCGGGAAAGTGCATCAAACAATGTGCAACCAGTAGTGGAGAACAGCGGACGGCGGAACAACTGAAGTGGCAGCGGAAACTCTACCCGGAAACAGAAAAAGAACCCCGTTGACGAAGGAGGCAAAGATGGCAAAGACCGAGAGTGATAGAAACATGGTCGTCATCCAGGTCGTCATCCAGTCGTCAAACAATAATACCACTTAGAAACACTGGGGTGAATGTTGAAAAGTTGTCTATTGCACCTTTAAAGGCTATAAAGCTCATCTGTTAAATGTCCTTTAACAATAGCAGAAGTATGTACATCTTGTAGATGCATGACGCATTCTCAGTGACTTTTTTTCAATGACGTCATGTTCACTTCTGGAAGGTCAGGATTGCGAAGTTCAACAGAGGTGGGATGGGATGCATCGTGCTCAACAATGGAATCTTGAGTCAATTGGAATGTCTGACAGATATGAAGAGCAAGAGGAAAAGAGCAAGAGAGTGGCTGGGAGGCAGCAATGCATTAACCATGTGATACTATTTATATCAGAGGAGTAAGGGTGACCCAGTAACTCACATGTGTTACGCAACATGTGAACAGAGTAAAAAAAGGAAATGAGCATGGTATAGGGGCATCTCAGGGGTCTCCTTGTGATTAAAGCCAATTAGAGGCAGTTGTGCTTATCAGGTAAACGGACTGCATTTCCATAGTGCTTTCCTTGTCCTGCAACTACTCAAAGCGCTTTACCATACGTGCCTCACATTCACACACACATCGATGGCGGCTGCAGTCGAAGGAGCACACCTGCTCATCGGGAGCGGTTAGAGGGTTAAGTGTCTTGCTCAAGGACACTACAGCCCGCTACCAGGAGGAGGCAGGGATCGCACTGGCAACCTTCCGATCGCTAGACGACCTGCTCTACTGCCACTACTGCCCCATTTAAAGGACGGAGAAGTAGCATCGTCGTGCATGAGACGGGTCAGCGGACACAGGCAGGGATGGCGCGCGCCCCAGAGACCATGCTGAGGAGATCCATCCAGCTTGTTGTCTCAACACTGGACCACATCAAGAAGCGCTACGACGTAAATGACACATGTGGAGGGATTTATAAAAAGAGAGAATGTGCGTGACCGAGTGCTTCAACGTCATAATTCACAAATTGGCCTTCTCTTGCATTGGCGCATCGATCAAAAAACAAAAACAAAAACAAAAACAAAAAGTAAAAACTCAACTGGTCTTAGAAAAAAATGTAACTGAAGAGGCTGTCAGAAAAATGTCACCAGCATTAGCGGGGCCAAAAGTGATTTTGGGACTTTTAAGATCTTGGCCAGGGCCCCCCTGCCGTGCTCCCTATCCTCTGGCATTGCTACAATGCCAGAGGATAGTGCAACCCCAGGTGCTAATGGACTACACTCCATTAGTGGAGTACGAGTTTTCCAGCCATGTGGAGAATAACATCCTGAGCAGTGGGCCAACCACGTTGAGCCTGAACGAAGCAAGGAAGCGTTACAAGTAATGAGACTTAAGTACATTACTATCGGATATCTAAATCTGAAATCATTTTAATGATTTAAAATTACATAAAATTGCATGCTTAAACTGTAACTTTGGCATTTACACTACAGTTCATGAAAATACTGCTATAATAATAATAATAATAATAATAATAATAATAATAATAATGATAATAATAATAATAATATCAATAATAATAATAATAATAATAATAATAATAATTATTATTATTATTATTATTATTATTATTATTATTATTATTATTATTATAATTATAATAATAATATCAATAATAATAATAATAATAATAATAATAATAATAATAATAATAATAATAATAGTAATAATAATAAGAATAAGAATAAGAATAAGAATAATAGACAAAAATGTGTAACTGGCATTATTTGGGCCAGCGTCTTGCATATGGTAAACAGGGGGCTTCCCTTTCTGTCAAGCCCCCTCCCCCCTCCATGACATTACTCTGCAGTGAACACCCCCCACTCCTCGCTGGGATTGGTGTCGTAACACACCAGATTAAATGTGGGTCTTCCACTCAAAAAGAAAACATTTGCAGTATATGCCAGCCGAAAATCAATGAAATGTATGTTTTACTTCACTAATGTTTTGTGAGCTTGAATGGTAAAGGTCTATGAATTGTGTGAGAGTGAGAATAGAGGACTTCATTGTTATGGACATTTCACAAATAACTGACATATATCTAAAATTGCAATTTACTATTTGCTGAAGTGATCAAAAAGCAGGGAATGGCTCGTAGACATGCGCATATGATCATGTTTAATGTTAACACCGAGCCAGAACACATTAGCTATTGTCCTTAAATTGAAATACAAAATTAAAGCCTATTCAAAAATGGCATCATTTTTCCGATTTCAATTTTCCAGGGACGTCCTGCTCTGACATCACAGAGTAATGATTTTGGGGAAAACTCTTCTCAATAATACACATATACGTTCAATTATACACATATATGTTCAATAATACACATGAGAATGTCACAACAATTGCTTTTGAAGCTGAATGTTTGAGATATTGCAGAATTCGTAGTTATGCACGTGGAGCTACAGAGCTGATGATGCTGAGGATTATGATGATGACGACTCAAAAGCAGTATATGACACCCCCCTCCCCCCACGCCTCTCAACCCCCCACCTCCATGCTCTGTGTGTGTGGGGGGGTTAGTTTTAATTTTGATGCATCAATGCAAACATGGCCTGACAGCACAGGCCCTGCTCGTGCCCCACTGACACCCCAGTGGTGACGGCCACGCAGGGTCTGCTTCTTTAAATGAGCTTTTGCGCATAGAGGCTTCCAAACAGCACAACTGCATCGGTGGTGCTCGCCGGGTTGCTTAGCAACTGGACAGCACAGAGATCCCAGAAGAAAACCTCCTCTCCTCTATAAAACACACGCTTGTGTGCGTGTGATTCTCCTATATGTGGGAAAAAATCCCACATTTTTAGTTGAGGAATGAACAGAAAAAATAGAATAATGTGCGTTTATAGTATGATGTGTGTGAGGGGGGGTGCACGCGCACACGTGTGTCCGTGAGTTCGTGTGCGCGTGTGTTTGAAAAAGGAAACGTGGCAAAGTGGAAAGAAACGCAGGAAAACAGCGTCTCACGCACGGCATCCTGATGGGCTTTGAGAGACAACAGTCGGACAATAAGGAATTCACCTTATAGGTGTCCCCCGCCCACCCCACCCCCACCCCACCGCCACCCAAACCCTCTCACGCCTCCAGGAAAATCACGTTTTTAATTCGTAAAAAAATAAAAATCAAATATGAACAAATCTTGGCGAGGCTCGCACGCACGTGCACTGTTGCATCTACTGCAATTTTCCTCCGAGCGCCAAGGGGACGCACGGAGCACGAGGTGTCCGAGCGCAGCGTGAGGCTGGACGCGGAGACGGCTGCGGATCCTGGACTTATTTGCTTGTGGTTGTTGTTGTTGTTGTTAGATCCAATGTGGTGAAACATTGCATGGGCGCATTTTTGTTCATTTTATTTTTTATTTTTGGCGTATTCCGGGACTATCCATATTTCTCGGCGTCTAATTCTTCAGCAGAGGAGCGCTCCAGCCCGCTCTGACGTCTGCATCAGATATTACCTACTGCTTTTCAATGTGCATTTTCCCCCCTCAGTGACTTTGCGCTGATCTACATCATCATCATCATCATCATCATCATCATCATCATCGGCAGCGGCGGCAGCGGCGGCAGCGACGAAAAAAAAAAAAAAAAGGGGGGGGAAACGAAGATGAAGATGAAGATGAAGATGAAGATGAAGATTTCATTTTTTCCCTTTTGAAAAATTCCACCTCCACCGAAGCCAATTCTCTCCCCGACAACGCGCATTGTGGAGTGGAGTCCGTGCGTCCGTCAGCAGCCATGCCTCTCCTGCAGATCCCGACGGGGAATTTCCATTTCCCAATTTGATCAGCACAGCGGCTGCTGCTTAATTGATTTCTGCTCGGACTTTATTTGGTGGTTTTTTTTTTGTATTTTTTTTTTTTCCCCTCTAGACTTTATTTCTTGCCTCCACTTTTTTTTTTGGAAAGTGTCTGTATGTGCGGGCTTGATTTGAAGCAAGATGTCTGATCTCCTGGTGCTGGTCGAGGGGCTCTGTGACCTGCACGGATTTCCATAGCTGGGGACCAATTAAGAGCTTTCAAAGCCGGTTTTAATGAAGTCCTTGCGTGCGTGCGTGTAGGCTCCTTTATTCCATATTTATATAAAGGACAATTCATTTTGATTGCCGACCCCCCCCCCCCCCCCACACCTCCCCTCCATTTACACACATTTTTTTTTTTTTGGAGGAGGAAGCACCGGCGGCTGGATTATTAAAACTGTATCAGGATTTTTGGAAATGTTGGGTCGTCAAGAAGACAAATTATGTGGAATTGTCTCTGCTTTGGCGGCTTTGTCCTTCGTTTGCTTTATTCAAAGGTAAGAAAACACGAAGGAAAAAAAACCCAAAACAACCAACAAAAAAAAGCAACAACCACCTTCCACGAGCAGCGCAGCGCAGGCAGGGGAGCGTTGCAGCGCAGGCAGGGGAGCGTTGCAGCGCAGGCAGGGGAGCGTTGCAGCGCAGGCAGGGGAGCGTTGCAGCGCAGGCGACGAAATTAATGAATAAAGAGATTTAGGCCAATTTATCACAGTGCACGCGCTATCAAACGCTCCTGTGGCGCGCGTGCACAGCAACCAGCCTATTGTGAAACGTAACCTATATCAAAGGGGTGATACACACACACACGTATATTAATAGATAATATATGTTACATACTTAACATAAAAAATATAAATATGTATA